>NW_006408568.1:18561478-18583049 GCF_000296735.1 Chrysochloris asiatica
ATCATGAAGATGTATCTTCTGTCACTGTAGCTGTTCCAGTCTGCTTGTCCTTTCTAGTGGGAATGTCTCACCTCACAAGGTTGTGGATGGGACTCCAAGATTAACTCTTGAAGTTAGAATAAGATGTATTTCCCATCCTTGGAAATTGGCACTTTCTGTTCAATTGTTTTTTGTTTTTGTTTTTAAGTGTTTATTGTGAATAGTTTACATGGTAGAACATTGGTTTTGCAGGTAACCAGTCCTATTTTGTTTCATTGCAATGATTACAATCCCTTCCATATGCCATCAGTTAACAGAATTTGCCTCTATTCTCAATCTCTCTCTCTCTTTTTTTATGTTGTGTGTATTTTTATTTCATGAAAAATAATTTTTGAAATGGTAATAAAATTATTAGCTATATGACTTAGTATGGTACTTGTTGTTGTTGTTAAATGCCATCAAGTTGGTTCCCACTCATAGAAACCCTGTATAGGGTTTCCAGGGAGCAACTGGTGAGCTTGAACCACCAACCTTGAGGCTCAAACCGACATAGCGGTCCCTCACATTAACCTTCAGTGCCACACCAGGACTCCAGTATAGCACATGATATATATTCAATATCATTATGAAAGTATCACTTTCACTAAATTATATATGCTATGTATGTTTTTAATAACTTATCTTCTTGTTGTTGGTAAGTGCTGTCAAGTTGGTTCTGACTCAGTGACCCTGCATATTGTTTCCTAGGAGCAGCTGGTGAGTTTTAATCACCAGCCTAGTGGTTAAACTGACCTTAAAGTCCAGTGCATTAGCCCACAGCACCACACCAAGACTCCAAGTTATCATAGAACGTGTATTATATGAACTAACACTTGAATACTATCTTCTTGACTGTTTTAAAGGAAAAGAGTTTGCAAACTGACCAGAAAATAAAGTCAGTTCAGAGAATCTGCAAAGTTTGGGAAAGGAAAGTTATGTTCCATTGGTTTATTTTGTCTTTGGGAGTCTTAAGTTCTCCTTAGTTTAATTTTAATTGTTTTTTATTTTTTTTCTTTTTAGTTTGCGATCATTGTCGATTCACATATAAGAAAGATTACAGAGATATCTCATTACCCTTTAGGCAATTCCCCCAATAATAACATTGTGGAAATTTATGGTACAACATCACAGTCAAGATATTGAAATTGGTATTTTCAAGGTCACAACATTTCCATCACCACAAAGATCCCTTTTATAGCAACATCACTGCCCTCTTGCCACTATCACCTCTTTAAGTCCTGGAAACACTGATCTGCTCTCCATTTTCATAATTTCTCATTTCAAGAGTATATAAATGGTATCATAGAATTTGTAACCTTTTGAAATTTTTGTTTTGTTTTGTTTTATTTTTATTCAGCAAAATTCTATGGAGATTCAAAAAAAAATTTTTATGGAGATTCATCTAAATGAATTTGCTCCTTTTAATTGTTAAGTAGTATTTCATTGTATTGATGTACCAAAGTTTGTTTAGTCACCCATTAAAGAACATCTGGGTATTTACAGTTTGGATCATTACAAACAAAGTTGCTGTGAATATTTGTGTGCTTTTATGTACACATAAATTTTTATTTCCCTGGGATAAATGCTCAAGTGTGCTATTTTTGGTCATATGGTAATTTCATGTTTAATTATTTAAGAAACTGTCAAATTGTTAGCCATTAAGAAATACAAATTAAAACCTCAATGAGATATCATTACACATCTATTATAATAACTAAGATAAAGTAGTAATGAGCTCCAATACGCGTGAAAATAAGAGGAACTACTTTAGTTATACGAGGAAGTTTCAAATTTTCATAGAAAAATGGAATTAAAAGATTTTCCAGAAACTTTTTGAAGCCCCTCGAATGTTCCTAGTAGGGATGAAAACAGTATAGGCACCGTGGAAAACAGCTTGAAGTCATCTTTTATCTATATTTCTTGAGGTTATTTGTTTTTCATTTGATTCTACCACTTGGATACCATTCTGAATCTACCAGGTAACCCAGCTGTAAATAAAGATGTATAACAAAGTTCAGGTCAGTAACTTATTTTGTGGTATGAAAAATAATGTATGACAATAAAAAAAAAATTTCCACCCCAAAATACCTCCTAACCCTGAAATGTACTTGCTGTTAGCTAAATATTGTGGTAACACTGTGGTAAGTGTCAGGGCTAGGGAGGTGTTTTTTATGAGTACAATAGTCTTTAAGAGATAGAGTTGAGAAAAATAAATCAACTACTCTTTTAGTTCTCAAGTAAGCAAGATGAATTGGGGTATTGTTGTTTTTGTTGTTAAGCTCTGTTGAGTTGGTTCTGATTCATGGAGACCCTGTACAGAGTTTCTAAGGAGCAACTTGTGGGTTTGAACTGCCAACCTTGTGGTTCATAGTCCAGCATTGACCCTACAGCAGCACGCCAGGAGTATTGAGTAATATTGTTGATGACTTGCCACTTGGTGTAGCTTTATTTACATACAGATTGATTATTATTATGCATAGTATGCTTTTCAATACTATCTGAAATTAAAAAAAAAATTTATCTCCACATCAATGGAAAGAAAATTGTTCTTTACTGTCATAATATAATGCTGGAATTGCATCATGAGAGACATTTATTTTTATTTTTATTTTTATGGTGGCAAAAACAACATACACTTATTTTTGTTGTTAAGTGTTATCGAGTTGGTTCTGATTCATAATGACCCTGTATAAGGTTTCTGAGGAACAGATGGTGGGTTTGGGCTGCTGATCCTGTGGTTCACAGTCCAGCATTGATCCTACAGTGCCACACCAGGAGTCTATTAACTCTCATTAGTTATTGTCACTAAGTGGCATTGAGTCGGTTCTGATTCATAGTGACGCTGTATAGGATTTTCAAGGATCAGCTGGTGAGTTTGGGCTGCTGATCTTGTGATTCAAACCAAACTTGCAGTCCAGTGCTTTATCCTACAGTCACATACCAGGACTCCCACTTTCTCTTCACTTACTCCTCACTTTCTAATCTTGTTAGGTTTCAAAGGCCAGATTAATATGTGAAAATCAATGCTATGTGAAAACGCAAGATAACCACATAAGATCACAAAATGCAGGACAACTACATCATTGTATAACTGCCTATTCATATCATTACATAACTTCCAAGCAACATCGTTATATAACTACCTTGTTCAATCATTACATAAGTAACAAATCACTGAGAATCATGGCCTAACCAAGTTGACACATAACTTTAACCATCACAATGAGTGAGTCTGTGTTCATTGTTGCCAGATGTATGTTGTTAATGTGCAAAATAGCTAAAATAGATTTCATACTATTTTAACTAAAAAATTTCAGATAACATCATAGCCAAAAATTGAGAAGTTGGAGCCGTTGCTTATTTGGAGCAACTGGTTACAGGCTGCAGACTGCCTCTGCTGGAGTCATGGTAGAGCAATTAGAAACTTTCTGTCTTATTGATGTATGGTTAGAAGACCACTTTGACTGGTTGCCTTATTGTCTCCACTGTGTTTCTGCCTGGGAAAACCCCAAGAGCAGTCACTGAAAATCTTGGTCAGAGAGCTTTATAGCATCTTCTCTAGTAATCTATGACTCACATGGAAATATTCCAGGGGAGTCTCCTCTAGAGGCATATGAAGAAGTGTTCAAGATTAGGGTCTTAGAACTGATCAACATTGCCTTTTAAATTCTACCCTCTAGAACTTTGTTGTTTTAAATCTGTTGTACCAGAAATATCACTGTATTTTATAGGTGATTATCCCGCCTCTCCCATACTTGATGCACCCCAAATTTCCAATAACAGCTCATGGCGACTAGCAGTCCATGGCCAATTCTTTCTGGAAAACATAAAAGATGAACACTGTGCTAAACGACATCTACTATTGGTTATATACCCACGGTTTACTTATTAATGGAAAAAAAATCTGTATATTACAAATAGATTAATCAATAGAAATTATTGATTTAAGCATATTTGAAAATCATTTATTTTAATTTAATTGCCTACTTACAAAATTTTATTTATAATGAAATTTTGATGTTATTATAGATCTTAAGGAAAATACCTTATGAAGCCACACATCTCAACTCTAACGAAAGTGTTCCTATGATTTGCCATTTAAATCCTATTATGAGAATAAAATTAAGCACTACTAATAATTATATGACAAAACAATTATATATCTGGACTTTCCCCCCAAATTGTATAATGTCTAGTCACTCTATTTCTACCTGGAGGAGGAAAGGAAAAGAAGGTACTTTCTTGAAGATGAATAACTGAATGAACAAGTGAACATTATGTTTGGGGTCTAGAGCTTATGCCTTAAGAATAGAATTGCACTGTTCCATAAAATTAAATACAATGTGTTGGATTAAATAGTATTTCTGCTACATTTTGGAAAAAATACATTTTTTTTTTTTTTATACAACTAAGCATGCTTCAGTGTGACTTTTCTATCTTACTCAGTTTCATATCTGTATCCTTTAAGGCTTCATTGTAAATGCTTACTTACAACTATTTTTTATTTGAAGTCTGGTAAGATGTCATTGATGAGTAGAGCCCACATCATTTCCTCAAAATATTTGAAACATAATCATAAAAGGTGAGACACAGGAATCTATACTTTTGAACAACACTCTCTGCAGGCAGAGTGCACCTTGGAGGCCAAGATGGCCAAACTTCATCTCTCATACTTCAGACATATTGTCAGGAAGGAAGAGTCACTGGAGAAGGATATCATGTTTGGTAAGGTGGAGGGTCAGAGAAAAAGAAGAAGACCCCCAATGAGATGGACTGGCCAAGTGGCAGCATCGATGGACTCAAGCGTGGCAACAGTAGTGAGGTTGGCCCAGGATCGGGCAGTGTTTCCTTCTGCTGTGCATAAGGTCACTATGGGTCGGTACCAACTCAATGGCACCTAACAACAACAACAACTCTAGTAATAAAGTTGAAGAGAGACCACCTCTTGAGAACTATGACATACTGAAAAGTATTTGAGCTGTGTTGTCAGGCAGAACTTGATGTGAAACTAAGCTTGTTGTTAAGTGCCAGTAAGTTGGTTGCTTCATAATGACTTTGTATAGGGTTTCTGAGGCTGTAAATCTTTGTAGGAACAAAAAATCTCATTTTTTTTTTTTTCCTCCTGCACACTAGAAATATCTAGTGTGCTGCTTAATCTTAGGCAAACTAACCAATCTGAAGCTCAGGTTATGTACATATCTATGAAGCTGCCATGAAAGTGTCTATGATTACTACTGGGATGACATTGTATGCAAATAAAGCTATGAAGCCTGTGCTATTCTTTTGTAACATACTCTACAACTTTTAAAAAGGGAAAGTTGCCCAAAGGGAAAGTTCTATGGCTGACCACCACCAAATTATGCCTTAGGCATCTTCAGCGGACTATGCAACTGGCAATTTGATTATTCTGACTTTGAATGACTAGGGAATAATAAACGCATTTGAATAGTGCTGTTGGGAGAGAAGACTGAATATGTCATGGACTTCCAGAAGAAAAAAAAAGTCTGTCTTGGAATTAAAAAAAAAAAAAAGAAAAGAAACAGAAATAAGAATGTTCTTTAGAAGTGAGGATGGCAAGACATGATTTGAACATGTTGTCTAAAGAGACCAATTCCTGGAGAAGGACTTCATGCTTGGTAAAGTGAGGATCAGCAAAATAAATAAGAAGGAATACTCTTAATATGAATTGACACAGTGGCTGCAATAATAGGTTCAAACATAACATAAATTTTGAGAATGGCACAGGACCAGGCAGTGTTTTATTCTGTTGTACAAAGCATTGCTATGAGTCAGAACCAGCTTGAAGTCACCTACCAAAAACAGATGATAATGGTCAAAGTTTTGCTGAAGATAATTCAGAAACACTGTACCATTACATCTACAGGGAAATTCCAGAAATTTAAACCAGTATCAGAAAAGAACATAGAATGAGGTATATTACTGATGTCAGATGCATTTTGGCTAAAAGTAAATAATACAAGAAAGATGTTCACCTGTATTTTATTGACTATGCAAAGTTATTTGACTGTGTGGTTCATAAATTATGAATAACCATGCAAAGATGAGAATTCTAGAACACTTAATTGTGTTCATGTGGAGCCTGTACATACACGGAGAGGCATTAGTTTGAAGAGAACAAGAGGATACTGAATGGTTTAAAATCAGAAAAGGTGAGCTTTTAGAGGGACCAATTATAATGAGAGACCAGTACCTGGAGAAGGATATCATGTTCAGTAAAGGATCAACAAGAAAGAAGAAACCTCAACAAAATGTCTGCAGCAATGGATTTAAATAGCAACAATTGTGAAGCTGGTGCAGGACCCGACAGTGTTTTCCGCTGAATGTAGGGTAGCTGAATCAAATTGACTGCTTCTAATAATAAGGTCATAATGGAAGAAGGTGCAAAAATAAATTTGGTTAGAATTCCCTTACTCTCAACCATATGAACAAAATTGATGGGGTAGT
Source organism: Chrysochloris asiatica (assembly GCF_000296735.1). Classification (NCBI taxonomy): domain Eukaryota; kingdom Metazoa; phylum Chordata; class Mammalia; order Afrosoricida; family Chrysochloridae; genus Chrysochloris; species Chrysochloris asiatica. The sequence goes on from NW_006408568.1 coordinate 18,567,962, forward strand.
GTGTATTCATGTAGATAGAAGAGCAACGAAGGATAGGAAATAAAGGCATATAACAGCTCAAAAAAAAATCTTATTTTTTTTCTTCCAAAAATAAGAATGTTCATCTCGAATATATCGAAGATACCAGCTTTCTTATATTTATATCTTTTAATGAACATCAAGGTACTCTTAAAAATTGGAAGGTTACTTCTTGGTGCCCGTGGCCTTTGAATCAGATTTAGTATTTTGATTCATTTTGAATATTTCAACCTTTCCCCTATTTTTATATTCATCATTGATTTACTATCATGCAAAAAATAGATGCTAAATGCTAACTTTATTAAGAGACTCATGGTTATATGGATAGATTCAGAGAAAACTTGAATGCCAGCTTATGTCTTCACTCTCCCTTCTTCTGTTTTATGTAATTTCCTTTTGTTCATTTTTCCTGTTATTCAACACACAATAATTGAATATTTATTAGATGCTTAGTACTCTGCTGGAGTCAAGAATGCAGCTGTGAACATTTTGTCACAAAATTCTTATTATTCTGGTTAGGTGCACAAATGATGTTAACAAACCATCCCTCCCACAGTACTCTATTTGGCTGGGGTCAATAATGTGTTGTAATGGCCACACAGAGAACAGACACAATACTCACTGTTATGGGGTTTATTTGGGAAGCTAATAGGTTACAATTTAAGGGCAGAAATGCTCAGGGAATGGTTAAGTCAGGACAGCTGGAGTCTTTTCCCTGCCTTGATAATGCTACAAAGCTCTTTTAGAGCACATGATCAGTGCTCTTAGGGCACATCACTGTATCATAACTCTCAGTCTGAAGGCATTTGGCTCCAGCTTTGTGATCAGCAAATCTAGTGCTCCCAATTAAGCACTTGGAGGCACCCCACTCTCTCTAAGCAAGTCTCCTACAGAAAGTCACTCAATTTTACTTGCTTTGTCTCATTTTCTAGCTCTTGGCTCTGTTGCTTCTGTGCCTCTCCTTCCTCTACTGTCTCAGGTATCAGAGCATTCTGTCCCTTGGTTGAGGAGGATCAGTGAGCAGGAATCTCAAGGTCCAAAGAACGTATTCCACTCCTGGCTCTTCTTCAATGGTAGTGACATTCTCCCCTTCCTGCTCTGAGATGACCCATTTTATACCCATGTTATTGGTGTGCTCTTGTAGGACAAGCACTAGACTTCTAACCACAAGGTCAATGGTTCAAATCCACAAGCAACTACTGGGAAACCTTATACAGGGTCTCTATGAGTCGGAACTGACTTGAAGGCAATTAGTAGCAGCAATAACAATAGCTTCAAGACGTTACTATCGCAATGAACTCTGTCAGCTGCTCATAACTGAAAAATGCAATCCATCAGCATCTTCCCCCATCTTCTCTTACCCAGATCCATTAGGAAGAAGTCATTTGGTATGAATTTACAAAGACTATGGCTTTAAAATACATTAAATTATTCACTACCTCACACCAGGAAAATGCCCAGTGAGGCAGAGGAAGAAAAGTGTTGCTGGAAAAAGGAACCACCTTTGAGAAGACTGGAGATGAAATAATGTTCCAGTGGAATGTACAGAGAAAGGATATGAGCGATGGTGATGAATGGGGATGAACAGGTGGTCAGACCAAGTAGCATTTTATGAACACTCTTAAAGATTTTTATTTACTCTGAGGGAAATAGGGAAAGCTTTGAGTTGAGAAGTGACAATTTGTACTTTAGAAAAATTATTTCAGTAGCTGTTAAAGAATGATCTGGGTGTGATTAGATTAGAGACAGGAGTAAAAATGTCAACTATTAAAGTAATTTTGCTATACAAATTTGAAATCAAGCTTAACAGTAGAAGTAAAGAAAATTGGATGGAGTATACATTTTTAGGATTTCTATGGATGGATTATTTATCAATAGAAATTCTAAAACTTCATAATGTACAAGATGTTCAGAGCAAGAAGGAAGGATCTTCCTCCCCTTAACTTATAATCTTACAAAGTTTTCAACTGGGAAATTGAGTAGGTGTTAACATCATTTGTAGGGTAGAAAAGGAAATGTAGTGTAGGGAGAGGGCACGTAGCATTGATGGCGGAAGTAAATGAGTTATTCTTTTTTTTTAGTAGAATTTGAACACCCAAGTGAAGCAATCAAGTGGAGAATTACAGTATACAATTTGATTTAAATGTCAGGAGAGAAATAAAGTCTATGGATGGGTTTTGGTAATGGTATTGTATGAAAGTCAGTATATGAAAGGGAACATAAGGTATATAAACTATCTTCTGGACCTTGAGCTAAATACCTTTTAGAGTGTTTGCTTACTAATATGGATGTCTGAAATAATTATTTAAAATGTTTAAACTTTAGTGCATTTTTAAAATGAATTCACAAAAGGATGCTTTTAACTAAGTGTGTTCAATATAAATTAGAAACCACACCCTATATACAGGTATTTGATTATTTTTTTTACCCTGGACAAAAACATGATGATCTACTTCCAAATAGTATTTGTATGTATATATATGAGTGTGTATTTAGAGAGGGATTGGATTTCAGAAGCATGTTTTAAAAACTCAAAGACTTTATAAACATCAAATGGTTCTTTACAAGCAGCAATGTAGTGATTGAAATGCAAATGGTTCATGAAAATGTGGATTAAATATGCCTGGAGTTACTACTTATTATTAAAATTTTAAGACATGCTTTGGGCAAAGTATGACTGAGGTTTTCTGCTGAACCCTAAACACCCGGAAACATTGACACATTATAATACCAAATCTTTCCAAGTTTGTAAGCCTTGAGATTTCTGTAGATCATGCTATCTAATTTCCTTCAGAAATAGATCAGTTTTTTACTTGATAATTCTAAAATTTCCAGAAAGAAAGGTCATTTACCATGAAGTTTAAAAGATTTTGTTTTCCAGATAAAAACAATTGAAATGAAAATTTCAAAACTACTTGAAGACAATTGGATCTGTATGGCGTGATTTAGGTACATAATGCGCTAAGCCAGAAGCCAGCTAAACAATAAGATAAAATGAACCAGTTAACTAAATATTCAATTCCTGATTGAAAATATATGACTTAACATGATTTTATGTGACAAATATAACAGAAGGTATGGTGCTGTAGGATAAGCACTGAATTGCTAACCACAAGGTCAGTGGTTCAAATCCACTCCTTGGAAACCCTACACAGAGTCTCTATGAGTCAGAATCGACTTGATGGCACACAACAACAATGTGGTACTGCTGCCATTTAGAAATTATTTTAATCCTAGGTTGAAGGAAAAATTGAAGTGTTTACACACTCTACCCATGCCAGTCAAATCAGGCATTAGTATTATGACCATCACACACCTATGAGGCTATGTCTACCAAAGAAGCACCGAAGTCATCAGAGAACTTCAAATAGTCTCTCATATAAGAAAAATTGAGTTGACTCAAGAAAACAGCAAGATCAAGAAGGATGTAAAACCTACCCTAAAATACTTAAGCACATAACTTACTTACTTGATGGGAGAAGAGTTTTTTTTATGAATACAAAAAGGAACTTTCCATTAATTAGCGTTATCAAACTCAAGAAAAACAGCCTTAGGTAATCATAATTGCTCTTGATTAGTGGTGGGCTGGTAGTATAGTGGCTACGAATCGGGCTGTGAACCGCAAGGTCAGCAGTTCAAAACTACCAGCTGTTCCGCGGAAGAAAGATGAAGCTTTCTGCTCCCGTAAAGATTAACATCCTCGGAAACCCTGTACAGGGTCACTATGAGACGGAACTGACTCCACAGCACATAACAACAACAACAGCAACAAGTGGTGATCAAGTAAATAATTTGGGTTATTGTCAATATTCCTAAGTATAAGATAGCAAGCTATGCTATATCACTACTGAATTTCTTCCATCACTGAAACTAGACAATTTTGGGACTTCATCTTATTGAGCATGTTGAGAATACATGAATTTTAATTAATGATATTGAAAGAAGCTGATTGTTATAAAGCTTGGATGAATTATAAATAAAATGATAAAAGTAAATTTTCAGGAAAGAAAATAGATTTCTAAGGATATATATATATATATATATTATACATAAGATGTTATGTTTGCATGACACAACATACATGAACTTTGAAAACATTATGCTAACTGAAAGAAGCCAGTCAGAAAGCACCGTATACTATATAATTCCATTCATATGAAAGTCCAGAACAGGGACGTAGATGAGAAAGAAGTAATTTTATGGTTAGTTAGGGATATGTGTGTAGAAGAGGAAGTAAAGGGAAGTAACAAAATGATAATGGAGTTCCTTCTTGAGATGGCTTTGTTCATATCTTTGAATATACTAAATAACATTGTGTTATACACATAAATGTGTGAATTGTTTGCTATGTGAGTTATATCTTAATATAGGTATACTTATTAATAGATACATAAACACACAATAATGAGGGTGAGAAAAAATTGTTGGTACTAGGCTTCCAGTTCCTATGTTGTCATTATTAAGAGCTGATGAGTCAGTTCTGACTCATAGCACTCTTGCATAGTGTTTCTGAGAAGCTGGTGGGTTTGAATTGGCAACCTTGTGGTTAGCAGTCCTGTGCTTATCCTACAGCTCCACACTAGGACTTTTAGCAGAGATTAAATGGCCTAGATTGGATGTCTTAAAATTGTTTCATAGTTAGAGTAAATGAATACATGACTAAACAAAGTACCTCACTCATATATTTAAATGCTCTAGCCAGAATATCTGAATTCTGTAGTTGCAGGCAAAAAAGTGTCAATGAAATTTTCAACTTGTGATCCCTGACCTGACATTCTTGCAATTCTTCCAAGGTCAATTATTTCAGTAACTCTGGAGTGAAAATCTGAAAACATAAATATAAATATAAAGTGAAGTCAGGTGGGAAATTGAGGATTTCTTCTGTTATGTTTTCCTTCCTGACTAATCACAAGTCTTTAGTCCCAATTACTAAGCATTAGCTAAATTCCACTTTTGTTTAAGAATTTGGAACTGGAAATTAATATTCAAGTGAAAAATTTGCAAGAGGTTTGGTACAATGAACTTCGTAGGAATATAAAGAGTAGAGAAAATGACCTTTCCTATAGATATAACAAAGTGCCTCTCCCTTCCTCATCTCCCTTTTGATTTTTATTCTGAATATGCTGCAAAACATATTATTTTTAGCTACCTAAGCATTTCAAAGGATCTCAAGGAAAACAAAATGACAACACAGAAAAACACTGCACCAGTGGAAAATGGGGAGGAGAAAGGTCAAGAGCAAACTAGAAAGTGAAAAACTGTTCTGGAATCAAATGCTACACAAATTACAGTACAGTATGTACAGTTCCCACAGATATGATTTCCCTTTTGAAATATTTATCATTTGAAGGCTTTCTCAATTAACCAACTGCACTGTTTTCTTTGCTCTTATTTTGAATCTATTATATGAGAGGAAAACATGAGAATCTCTGTTTTGTTTAATGAATACAAGTTTTATATAGTATGAATATTGCACCTTTGCTTCCTACATATACCTTGCTCAAATGAAATTTGTAATTATATTGCCAAATAATGTGTAAAAGTATGCCCAAGAATAAGAGTCTATATATTACATACAATAATCAATAATTTGGGAGTTCATTTAAGGGTTCCAGTGGTTTAAAAAATGCATAATATTTTTATAACAATACTCCAAAATTATTTTAAGCAGAAGCTAAGTTGCAGCTGCATTACTTAATAATTTTTGCCAGTTGGAATCTTTTGGGCACATACAGATCCATTTCCTTCTATTTAGCAAAGTACAAAACTAATAGGTAATTAAAAATATTTCTTACAAAAATATTGCTAACTCAGGTTTATAAAAATAATTATTTACATTCCACAGGAATATCTTTATGTTTTTGCATACTTATTTAAATTGATTCAATCTAAATCATGGTTCAACATATGACTGATTCAGCTGTCCTCATTTTTAACTCATTTTCTAGCTAGTGTTTATTTCTCTTTTAATCTACCTATATATTTACCTAGCATTCTGTTTTTCACTCTTAAAATCATTTTATATATCTTGAGAACATAAAAATAGACACAGCAATTAAATTAATTAAAAATAGATACATTTCTGGCCAAAGCACATTTTTCCAGAAAGAAAGTTATTACTAATAAATGCATTTTGTGAAGTGTATACAGTAGTTGAAAATCATGGTTATTTACTAAAGTCAGATGTTTGCCTGACAATACTGTATCACTTTTTCAATAGATGTAGTTTTTCTCCTCAAGAGGTCTATTAAAACTTTCCATCACACATTCTTGCAACTCTATCACTTAATGATGCAATGATTCTGTGGGCACTTTCAGCAACATCCCTATAACTTCTGATGAGGTTTACATAACTATTGAAAATACATATAGAACACAATATACAAGAGAAGAGCATCACACCAGGACAAGATTATTTAAAACCTTAGATTTATGAAAGAAGTGGAAACAAAATATGGCTATTTATTAATTGTAACTTTTTTGCCTTTCCTTTTTTTTTTTTTTTGCAACTTTCATACATTAGTTCTTAGAATTTAGTTTTAAAATTTTATTCAATCACATCCAACTCAATCTAATTCAATGTAGCAAAATAGATTTAAAATATTTAAGGCAGGGTGCATAGAGTTGAAGCAGAGTGTAAGTAATGTATCATAAAAAAAATAAATCCTAGGCAAAAGCATTTTAGTAACATGCTGTTGTTTTTAGGTGCCTTCAAGTCAGCACTTACTCATAGTGACCTTATACACAACAGACTGAAACACTGCCTACTCCTGCACCCACCTCACAATCATTTCTATTCTTGAGCCCATTGCTGCTGCCACTATGCCAATCCATCTTGTTGGGTGTCTTCCTCTTTTTCGCTGACCTCCCACTTTACCAACCATGATGTTCTTCTCTAGAGATTGATCCCTCCTGATAATGTATTGAAAATATGAGAAATGAAGTCTCACCATCCTGGCTTCTAAGGTGCATTCTGGTTGAACGTCTTCAAACAGATTTGTTTCTTCTTTGGGCATTCCATGATACTTTTAATATTCTCCTCTAGTGCCGTAACACAAATGCATCAATTCTTTTACATTCTTCCTTATTCATTGTCCACCTTTCACATATATATGAGTTTATTGAAAATACCATGGCTTGGGTCAGATGCACCTTAGTCATCAAACTGACATCTTTGTTCTTAAATACTTCAAAGAGGTCTTGTGCAGAAGTTTTGCCTAATGCAATATGTCCCTTGATTTCTTGACTGCTGCTTCCATGAATGTTGATGGTTGATCTGAGCAAAATGAAGTCTTTGACATGCTCAATCTTTCCACCACTGATATGCTATTTATTGGTCCAGGAGTTTGGATTTTTGTTTTCTTACATTGAGGTCCAAGCCATACAGAAGGCTGTGGTCTTTGATCTTCATCAGTAAGTATTTTAAGTCCTCTTCACTTTTGGCAAGCAAGGTTGTATCATCTACATATTGCAGGTTGTAAATGAGTCATCCTCCAATCCTGATGCCACATTCTTCTTCATATAAATTTCTCAAATTGTTTGCTCAGCAAACAGATTAAGTTAAATATGGTGAAAGACGAAAACCCTGGTACATACCTTTCCAAATTTTTAAACATTCTGTGTTCCCTTGCTCTGTTTCAACAACTGCCTCTTGGTCTATATACAGGTTCCTCATGAGCATAATTAAGTGATCCAGAATACCCATTCTCCACAATGTTGCCCATAGCTTGTCATGATCCACACAGTGGAAAGTCTTTGGTTGTCAATAAAGCAGAGGTAAACATCTTTCTGGTATTCTCTGCTTTCAACCAAGACCATCTGACATCAACAATGATATCCCTAGTTCAGATTCAATCTGAATCTAGCTTTGACCTCTGGTAGTTCCCTGTCAATGAATGGTTGCAGCTCTTTTTGAATTATCTTTAGCAAAATTTTACTTGCATGTGATATTAATGATATTGTCCAATAATTTCTGCAATCAGTTGAGTCATCTTTCTTTGTAATGGGCACAGATATAGATCCCTTCCAATCAGTTAGCCAGGTGCTTGTCTTTCAAATTTCTTGGCATAAATGAGTGAGTGCATTTAGTGCTGCACAATTTTGGGTCCATCAATTCCCAGAGCCTTGTTGTTTTCAATGTCTTCTATGTAGTTTGGACTTGTTTCTTTAGTATCATTGGTACTTGATCATATGCTACCTCTTAAAATGGTTCAACATTTACCATTTCTTTTTGGTTCAATGACTATGTATTTCTCCCATCTTTTTTTGATGCTTTCTGAATAATTAAATATTTTGTGCATTATTGTTCTGAAGTGCCATCAAGTCGGTTCTGATTCAAAGCGACCCTATGTACGTTTTCCAAGGAGTGGCTAGTGAGCTTTGAATTGCCAACCTTGTAGTTCAAATCGACCTTGTGGTCCAGCGCATCTACCCACAGCACCACACCGGGATTCCATTTTGCCCATAGAAGCCGAGGCTTCAATTTTTTCTTCAATTCCCTCAGCTTGAGGAATGCTGATGGCATTCTTTCCTTTTGGTTCTCTAACTCCAGATCTTTGCACATTTCTTTGTAATATTTGACTTTGTCTTCTCGAGCTGACCTTTGAAATTTTCTATTCAGCTCTTCTACCTCCTCATTTCTTCCATTTGCTTTAGCATCTCTACTTTAAAGATCAAGTTTCAGAGTCTCTTCTGACATCTATTTTGGTCTTTCTCTTCTTTCTTGTTTTCCTAAGGACCTTTTGCTGTCTACTTGTATGAAGTTCTTAATGCTATTCTACAACCCCTCTGGTCTTAGATCATTAGTGGGTAATTCATTAAATCTGCTCTTGAGAGGATCTCAAAATTCAGGTGGGGTATGCTGAACTTCAATTTTGGTTCTCCTGGACTTATTTTAATTTTCTTCAGCTTCAGCCTGTACTTGCATGTTGAGCAATTGATGAGCAATTGATGGTCTATTCCACAGTCTGCCAGTCTAGCCTTGTTTTAACTGATGATATGGGGATTTTCCACTGTCTCTTTCTACAGATGGAGTCATTTTGATTTCTGCATATTCTGTCTGGTGATCTGCATGTCTATAGTCATCATATTGTCTAAGAAAGGTATTTGCAATGAAAAAGTCATTGGTCTTGCAAAATTCTAGTATGCAATCTCCAGCATTGTTTCTATCACCAAGGCCACATTTTCCAAGAACTGATCCTTCCTCATTGTTTCCAACCTTCACATTCCAATAGCCAGTAATTATCAATACATCTTGATTACATGGTTCATCAATTTCAGACTAAAGAAATTGGTAGAATTCTTCAATGTTGTAATCACTGGCTTTAGTGATTGGTGTGTAAATTTGAATCATAGTTCTATTAACTGGTCTTCCTTGTAGATTTATAGATACTAACCTATCACAAACAGCATTGTACTTTAAGATAGATCTTCAAATGTTTTTTGCTTGTTTTTTTGATGATAAATGTGATTACATTCTCTTTCAATATGTCATTCATGTATAGTAAGCCAGGTGATTGTCAGATTCAAAATGGCCGATGTCAGTGCATTTCAACTCACTAATGCCTAGGATATCCATGTTTTATGAGTTCCCTTTTCATTTTTGGCAACTTTCAATTGTGCTAGATTCATACTTCATATATTACATGTTCTGATTATTAATAGATGTTTACAGCCATTTCTCCTTATTTTGAGTTGTACTCATCAGCAAATGAAAATCCCAAAAGCTTTACTTCGTTCTCGTCATAACAATCAACTCTACTTTGAGGAGGCAGCTCTTCCTCAGTTGTATTTTGAGTGACTTCCAACCTGAGGAGCTCATCTTCTGGCACTAAAATCTGACAATAGTCTGGTGTTCTTCATCATGTTTCTATAGTCAATATTCTGGCTATCTGACAATGTTCCACTGCTAGTCATAAAGTTTTCAGTGATTAAATATTTGGAAGTAGTCGGTCTCTCCTTCTTCCTGATCTGCCTTAGTCTAGAAGCTCAGCTGAAACCTGTTCACTCTGGGTGACCCTGATGGTATTTAAAAACCGGTGTTACAGCATGCAGAGTCACAACTACTTGCAAGCTACCGAAGTATGACAAACTGACAGACGAGTGGTGGTTTTAGTAACATAAAATATTAAAACTGAAAAATATGAGTGTATTAAATGATGCAAAAATGTGGTTTACAATATGTTTCATTTTAATGTATACTCATTTAAAATAAACACTTGCACTCTAAAAGCCAGAGGTTGTTAGTAGAAACTTTGGGTTAATTCTTAAATTTGTTGTCAATGCCATAGAGTATTTAAAAGTGGAAAGTATCCTTGATATATACACAAATAAATATTTAAAATTATTTCTTAACACTAGGAAAATGACTACCATTTGTCTGTCTGTTTGTAGTACTGTGGTGGCTTATGTGTTACTAGAAGCTATGCCACTGGCATTTTAAATATTAGCAGGATTAACCATGGTGGAGTGATTTCAGCTGACCTTCCAGACTAAGAGGAGGAAAAAGGAGAAGCAAACTGCTTCTGAATGTTTCATCACTGAAAACCTTCTGGATAGCAGTGGAATACTGTCAGATAGCACTTCGCTGTTGTTGAGTGCTGTAGAGTCATTGCCGACTCATAGCTACCCTATACTGGGTTTCCAAGGAGCAGCTGGTGAGTTTGAATCACCAACCTGTGATTCAAACTGACTTTTCAGTCCAGTGATTTTTCCCACAGTGCAACACCAAGACTCTTCAGATAGCTCTAGAATATTGAATATCGAAATACTGTGCAGGACTGGACAGTCTCTGAGGCCACCAAGAGGTGTCTTGGAAAAAGGCCTGATGATTCACTTCCCCCCAAATTAGCCATTAAAAATACGATATACAAATCTACACTGACAAAATGCAGCCACGAAAACAATTTGTACTTAGTGCAAAGTAACTGAACAATTTTATTTCACTCCTTTAATTCAGAGAAAATTAATTTCTTAAATTCACATCCTGAAATTCTAAATAGAACTGGTACACTTATTATTAAGTAATTAAAGTATATTTAATTAAATGCCAATTGCCAGTCAAGTCACTGGAATTTAAACTTCGGGAAGACAGGGACTATGTCTTACTCTCTGCTGCATCTCCATCATAATAAAGAAATCATAAGTACTAAATTGTTCTTAGGGAGCATGGTGACTCTGTAGGATAAACATTGGACTGGGAACCACAAGAGCAGTAGTTCAAATTCACTGACCACTCTACAGAAGAACGATGAGGTTTTTTGTTCATGCAAAGATTTATAGCCTTAGAAACCCTGTGAGTTGGAACTGAATCAATAGCACTTAACAACCACAGCAGCAAATTATTTTTAAATGAATAAATAAATCTATGACAAATGGATGTAGTCAAACTTTAGAAGTCTTGGAATCACAAAACTTGTTTTATTATATAATGCTAAATGTGATAAACAGTAAAGATATAAATCAAGAGCCCTAGTGGTAGTGGGTGAAGCATTGGACTGCTAATCACAAGATCAGAGGTTCAAACCCAGTAGCCTATCCTGGAAAAAGATGAGACTGTTTGATCCAGTACAGAGTCACCTATAAAGAAACCCTGTGGATCACTGTGAGTCTGAGCCAGAATTTACGTAAAGGCTAATGATAAAAGAAACAATTAGAGGAAAGTCTCCCATCTTATTAGAATTTAAACAGAAAAGAATAAAGAGCAAGTTCCCTATTTCCACTCAAGTTCATCTTTAATTTTCAAACTTCCTTCAGTAAACACAAGCTATTTTTGGAATAAGACAATTTAAAATACAACCCTTTTATATTCAAAATAAGTAACAATATGAATGATTATGGCTACTTTTCTGGGAAAAAAAAGAGGAAGAGGATACTTCAAAGATGTGTGAATTGTGTGGTGGGGGCTGTGGACCTTTCCTATGTTTATTTAAAATAGACTAAAATGTAGTAAATTAAGAAAAAAAATGAGTATTTCAATGGGTTTACAGGTAGCTACCAGCTGTGTCTATTTGAGAGGCAATAATGGTGGTGGTTAAGCACACAGCGGGCAGCAGAATTTTCTGGATGTGACTCCTGCCTTTGCCTCCTGTTGGCTGTGTGAGCCTGGGAACCCACAGGCTCACTTTCTGTGTTTCCATTACGTAAATTCTCTATTTCAGTTTCTTTATCTGTGATATTAGTACTTCCTTCTTGAAGCTATTGGGAGGATTACTGAAGTTAATACTTGTAAAAGCACTTATAAAACTGTCTGGCACCTGATAAAAGCTACATGACTAAAAGTGTTATATAGTGTTATCACCCTATTTAAGAAACGGCAATGAAACAAAGCCAGCCATCTTTGTCTACATCCCGGTGTTTTAATTTTGCCTTACCCTATGATTCTAGAGCTGATCAGAAAGAACTTCTCTCTCTCTTTTCTTGTTTTGTGCTAGGTTAGATCTTTAAAGCCATATATTCTTTTATGTATCCTGTTGGACTGCTATAGGATAAACACTGGACTTCTAAGGTGAGTGGTTCAAATCTACCAGCCACTCCTCAAAAACCATATACAGAGTTGTTAAGAGTTGGAACCGACTTGCAGCACTTAACAAGAATAGCAACAACAATGATTATTTTATACACATGACTGTTTAGTCTCTGTTCTCTCAGCAACATGCTTATGAATCACCAAAGTCCCACACAGCCTGAGGCCACCTGTAAATTGCACATGCATTGAGCCAGGATGTTGCTGTGAATCTTTACTATATATAGATGTTACTGTATGTGAGATTACTCTACACACAAGTAACAGAGAAGTGTCTCAGGTTTTTTTGGCATCCTGGCTAAAAGATACAGAAAGAATGGGCTACTGTCTGAGCAGATCATCAACAAAATAATTAGTTTATTTGCTTAAGGTACATAACTTGTCTAATTGGCAATATTTCGTTTTGGGGGGCTTTCCTGAAACCACAGAGACAATGAACACCATCTTCAGCCTGTAGAACAACATCAAACCCATTAAAATCTTAGATCGCGTGAGATTTCCCAGACTCACATGTTGTTGTTGTTGTCAGGTGCCATTGAGTCGGAACCGACTCATAGCGACCCCATGCACAGCAGAACGAAACAATGTTCGATCCTGGGCCAACCTCACTACCGCCGCCACACCTGAGTCCATCAATGATGCCACCTGAAACCCTGTGGATCACTGTGAGTTCACAGTCCAGTGCTGATCCACAGCACCAAGGGTTAGAGAGGTAGAAATACCACCTTCAGAAGTGTATAGACCTAGATGGAGGATATGTTGACAAAATGTTTAACATTTTGATACTTTTGGTTAATAAAGATTTTTCTGATTTTTAGCAATACTTTTTGACTTAACTTCATGCATCTAGTCTATATATCACTGGTTAGTTCTTTTGAATTAAGGCATCCTTTCCCCTCATTTTTGCATAAGCAAATAACAGGCAACATGTAAGAAATGAATAAATGCTAACTGATAAATATAAATATAAATATAGACTCACATAGATAAATGCAATTGCTATTTCCTATCATCAGTAAGAAAAAATATTAATTCCCAGGTCTTTCTTAAATGTTTCAGAGGTTTTTGTGCAATGAAAGCCTACTATAATCTTTAAAGTAACACCCCAAACATGTTATTGTTATTGTTGCTTTAAGTGCCCTTGAGTCAGTTTCAACTCATAATGACTCTTGACTAGATTTTCTGAGGAGTGGCTAGTGGATTTGAACCACTGACCTTGCAGTCCATCCAGTACATTATCCTGCAGCACCACAGCCGGACTCTAAAGCTTCTTACAAAGATGTTAGAATATTCCTAAACAAAAAGCCAAACCAATTGCCATGGTAGCAATTTCTACTCATGGTTATTCCATCTGTATCACAGGCAAACTCTGCCCCACAGAACTTTCAATAACTGCTTGTGTAGATGGATGTCCATTCTAGGGCACTTTCTTCTTCTCCAAATTCTAGGATTGACACACAGACTAAGATGCTTAAAAAGCAGACTCAGATCCTCTGAACAAAACATCTTGTTTCAGGAACGGAAAATAGTTTAATCAGATCACAATAGTTTCAGTTCTCTAGGAATTTATGTAATTTTTCAAAGGAAAGCTCATTTAAGATGAAGACATTAGGAAAAATAAAAATCTCAGCATCTGGATTTTGGGGAAATTTCATTATGATGAAACTAGTAATGAGAACATGGTAGAATATTGGGTAAACCAACCAATTTTATGACACTTTTAAATTTAAGACTGACTTACTTTAAATATAGTTTCTACTGGAAGGTTTCCTGAAGAATAGAAAAGTGGCTAATGTTCTTTCAAATAGTTTTATGAATGTCTTTAAATATTGAATGAGAGAAGAAAATCTAAGATCAAATCAACAAGAAAAAATAATGTTGAATTCCAGGGCATTTTTATTGTTGGAGCATTAACCAATCTACCATATAATAATGCCCCAACTATTATCAGCAACAAGCAAGCAGAAGCACCCCTACCTGTTTCCTCAAATTTACTGTTGCATAATTTATTCTGAACCATGTTCTATCTGAAAATTAAAAAGGAACATTAAGGTGAATCCTCAGTTGTCAAAAGTTGAAAAACTTCTAACATCTTTCATTTTAAACAATCCATGTCAGGAGCTTAATTTTGCATTAGCATTGCTTGAACAAATATATATTTTTCACTCTGGGTTCAAAACAATCATGTTTGTCAAGATGAGAAATTTTATTCATTTTTTCTTTATAAAATACTGTGCCTGTGAACCTCTACCCCATTGTCAATTTTTTTAAGTCTCTTTGATCGACCTGTAAGGGAAGTGAAAAAAAAAAAAGTTGTGGCATTGCACCGCTTAGCCCTCAAAGTGAGAGGTGAAAGACGCTTACAGTATGTATAATGCTGTATAATAATCTCAACCATGTTTCCACTTCCTGCTGTGAAGCAGTACAATCAAATACATCTGCCTCCGTTCTTGGCTTTATTTATTTTGCTTTAAATAATACATAGAGGCTTCATCTTTGAAATTAGTGCTATTTTGATGTTAAGGTAAGTTACAAAAAAAAAAAAAA
>NW_006408568.1:18583149-18614244 GCF_000296735.1 Chrysochloris asiatica
TATATATATATTGCTACTGTGACACCAATTTATAAATGTACAGGCTTATTCCAAACAAAAACATGTTAAGCATATCTCTACCTTTAGTTCATGACTGCAGACAAGTTCTCTCAGTTATAAGCCTCTATGAATTGTACTAGAGTGCCTTTCCAATAAAGGCCCAGGCAGAATTGTGATTTCCCAGGACATCTGCTGTGCCAGTTTAATTCAAGGCAGAGAGATCAGCTCAGAAGATTCTGGAGACTGGATTCCAAGGGGCTATCTTGATAGATTTTCACAAAGAATATAGCACAATCACAAGGGCTTATTATGACAGCTTTTAAGAAAATGGAAAATTTCATTGATAAGAAAAAGTCCCTGAAAATGGTGTAGAGGAAATTTTTTTTAAATCAATATAATGTGCTTGCTCATTCCTTGAGAATAGCAAGGGCTATCCTTTGAGAAATTTATTGGGAAATTTTATCTTATCTGCCCTACAGCCTTGATCTCGCCCCTTCACAAAACTCAAAGAAAATTGAAAAGGAGCGCAAGTCCTTTTGAATCTTGTAAATGCCATCATTTACCATAGCGTCAATCCAAAAGCACAGAATTCTTGAGAGAAGGATTATTGTTCTTGTTGTGAAGTGCCATGACTGCGATGCAAATTTTTTGTTTTGCATATCAAATTTTTACTTGTTGTTAAATGGATCAAAGGTTTTCAAGTTGTATAATGTTTTGGAAGAGATATGACAACCTATTTCTAAGAGTAAACTCACAAGTTTACTTTATTAAAGTTACTTTTCCAGAAAATAAATTCTATAAATATGGTCATGTAGAATTTGGGCTCAAAAGGCTTTGAAATGTTAAAATAATCTTCAGTGATGTTGATCAGGGAAGTGTTTCATTGGTGGAATTACTTCTCCAGTCTCCAGAATTGTATCACCTTGGAATAATCTGGGCTTCCTTTCAATGATGGTATATGGTTTTACATTTACATGATATTTGAGATAATAATGAATAATCCAGGCAGGTATAAGTACATGAGTAAAAGCAAAGACACCATGTTGGTATATCTTCTACACCATGTTCCTCCAGGGGTTGGGGTCTGCAAAAACTTATTCCAGAACCCCTCCAGAGCCTCTAAACTTTGTGGGGGCAGCCCGATTCCGGAGGACATAGCCAATGCTGTGGTTCAAACTGACCTTTTGGTCCAGTGCTTATCCTACAGTACCACACCGGGATGGGAAGGGTTGTTGTTATTGTTTAGTGCTGTGCTGTTGAATTGGTTCTGACTCGTAGCGACCCTGTATAGGGTTTCTAAGGAGCACCTGGTGGGTTTGAACTTTTAACCTTGTGATTCACAGTCCAGTGCTGATCCACAGCACCAAGGGTTAGAGAGGTAGAAATACCACCTTCAGAAGTGTATAGACCTAGATGGAGGATATGTTGACAAAATGTTTAACATTTTGATACTTTTGGTTAATAAAGATTTTTCTGATTTTTAGCAATACTTTTTGACTTAACTTCATGCATCTAGTCTATATATCACTGGTTAGTTCTTTTGAATTAAGGCATCCGTTCCCCTCATTTTTGCATAAGCAAATAACAGGCAACATGTAAGAAACGAATAAATGCTAACTGATAAATATAATTACTAAAATGTCTCCAGGGACTACATCTACATTTAGAAATTCTAAGTGGCCTAAATCTTTCACAAAGCTAGAAGGAGATCCTTGTATAAATACGTACAAACCCAATAATTAGTCTGTTAGTTAGTATGTTAATAATTAGTTATTAACATAAAATATGATACATTTTTATTATATGCAATTGCTTTATGAAATAACACAATTTAAGAAAAGCACAACAAAAAACACATTTGCAAGAAGTTTTAAAACTCCATTACAGATAGTCCCTGACATATAACTCCATTCCATTGACTCTGCAATAAGTCAGTTCTGATGTAAATCAATTGACTCAGAGATCTTTATTGTTTTCATTATCATTTCCTTTTATTAGTTGTATCTATTTAAATCTGATCTTATTTGTCTTTGGAGGTTGGAAACAGTACAAACAAACTTACAGTAGTATTTTTCCATTGAATGTACTATATGAAGTCCTGGTATGGCATCACCGGATAAGCTCTCAGCCTCAAGGTTGGTTTGAACCACAAGTCAGCAGTTCAAACTCATCAGTAGCTCTTTGGAAACCCTCTACGGGGTTGCTATGAATTGGAATCGACTTGAAGTCACTGAACAACAACAAGAAAAATGTAGTATATAGTACTAATGATACGATGTGAAACAAAAAACAGAGGGTCTTAAGTGCTGTTGAGTATAACTTGACTCAGTTGTTCATTAGCAATTACTTGTATCTGACTTATTGTAGTCAAAAATCAAGCACAGAGATAGTCCTTCAACCTTAATATTCTATTAATCTTTGAGATGTTTGCATTACTGTAAAATTTTTCTAAACTTATTATTGTTTGAATAAATGTATAGCTATATTTATTCAATTAAAACAAAAATATTTCTGGAAAAAAATATTAAATTTTAGTGACCAGAGTTTCAGGAAAGTGATATTATCAAGTTGCACAATATGTTTGTGGGAAAGGGATATGGTGCTTCCACATACAATGATAAGTTAAGGGTTTCTATTTGAATAACTATAAACTTCAAAACCAAACTCACTGCCATCGATTCATTCCAACTCACAGTGACTCTGTATGGGATTCTTAAGCTATATATCTTAACAGAAACAGAAAGCCAAAAATCTTTCTTCCACAGAGTTGTTGGTGGGTTTGAACTGCTGACTTCTTGTTTACCAGTTCAGTGCTTATCCTACAGTACCACCAGGACTCCATATAACATCTATGTTATTTTGTTGAGTGTTATTGATTACTTCCCACTTATAGCTACCCTGTAAAGGGTTTCTGAGGTTATAAATCTTTGCAGAACAGAAAGCCTCCTCTTTCTCCCATGGAGCATAGCAAAGTTATGGGAGTAACTATAAAAGAATAACAATTAAATGATCTGGTGTGTCAGATGAGAGAAAAAAATATTGACTATAAATGATGTTTTCTCCCAGATTAGAGCATACTTATGAATTTTAAGTTTATGTAATTTCCTAGTGGCATAACACATACTTCCAAAATTGAAAATATCTTTAGATAAACTGGATATGTTAAAATAAGCTTAAATTTAAATAACTGAATTATTATGCAGAAGTATTCAGAGTATTGCTTTTCCTTTTTGTTTTTATAAAATGATGAATTATATGAAGGTTATAAGTAACCAGAAAGCTCAAAAACACACGTATTTTGCCCAGGTATGATTTAGTATGAGAAAGAGTAAGAACACACATAGTGGTGCCAAAGACAAAATTTTTCGAAAGCACATTTCAGTATTTGAAAGATAAGATAATAGTTTCAGTAAAACTCCTGCATCTTTTATTAATGTTCTATTATATCCTCACCTTCATTGCTTCATAAATCAAATGCTATTTTTGAGCATGCTTCTTAATAATGTCATTTGATTTTAATTTACTTCAGTTGTTTTTTTTTTTTCCCACTGTCAGTATGTAGAATTTGTCTTTAATATTCAATAGTAGCCTCTATGTTTAATCTTATTTTAATGACTATCATTTCATTTTCTATACATTGTAGCATATTATTTCTTATGGAATAAATGCTTTGTTAAGTGCCATTGAGTCAGTCTCAACTCACAGCAACCCTGTATAGGGTTTCTGAGGAGCAGCTCGAGAGTTTGAGCAGCCAACAGTGTAGTTCACAGTGCAGTGCTGATCCTATTGCCGCACACCGTAAGTCCAGATTCTGGCAAATGATTTCCAGTAGCAACATATCTTCTTGATTAAATAGGAAGTCAATCATCTTAAGAAAATATGTCTGCCTTGGAAAGAATTTTTAGAAAACATATTTAAAAGTATTAAGGTACTGGTCCATCTGTATTAAGTATTAATTTTTTAAATTGCTGCTAAGTAACATAAATGCTTTATTATTACTCAAAGATTTGTAAACAGTATGAGAATTATTCTAACAAACAAGTCTCTGAAAAAAAGAAAGAAGGCTAGGAAGAAGGAAGAAAAAAGAGATGACTAAAGAAAATAAGCAGTATGTCTGTATTTTCTTTCTACTTATTTCTATTTATTAGCCATCTCATATTAGCCATCTGATTATTAGCCATCTACTTATTTAGCATAGTGGTTACGAATTGGGCTGCAAACTGCCATGTCAGCAGTTCAAAACTACCAGCTGTTCCGCGGGAGAAAGATGAGGCTTTCTGCTCCCGTAAAGATTTACAACCTCGGAAACCTTGTACAGGGTCGCTATGAGTCGGAACCAACTCCACAGCACATAACCACCACCACTTATCTATATTTATTATCCTCCCATATCTGACTTTGTAAAAGATCATTACATATTTTTAGGACTTCGTTCATTCCTAAATACAAGAATTTTAGCTGGTCTGTAAAGCTGCTTCAGAGCACAGATATATGAAGCTGTATGATTTTATATCTAGTGAACTTCACTTTGATTGTTAAACATGAAATTTTGAAGTTCGAGGAGTTCAAAATGAGAGCCCTGGGCAACTGAATGTTCTGAATTGCATTATGAATCACCAGTTCTGATAATATGTGCTTTATGATGCAATTTTACATTTGAGAAATTGATAATCCATTTAGAATATGTAAAATGGTTCATGAAGGCAAGATCTCATGTGTTTTGAAGATTTTACTTTCTTGGAAACAAAAAATCTTACAAAAAACTGTATATTGTAGTTCTTGCAAAAGAGAAAGCAAGCAAAATAGTCTTATTATGACACCTCATTTAATGTAAAAAGGAATTCTTCTCTGGCAAAATGCAGCTCTTACTGTTGTTGCTAAGTGCCCTCCAGTTGGTTATAACTCATAGAACCTCTGTATACAGTTTCTGAGGAGCAGCTGGTGAGTTTGAACCACTGACTTTGCAGTTAGCTGACATACTCTAGAGATAGTCTTTCAGGGAAAATCCACACATGCATCTGTCCTGTGTAGCTTGGTTTAATCACAACAAGTTTAGTTATTATTTATAAGATGCCTTTCTTTTGACCATTCACCAAAGTATCTCTAAAAACAACTAGAACAACAGCAAAAAATGTAGAGCAATATTAAAGAGAATGTTGATACATTGCAAAAAAAAGTCTAACTAATGGCACTGAACAATTTGTGTAGAAATTTAACAAAGTAGGAACCTAATTTGCCATGTAAAATCTTGTTGAAAACACAATAATATATGGCTCATATAGCTTTGTTTTATATTAGATAAAACCCAAACCTATTGTAGTCTAAGGAGCTCTGGTAGCGTAGTGGTTACAAATCGGGCTGCAAAACTCAAGGTTAGTAGCTCGAAACTACCAGCTGTTCTGTGGGAGAAAGATGAGGCTTTCTGCAACCGTAAAGATTTACAGCCTTAGAAATCCTGCACAGAGTCGCTATGAGTCGGAACTGACTCCATGGCACACAACAACAACAACATTGTGGTCTAGTCAATTTTGAGTCATAACAATCCTAAAGAACAGAGTTAGAACTGTCCCACAGGCTTACTAAGGCTACAGACTCTTTATGGAAGTAGATAGCTACATCTTTCTCCCTCACACATGAAGGAGACATAGTGGGTTCAAACTACCAAACTATTGATTAGTAACCAAGTGTTTTAACCACTGTCCAACCAAGTCCAGTATAGTTTGGAAAAATGTTTCAACAATATTCAGAAACCATATATATTACATCCTATGATTTATTAACCTTATTTTATTGCACAGTGACCTGATATAAGGTACCACCTGCTGATTTGTATATTTATATAAAATTAATTGTAACATCATTTTATCTTTTGTGACCCACTTTTATGTGTTCACTGTTTAGTAACTTTGATAACTGCACATTTAACTTTTCATGGTTTTTTAGAAAGCAAAGCAGAAATTTGTTACCTCATATTAACCTCAAATATGTGTAAATGACATCTCCCTAAATGTTTTACATATGGAAAAAAAAAAGATAAAATGTTTTAAGTAAAACAATATTGATAATGCTATTGGGTTAGCACTGGAGTCCTGGTGTGGAACTGTGAGATAAAGCACTAGACAGCAAGGTTGGTTTGAACCACAGGTTGGTGGTTCAAACTCACCAGTTGCTCCTTGGAAGCCCCATACAGTGTCTCTATGAGTCAGAACCAACTCTGTGGCACTTAACAACAACAGAATAAGCACTAGACCAGTAACCACTAGCCACTCTAGAAAACCCTATACAGAATCGGTATGAGCTGGAACTGACTCAATGGCACACAATAGCAGTTTATTATATAAAGTAATTTAAATCTAAAAGGGAAAGAAAACAAAACCAGGACATGGCAGTTTTAGATAATTATGAAGAAAGGATAAGAAAAGCTTCTTTAAAATTGAGGAGACATTTCCACGCCATTCTTGGGTATTATCATTTAATAGATGATAATATCAACAGTGTCATGATGACAGCAAAGGGTGTTAATTTCCCCATGTAAATAACTGTAGTTCAGAATTGTGTACACTGTGATCATTCTAAAGGTAAATTGTCCCTGCAACCTGTTCAGTCAAGTATACTTTCAGCACTGGAGTCTCTTAGCTAAATGATTCAAGGTCTTTATTTAACAAGCGATGACTCAATTTAAAATCAGGAAATACCTTTGAAAAGTTTAATGATCTCTTTCCTAACCTTCAGTCACATATTAATCTCTAACCCTTGCACTGCTGTTTTGCTTAAAGACGACTGTACTTACATTACAGATTTGGGTTCAACACTCTTATGCAAGTGAAACTGTTACTGCTCACAGACTTAAACACTGTCTTAAAATTTACTTGTTTTAACAGTTTCCTCTTCACCATAGCTGTTTATTTCACTCTTTTCTATTATCAAATGAAAAAACGAACTATTTTTGAAATTTGTTCCCATAACAAAAGTGAGATGATTTAACTTTAGCCAAGGAGTTATGCATTTTGAAGAGGAAGATGTAAGAATCAACACTATCAACCTAAATCACTCTCTGGGGGCACATTCTCTTTCTGATACACCAACAGGGTTCATTAGTTCTTCTGAATTTCTATGGGAGATATGTGGGCAGAACTAAACCAGGAAATGGAGGCCTCCAAACTTTGAAAATACCAGGGGACAACAGTTGACACTTTCCACTATGTCATTCTGCTGACCCTTGGGCTCTGCTTTTATCTTCTCTAAATGAATCACTCTACTGTGGTTTTAATCAAGAAAAATTGTATTGTGGGAATGCAAAGATCTGGGAAAGATCAAATCAAAACTTACATACAACTGGCTAACTTGCAAACACAAAGGATATTTTTTCTGCATACTTAATTGTCAAACAAAAGTTTTACATCACATATCCTAAGAAGGGTAGAGAAACAATTGTTCTTACAAGTCTTTCCATTTAAAAATTCTAAAATGTATATTTATTAGTTTTATCAGAGATATTAATATAGTCACCTTAAATAATAATTACCCCGTATTGTCAAACACTGTCTAAAGTCCTCTCATGTTTTTTTTTTAAAATAGTTTCACTTTTTTTGAAGCCCCCAGTTTTCCTTTGCTGGGTATTGTGATGGCAGTCAAACCAAGCTGATATTTTCTTAGAATAATAAATAGCTTTCTAAACTTCAGGTTGTTTTGTAACCATAGTGACTTGCCTGACTATTATGGTTTAAACTGATGATTCCAGAAACTGAACTTATTAGTATTTGAATTGTGTACGCTATTTTCAATGCAATATATGTTGGACAAAATGATTATTTGTAGGGAGTATCTTCAGGTAAAATTGTACTAAATTTTAGTATAGAAATTTAGTAAAACTTGACACTCATTCATAGTTTAAAAGTCAGAACTGAGTGAAACTAGAAAACTTGGGCCAGAGTTGAAATTATCTTGTTAAACAACAGTGAAGAAAGGAAAAAGAAGGTGTAGGAGAAAATGGAACTGTTTTTTAACTACATGATTAGATTTAAATAGAAATATGTCTAGTTTGGTTAAACAAATTTAGTTGTTTCCAGGATATAGTCTTTGAGACGACATTTTCTTCTACTGTAGGTAATAAGCTTGTTGATGTTAAAGTGCTACAGAGTCAGTTCCAACTCATAGTGACCCTGTATAGGGAGTAAGTTAGGCACTGCTAAATGTGTCTTACATCAGTGCAATTAACTAATAGAAGCTAAGTAAGTGTATTTACTTTTAGGGGTCTAAAATATTCAAGAGAATTGTTCATCCTTTAAGCAACTAATTTTAAGAGACATAGGCTGACTTTCATATTTATTTCATATTTTTATGTACTCATAAACCAATTTCTTTTTTCTCTTTTTCTTTTCTCTAATTTTATACCTGAATTCATTGTAAACTTATTTCTGGTGCACAAATTCAAACTAAGATATAGTATGGAGTCCTGGTGTGTCTCTGTGGGCTAATGCAAAATTGTTTGAACTGCAAAGTCGGTGGTTCAAGCTCACCAACTGCCCCTTGGAAACCCTGTACAGGGTCATTATGGGTTGGAATTGACTCAACGGCACTTAACACCACCAACAAAGATATAATAGCAATAGGACTTTACTGTTTAATCTAAAAGGGAAAAAAAAAATCCTGTTGTACAGCAATGAACATTGAATATATTTGACATGCTTATCATTGGATCATTAATTAATTATTTATTTACCTTAATCTTTCATCAAATAGTTTCTGTCACGTGTAATGTTAGACGCTGGGGATACAATTGAGAAAACATTTAAATTTGGGGTTGGTCAGTGAGTCATCTGATATAATTCAGTGACAGTTTCATTCATGAATTTGATTGACAAAGGACATAATATTTCTGGTAAATGTTTGTCAGAATTTTAGAGATGTAAATTTCCTAGACATCACTTGTTCTGAGCTCCAATTTTCAGTCAAGGAAAATGGGGCCTACATAGGTCGTATGTCCAAAATCACATAGTTAATTGATAATAATGCTGATACTTAATTCCAGGGCCCTTAAATGTAAAGAATGTCCGTATATTATTAAATGAGAGACTAGACAGGAGTCTGTTTCTAAACCATTCTTCATTTAAAAAAAAAAAATTTAAATCATCATCTCCTGAAATATAGTCAGCACCTTTAAATTATTGAAAATGGAAAATAAGGCACCATTTCATTTCAGATTTTCCTTATTTTCGGGAATCACCTGTGCATTATCATTCGCAGTGGCATGTAAGTTTATCAAGTTACAGATTCAGGTTTTTTTAAGAATGACAAAGACCAGAACTGAAGAGTGAAGCAAAGTAGCCACAGCAGCCTGCAAGTGAGCAAAAAAGCCTTTTATGGTAGTCCAGAAACCTGACCTCAGGAGACTCTAGGCCAGGAATTTGTACAGGGTGGAGGCATTAGATATGAAGTGATAATAAAAGTGAGGTCAGAGAGTTCCTCTAGTCCGTCTAAAGAAGGCATTAAGGAAAAAGAGGGGAGAATAAATAATTTCTTATCAGGTGATCTGGGGTTAATCTCGGCTACTTATAAGCTATTCATTATCTGGCAAATAATTTATCTGAGACTCTGTTTTCTCATCTACAACATGGGATATACAGTATCCATCAGATGTTGGTTCTCAAATTCATATTTTCTGTGAGAAAAGAGAGATGAAGTTCTTTATACATTATAAGATGTGTTGAAAGTACAGAAAGCTGATCAATGTGCCTAAATGGAATGTACTGGTTGTCTCTCCAATAGATCTTTAGATTTGATGGCTCTACTCTTTACTCTTTAATTCTGTACAAATTTAAATACTGATGACATTTTATATTGATGGGATCTCCATAGTAGATTCTTTGCCAGGCACTTACTAAGTCCAGGGGACTTTTCCAAAGAACATTTCATTTTTCAAGAAAGTAATAAGGATGATAGGAGCTTCATTCCTTGAGAAAATCAATGAGTTACAAATATTTTCTGAATTGTGATGAATGATGAATACATATTTTCTTCTGTCCACATTGGGTTTCTCTCTTGTTATAAAATTTTAGTTAACACCAATCATCTGATATACATAGTTTATTAAAAATATCAATATACCATCTGTCTTAAAATACCTTTATGCTAATGTTCAATACAAAATAAAATTTTAGCAGAGAGCATACCTATATGCTGCACAATATTTAATGACACCCACAACTAAAAAATTAAGGAATTTGACCCATGGAAAAGGAGATTATGAACTATCAGAATGACTTTTTCATTAAAATCCATACATATTAACATTTTTTTTCTCCTTTCAATGAAATTGCTTTCTAGCTTTCAGTGGCTAATTCGACAAATAATTATTTGCTTCAATGAAAAAATTAGTATTATTGGCTAGCATCTAGAACATCAGTAACAAAATTCAAGCATACTTTATTCTTAAAGATATAGTGGATTATTGCAAATAATAGTGGGTTACTTAATAGTGGATTATTGCAAATAACATACTAGTAAAATGATTAGATAAAAGTGGATTATTGCAAATAATATATTAGCAAAATGCTTTCAGTTGCTGTACTGTGGTTTTGCCCTTGAAAATTTCAAGTTAACCAAAATGGACTTCATAATTTGAAACAAAACAAAACAACTCTCTATATACTTTTTTTTTTTTTTTTCATTTGTAAGAATCTAAACAAAGCTAACATAATAATTTGGGAAGAAAGCTACTTTATTTTCTACTTTAGCAGTAATAGATTCTACTTGTATCCATACTTTCCACTAATCTGTGAGCAAGAAATTGAATTAGTTAAGAATTCCTGTTTGACATTATATCTAATCAAATTCTTGTAAACATTGTGAGTAGACATCAGGAAATGTCCCATTGTTACTTCTTGGTTTCACAGGTAAACCAATTATGGTTTTAGAACTATAAAGTCATTTTTCTGATACTCATATGAATGACATTTCTAAAGTAATGTCACAAAGCATACTGTCACTTAATAAAAGCATCTCCTCAATATGAACTGAATGCATTTTAACATTGTGTGGTTTGTTGATCTATTGTTTCTTTCCTGTACATATTTCAATATTTTTGAAGAATGTCACAAAAGAGGAGAAAAAGGAAATTATACTACCATTTTAATTCTTGTGAAAATTATATATATTTTAGGGTGGATAGCAGCTTGAAAACTAGAATCTCCAAAGTTTCAGTCCCAGTGGGAGAACATTGTTAGAGCTTAAGAGCACTGTGTTTGGTACTTACACTGTACTGCCAGGGGCCTGGAGAGTTGATATCCTGAGTTGTCTTGCAGCCCTGTCGATGGTTTCATTGAATACAAAGACATCCTTCAGTGGAATAATGTGAGAGATTTAGCCCAGGGATAATTTTTCCAGTGCTAACTCTAGAATATTGGCCACTGAAGTCTTTAAGACATTCTCTTTGAGAAAGAGTATTGTATGCACTCACAGATAAATTATTAAAATACCTTAGCTGATCAGTAGGGTGAGATTAAAGGTTTCATTTTTGAATCATCAGATTGAGGTGCATAAAGAAGCAAGCTTGTAGAAATTGTGAAGAAGAGCCTGCTGAGGAATTTACTCATAGCATTAAAAAAAGTGATGTTGATAAGTACCCTGATATAAAACACTTCTCATTGGATAAGAGGGAAATAACAACATCTATAACTACCACAACAACTAATTACTTATGATTTACTGCATTGAAATTGGGACAAAATTGAAATTGGGAAGCACCACTCTGGAATGGATTACTTTTCTAAGCCTGTCACTATCGGAGAACTTAGTCTTGCTGCCTGACTCCCTGATAGAGAAGCAAAAAGGAATAGTCTTGGGTAGAGCAGGGAGTGGGAGTGTTTTTGTTTTTTTGCCAGATTTACTTTCATCTTCCATTACTGTATAAATGGATAAGACTGTAAATCTCTTTTACCTTTGTAAAAATTATAGGAATGCAAAAAGGGTGACTAGAATCTATTTGGGTTGTCAGGAGCTTATGATCATTAACCCAGGATTGAATTTGGTGTTAATTATATGTGTACAAAATGTATACCTTTCGAGAGCATTCAAGAGGTCTGAATACAATAAGGTATGCCTAAAATCAATCAGACAGAAAATAATTTTCCATATACCAAATATTCTTCTAAGTTAGGTACCATATAGGCATACAATATTATTTTCCATTTTGCCATTGCCTTCTTCTTTTCTTTCCTTAACCTCATTGCCTTCTTTAACATTGTTTTTCTCCTCTCTTTTTTAGAATTTTCCTTGTTATATCATTGGAAATATAGTAATTTTTAAAATTTCCTGAATATATATGAAACTTTGATAATTTATGGAAAAGTGGAATTAAAAGATTAATGGGAACCTCCCTCCCCCTTGTATCTGTGAAATGTACACAATGATTTCTCAAGGAAAAGATATGTGTTCTAAAAGTACAAGGAGTATTGCTTTCAAAACATGCAGTTATTGATGTTACTACAGCGATGGGAGCTAAGTACAGTAGATCTATTATTCTCAAATGAAAGATAATTGAACTAAACTAAGATATACAGAATTTGAAATTTGCAGAGCTATGGAGAACTCATTTGGAGAACTCCAGGAACAGCACACTTCATCCTCATAATGTTACCCTGTGGGATATAGCACTGAATGTATCTCACTTTCAGATAGAAGTAGACCATGAAAATCAGACCTCTAAACCACTAGAATTTTTATATTGGGGTTTATATTAGTTACCTGAATTTCACAAATTCAGAGTCAAAGAGATGCTAAAAAAAGACTACATACTTTCTTATTTTGCATCCATACCTGATATAGATGCAACATTGCATTCTATTTGTCTTTTAAAACAAATTTACTAAAGCAAAGGTATTCTGTAGCACTAAAACAGCTTACCTGCCAAGTTTGACATTTCTATAACCAAATCAATATTTCAGTAGCCTCCAACTATAAATCTGATGTTGATTTGAATTCTAGGAAGTAATGAATGATCCAATTAGAGAAAAAAAAAAGTGAAAAAAAATAATTAGAGTGTTTATTCTTCCCTAATGATAAGGAGTCCCCTGACAAGACAGAATGCTGCTGCTTCCCAGCAAGCATCGTTTCATAGGTGTAATTGATCTTGAAAGTTAAAGATTTGTTTGCATTTTTAACATTGGGAGTTGAATATACTGCTTTGATAGAGCTGTTAGGTGGCAGCTTACCTACTCCAAAGTTTATTACTCCTTTGTGTCTAAAATGCACGGAAATTTTTTGCCAGGTAAGATAAATTTACAAGAGAGTACATGCACAATAACAAAGCACTCAGCACAGTTCCTGTCAAGTAGTGAAAACCATTAAATGTCAGTTAAGTAAAATAGTAAATGCTTTGTTGCACTTATGGATCTTTTGTTTTGTTTTGAACAAAGTTCTTTTTTGGGGAGTCACAAGGTCAGCAGTTCAAACCCAACAGCTACTTCTTGGAAACTCTATGTAGGGTTGCTATGAGTCATAGGTAACTGAAAGGCATTTAACTACAGCAGTGTGCTTGCAAATTCACCCATCATCCATCCATCCATCCATCCATCCATCCATCCATCCATCCATCCATCCATCCATCTATCCATCCATCCACTCATTTACTTTTCCTTCTATCACTGTTTATTATTGCTAAGCGTTCCTGGGTAGAAAAAATGTTTTTTTCCTAAGAAGCTCTCATAGGTAGTGATTACAAGTTGGGCTGCTAACCTCAAAGTCAGCAGTTTGAAGCTACCAACTCTAAGATGAGGCCTTCTGCTTTCGTAAAGATTTACAGCCTCAGAAACCCTATGCAGGGTAGCTGAGTTTTAACCGACTCCGTGGCAAACCACCACCACTAACCTCTGCAGGAAAAAAGGTGAGGTTTTCTGCTTCTGTAAAGATTTACGGCCTGGGAAACTCTATACATAATGACTCTGAGTCAGAATAAACTTGATGGCAGTTAGTTTTGCTGAGTTGTGCTAACATGGAATTCTGGTGTGGCACTCTAGGTTAATGTGCTGAGCTGCAAAATTGGTTTGAACTGCAAGGTCGGTGGTTTAAGCTTACCAGCTGCTCCTTGGAAAATCTATACAGAGTAGCTATGGGTCAGAACCGACTCAATGGCACTTAACAACAACAACTAACCAAAAGATTGATAGTTCAAACCCATCCAGTATCACCATGGAAGAAAGAATTGGATGCCCTGCTTTTATAAAAGTCGTTGTTGTTGTTAAGTGCCATTGAGTCAGTCCCAACACATAGCCTCTCACACATAGGGTTTCAGAGTAGCAGCTGGTGAGTTTGAACTACCGACCTTGTGGTTCAAACCAACCTTGTGGTCAAGTGTTTATCCTACAGCTACACACTAAGACTCTAACCTTATAAAGGTTGTGGTTGTTTTAAGTGCTGTCAAGTTGGTTCCAACTTATAGCAACCCTATTCAGGATTTCAGATGAATGACTGGTGAGTTTGAACCACTGACCTCGTAGTTCAAACAAACTTTATGGTCATCAAGGAAATTACATGGAGCAGTTCTACTCTACAACACATGTAGTTGCCATGAGTTAGAATAAAAAATACAGCAATGTTGTTTGTTTGTTTGCTTTTGTTTCTAATATGCCCTAAACACTGTGGAGCACCCAAAGATGAGACACACAGAGACCATGATGCCAAGGGAATTATCCTATTAAATGATTAGACAACTCTTTAAAATTCTAGGGAAAATGTCATAAATGCTTTAGAAAAGGTACACAATGCATCATAAACATTGGTTCTTTTCTCCTGGATAAGCCAACAATTCTTTTTAGAAACCTTAGACCAGCAAAAACTTAGACTTGCTGAGGAAGCAATGTTATGTGTGATTCACAGGATTGGGGAATAGTATCAGATAAAAATAGGTCTGGAGTATAAAAGCCAAAATCTGATGTTGTAACTTGTCTGGACCAAGAATGAAAAATTATCAAAGAGGACATGGAGACTAGAGAAAAAGATTTTTATTCTCCAGGCAGCAGTAGGTTATTAATGGAGGTTTTGAGCAGGAATTAAAAGTTTACACCTCGAAAATCTGCTCAAGAAGAAATGTGTTGGGACCAACTGGATCTGGTAATGGGTGTCAATGCTCAAACAAGGAGAGCAGTTATAAAAATTCAAGATCAATGTGTTGAAAGATCTCAACAGTGGAAATGACAGTATATGTGTAAGACACGGATCATTTTGGACATAGACAAAAGACTAACTTTCATTTACTCAACAAACACATTTGACTTTTACCCTAGTTCTCGAGACTTGATATTATGAACATTTATAAAAATAAAGGATGTCTATCTATAGATAGGAGTCCTGGTGTGGCACTGTGGGCTAATGTGTCAGACTGCAAAGTCGTTTGAACTGCAAGCTCGGTGGTTCAAGCTCAAGAGCTGCTCCTTGGAAACCCTATACAGGGTCGGAATTGACTTGATGGCACTTAATAACAACAATCTATACATAGTATCACTATGAGTAGGTACTGACTCAATGGTACCTAACAACAATAATCTATACATAGATAAAGGAGCTCTGGTAGCATAGTGGTTATGATGGACTGCTAACCTCAAGGTCAGCAGTTCAAAACTACCAGCCATTCCATGGGAGAAAGGTGAGGCTTCCTGTTCCCATAAAGATTTACAGCCTTGAAAACCCTGTGCAGGGTTGGTGTGGGTTGGAACCAACTCCATGGCATATAACCACCACCATAGATAGACAGACAGACAGACAGACAGACAGACAGACAGACAGATAGATAGATAGATAGATAGATAAATAGATAGACAGACATAGTTTTAGATGACAGTAGTATCATTAAGTAGTTCAAAATATGTAATTTTTGTTTTTCTTGAGCCTAGCAAGATAAATAATTACATGGGTTAAAGGTGAGGAAAGCACCAAAGATATATCAGAAGTTTCAAATCTGAGGGGGAAAGGTAATTCAAAACAGCAGTTGAGAGCACAGGTTTTGGTGTCAGAATGACCCAAGTTGACATGTGAGCTCCCTGACATATTAACTGTGTCACTAAGAAGCAGCAATTTAATTTCCCTTATGATTCTATTTCCATTTTTGAAAATCAAGAAACATAATGCATTCTTTATTGTTAATTGTAAAATTAAATGAAACCATGCCTAGATAGAAAGTGCTTAGAGTAGTATCTAAAAAAGCATTTAGAAATGTGAACTAATGGGAGACAAGGTTCTGAGATTGAACTGCTATGTCCAGAGATGCTGGTGGAATTCAGGAGTATGAATGATAGAACCCACCAGCGGGTCCCATAGAGCAATGAGAACTGAGGATAGATCTTTGGGAAATGCCAGAATTTAAAATAGAAAAGAATGAAGGAACTATTAAAAATGAGAGAAATAGCTTGCTAATTTTCTTGTTTAAGAAATTAAAATAATTTCTTCTGAGGCATTAAGAAAAAATACAAATTTGAGTGTCAAGAGCTTCATCATGATTCTAATTGGCTTTCTTAAGACTTATTTGGTATGAGCATTATATATTTTCCTAAATTTAGATACTTCCACTTCATATTGGCTTTAGGGGGTTGGGCACAAGGAGATTGACTAGACTCTCTTTCTGTCCTGAGCCACTAAAATGATAAATTTCATTCTCTTGATGCTTTGTTAGTAAAATTATGAACTTCAGAAGCATAGTAATCAAAAAAAAAAAAAAAATCCTTATTATGAAGAGTTCAAGATGGCAGTGAATGACACATGTCTTCACCCACTGTATTTTTACTTATTAAAATTTGCATCCATGAAAAATAACTAGTAAAGATATGACCTGAAATAACTAGTAAAGAAAATGCATGGGTAATCTACTAATTTTGTTTATTTTCACAATGCTATATGTGAATCAGTGCCTGAAGAGAAATCTCAATATGATATGTTTATGCTCAAAGTGTCATGTTGTTGCTTTTGCTTTTGTGGGCTGTCGACTTGGTTCCGATTCATAGCAATCCTGTTTGGGGTTTCCAAGGAGCATCGGATAGATTTAAACTGCCAACCCTGAGGTTAGCAGTCCTGCACTTATCCTACAGCATCAAACCAGGACTTCCTAAATATTACAGTAGCAGAGCATTTAAGCCTTCAAATAAGTTCTCAGTACACAAATTCCAGAACTCAAGCTAAGTCTAAGTAAACTTCTAATGTATAAGGAAGCGTCAAAAACTTTGTGAAAAATTTCCATTATCTTTTAATTCTATTTCCCCACAAACTTTTTGAAGAGCACGTTTATATAAAGGAGTCCTGATGTAGTAACTATAAAATAAAGCACTGGGCCTCAAGATCGGATTGAATCACTTGGTCAAAGGCTCAAACTCAACAGTCGCTCCTTGGAAACCGTATACAGGGTCACTATGAGTCAGAACCAACTCGGCGTCACTTAACAACAACACCGGCAAAATATAGAATGATGCAGAACGTATATTGAGATCATGTATTTTAAGAACTCAATATGCTCAAATTTTAGGATTAAAATTAATTTCAACTTCGTATTCTAAAATTATTTACTTTTTTCTTTCCACACACAACTCCAGAATCTTTTGTGCTTGAGATAATAAAGATAGCACTTTTTAGTAACTTATTAAAGATTTAAAATAAACCAAAAGCACAAATAAACACTGCCAATAAATCAATTCTAATTTATAGTGACCCTATCCTGGTGAGGTGCTGTGGATTAATGCGCCAGACTGCAAAGCCGTTTGAACAACAAGGTCGGTGGTTCAGGCTCACTGGCTGCTCCTCGGAAACCCTGCGCAGGGTTTCCGAGGCTGTAAATCTTTACGGGAGCAGAACGCCTCATTTTTCTTGCGTGGAACCGCTGGTAGTTTCGAACTGCTGACCTTTAGGTTGGCAGCCGACTCGTAACCACTACGCTACCAGAGCTCCTTAATATAGGATTGTTGTTGTTGTTATGTGGAGTAGGTTCCGATCCTTAGCGACCCTGTACAGGGTTTCCGAGGCTGTAAATCTTTACGGGAGCAGAGAGCCTCATCTTTTTCCCTCAGAGAGACTGGTGGGTTTGAACTCCCAGCCTTGCAGTTAGCAGTCCAGTGTTTATCCTACAGCACCACCAAGGAATCACACCCAGGTTCTTTTCTTCCTCAAATACCTTCATAAGATTCAACAGCTGAAGGTTATCATCATTATTATTATTTTAATGTAAACAGAAGACAGAGCAGCACCTTCGGACACAGGCAAGATGGCTTCCTTACTGTTTTTGTTTATTTGTTTTGTTTTACTATGTAGTTACAATATAGAATTATTTTATGTTAGAAATATATTTTTCTTTAGTCAGAGCTTTAGTGTTATAATAATGTTTAAGAAAACAGCAACATGCCTTGTAAATAAGTAGTATAATATAACAAATATGAGTAAGAGAATTTCATCTTCAGTTGTTATTTCCAGTGTTCATGAGTCTCTTATTTTGAAAAGAACATAGGATAGTGGAAAGGGCTAAATTATTGCTTAGGTTTTTGGTAGCATAAGTTTCGTTTCCTTGAATATCACCATTTTTTTTCAATGCGTAGTGAGGATAAAATAGAAATGAAAATAAAGGGATTTGCCCAATCAACTTGCTGACATATTTTGAATTGTTGAAGGAAATTGGCTTTTCTTCATGACTAACTGGAAGTCAGTTAATCTAAAGGAATCTTTCTAGAGAGATGAATTGTTTTAAGATAATGCCACAGAACAGACAAGCTATACTTTTTCAGGTGTTTATTATTACCACAGACGTTGAAAATCTAGAGGACTTTACGTCATTCTTTTCTCCATCGGTCTTATATTGAAGAAAGATAAGACCATCAATGAGTATGATCGTTTGGAATTACCCATAGATATTGTTTCTTTCTCAGTAATATGTTACTGCTTAATAACTGAATAACAAAAAATTCACATAAACTAAGACCTGGGACTTAGAGTTTTTGTTGTGGTTAGATGCTATTTGGTTATTTGCAACTTATAGTGACCGTATGTATAACAGTCCCATGCCATCCTCACAGTTGTTAAGTTTGAGCACATTGTTGCAGCTATGGTGTCATGGTGTCAGTCCATCTCATTGTGGGGGCCAGGGGGCCTTCCTGTTTTTCACTAACCCTTTACTTCTCCAAGTGTGATGTCTTTTTCAATGAACTTCCCTGCTGATAACATGTCTTGCGATCCTTGCTTCCAAGGAACATTCTGGCTATACTTCTTCCAAGTGCAGGATCAACAAATAAATGAAGAGATGGCAAACTGAATTAAGTCAAACTGATTATCTACTGTTTTTTGTAACTAGATGGATTTTTGGGTTCAAATTCCTGTTATGTCCTTTCCTAATAACGAATTGACTCTTGTAGGTTAAGCTACCAGGAGTTGGAAGGATTGAATGAGTTGTTGTCTATGGAGGCTCAGCACAGTGTACAATGTATACAGGCACTCAAGTTTAGAACCTTTCTTCACTGTATCAAAGTCTGTTTCATGGAATTATAGCAAAGGGCAAGTGAATTTTGTTTTAATCTCTAGAAAACATTCATCCATGGACTAGAGAGTATGCTATTGACTCAAACGTCATCAAAATATGTCCAAGAAGTAGAGTTTCTCTGGTTAAAAACAGTGGTATTTAAACCGTGGAAAGCTTTAAATGAGTCACTGCAACCTTTTGGCAAAAGCACAGATTATACAGAAATGTATGATTCATCTGTGTTTTCCTTAAACTTTTACCTGGTTGAAAGTGGGGGTTTATTGACTTATAGATCTCCTTCTAGGATTATCAGAACAGCTACTTTAACTATGAAATTAATATTAAAATAGAGTATGATAGCTGACAAAAACTGTTCTACCATAAATTAAGTTAAAACTTATAAATGTTTACAATTTATTTAATAAAAAGCAATTTTGTGATTCAAAACACACTTTAAAAGTAAAAATGAAGATTAACTAATGACAGTCCTTTTGAATATAAAGAGTTTATAAACACAAGACATTTGCAGACAAAACCCTCTCATTTGCATGCTCTAATCTTCAATTCAGTAAGGGGAAACAAGCCCCATTTAAAGTAAATATTTGTGGATTTTTTTCTTTAAAAATTTAGTAAAGTGGTGAAAATGTGTTTTCTTTTCTAGGTTTCTTTCCCATTCCATTTTATGTAATGTTTATAATAGATAATCTTTCACACACAGCAGCTCACACTTGTATGAATATATTCATAGACAAAATACTTAGATGTGTGGTTACTGAGTCACTAGATATAAACATTTTAACTATTGAAAGATATGATAAATTTCTCTTCTTAAGAGTTGCACTCCAACTTGGAACAACAGGGCTCTGTGATACTGGGATCAAGGCATAGTCTAAATGGGTAAAAGATGAGAAATAATGTTAGGATGCTTGGCTGTCTTATGAATATTGGCTTCCCTTGCCTACAATTGTAAAATAGACACCTGAGTGGGAGAGCAAGGAATATTGGGAAATATGATTACAGAAAGTTTGTAAGCCCGTCTTCAGCCTATAACTGATTGGAATACCTAAAAGGGGTTCTAGAACTTGCCCAGTGAAATAGGCTTCTTGCGGAGCCTTTGTTGTTATTGGACTTTAGGTGGAATCCTGAAACACATCCAGAACCTTCTGAGAAGGAACATTCCTACTTGAAAGGAGAAGCAGATCACCTCGGAGTAACCAGAGAAACAGAAGATACTCTTGAGAGAAAGATCAGCAGGAAAATTCAAAACAAAAATGGCAGTCTGATTGGCTAATGCAAAAATAAGCAAGTTGTTTGCCGAAGAGCCATCAAGGCAAACAATCAGGTCCTTTCAGGACAAACCCCCCTCCAAGACTAAAACTCAAAGGGAAAACGTGAGCAGGCACATAAGATTGCTGGTGACCATGTTGGTCAGCTGGTGAGTGGAAGAGGGGGAAAGGCAGCAATGAGGATATGGACTGAGTTCAACCATATTCCATAGACTCCTGTCAACCTGAAGATGAGAGAGAGGAGAGGAAGGGCTGGTTTGTCTGAAGTGTGGTGAGACCTGGGGACTCCTGAGCCCATGGACAAGGACATAGCCACAGAGGGCTCGAGCTAAGAGTGAAGCATCCAGCTGATATGAAGAGAGGGGAGATGAACAGGAACACCCAAACTTGCAGATAGTTCTTATTCAACCTAGCCTCCATGGCCTGATGATCAGAATTCAACTAAAGTGACGGATTTCTATCATTTGAGAATTGTCTTCCTTCTATCTCTCCAAAAGGAGTGAAATCGTTCTTTCTCTTTTTTTTTTCATTTCCTTCCTATGGAAAAAATATTGTAGTGTCCTAAGGATCAAAAGAATAAAAAAGGGAAATGCAAAAAAAAAAAAAAGAGCTGCACTAATTTATGTTACCACCAATAATGTATGAGCACAAACATTTTACCACATCCTTACCAGTACTAGATATTATCAAACATTGCAATCTTTGCCAAACTGATTAGCAAAAATGCCATTCAGAGGCTTTAATGTGCATTGGTTTAACCAATTAGGTTTAACTTTTCCTCATGAGATTATATGATTTTTTTTTCCTGCTCTATCATCTCAGTTAATTCTTATAATGAGCCGATGATACAGGTCGCACAACAAAATGAAATGTTTCCTGATCCTGCACCAACCTCACAATTGTTCTTGAGTCCAATGCTACTGTCACTGTGCCAGTCCATCTCTTTGTAGGTCATCCTCTTTTTCGCTGACTCTCCGATTCACCAAGCATGTTGACCTACTCCAGTGACTGGATATTCCTGATAACATGTCCGAAGTATAAGACAAAAAGTCTTACCATCCTGTCTTTTAACAAGTATGCTGACAGTACTTCTTCCATCATAGATTTGTTTGCTCTTATGGAAGCCCATGGTACTTTTAATATTATTCTCTAACACTATAATTCAAATGCATTCATTCTTTTGATTCCTTGTTTATTCATTGTTCAACTTTCACATGCATATGAGGCTATTGAAAATACCATGGCTTGGGTTAGGTGCACCTTAGTCCTCAAGCTGACATCTTTACTCTTGGGCACTTTAGAGAGGTTTTATGCAGCAGATTTGCCTAATGCAATACATCATTTGATTTCTTGACTGCTGCTTCCATGAGTGTTGCTAGTTGATCCAAGAAGAATGAAGCCCTTGAAAACTTCAATCTTCTCTCCGTGGATAAGAATGTCATTTATTGGTCCAGTGGGAAGGAGTTTTGTTTTCTTTACATTGAGATGCAATCCATACAGAATAAAGATTTACAGCCTCAGAAACCCACACAGGCTTGCTAAGAGTCAAAACTGACTCCAAGGCATGCAACCGCCACACCATCATTATGTGTCTGGTATTAACACATGTTCTGTATCTACAGTAATGAACAATAAATGATAAATCACTAATAAACAAGTAAATTAAGTAAGTTTTCTCTCAGTAAACTTATTACACAAAAACATTGGAAGTAATTTCTCAAATAAGTATTTAATTACAAATGTGACAAGCACTGCAAAGGAGAATTACTGGGCACTGCACATGTAGAATGATAGGAAATTGACTAGCATTATATTTAGAACTCTTTAGATAAACATAATATTTCAGGATGCATAATTCATAGAAAATATTTAGAGGAACAAATGGTAGATGAGAAATGTTATTTAAAAATTCTTAATTTAATTTATTTTACAAAATTACTACTTGGTTACAAAAAAAAAAAATTCTTGAAAAAATGTGCAGATTCATTGAGCCCCATCTCTGCAAGACCTTCAGTTCCCTAGGAAGCAATGAAAGTTGGAAGGAGGATTGAGATTTGCATAAAATGGAGAGAGATAAAAATCTGTGTTTGAAAGGGTTGACATATGAAGAGGTTATTGTAAGAGAAATAATCCTTGGATCAATAAGGCCATATCCACATCCCTTTATTTACACCTCCTTGTAATTAATAACCTACATATGTAGATATTTTATGGAGAAATTTACTGGCTCAGTGAGATTATGCCTTAACCGATTGAGTTAATTAAACCAGAAAATAGAGCTTCATCAATCTGAACAGTAGAGTATTTGTTGTATATAGTTTTAGTAACACTAAGAAAGAAGAAATGTTTTAAATATAGAATACCACTGGAAAGAAATTGTGGTATATTAATGAAACCACATGAAATATTCTCTTTGACCATTTTAACATAACAAAAATTTCTATTTTAAATGGTTTAACTGTGAATGTGATTTCAAAGGCTAAACAAAATCTGTTTCTGCCAAGTCAGTTCCTACTCATAGTGACCCTCTAGGATAGATTAGAACCACATAGGTTTTCCAAGGCTTTAATCTTTATGGAAGCTGACTGCCGCATCTTTCTCTTTAGGAATACCAACCAGGTAGGTTCAAATATCCAGCTTTTTGATTAACAAATGTAAATCTTTGTTGCTGTGTGTTTATACATAGACAAGTGAATGACCATGTATAAAAATAATAGATATTATATCACATGCATCAATCTGTTATTCTAAGAAACGGAGAGATTTTGAAAGGAAGGGGGTATAAAGAAGATATAAAAATACTTCAGAAAGTCTTACTGTTGCACATTAAATAGTAAAATTTT
This sequence comes from Chrysochloris asiatica, assembly GCF_000296735.1. Classification (NCBI taxonomy): domain Eukaryota; kingdom Metazoa; phylum Chordata; class Mammalia; order Afrosoricida; family Chrysochloridae; genus Chrysochloris; species Chrysochloris asiatica. Next base: position 18,606,759 of record NW_006408568.1, read on the forward strand.
TAAAAAGAGCGTATTTTTTTCTCACATTTATATGGGAAGGTGGAAAAGCTCACGGACAAATTCCATTATATTTCAAGATCGGTTTGATTGCCAGGTCATTAGCTCAAATTCACCAGAAACTCTATACAAAGTCTCTATGGATCAGAACAGACTAGACGGCCTGTAGCAACAACAATAACAAAATATACATATTTTGCCATCCAGTTAGTTCTGACCCATAATGACCCTGTATAGGGTTTCAGAGAAGTAAGTGACTTTTTAGTTTGAACCGTCAACCTTGTGATTCAAACCGACCTTGTGATACATATATTGTTGTTGTTAAATGTCGTCGAGTCCGTTCTGATCCCCAGCAACCCTGCATAGCATTTCTCAGGAGCAGCTGGTGAGTTTGAACCAACGATCTTGTAGTTCAAACTGACTTTGCAGTCCAGCGCATTAGCCCACAGCACCACACCTAGACTCCATGATACATATTTGTAGAGATTTTGATATACAGTATATAGATAATAAAGGAACTCAGGTAGCTGAGTTCTCTCAGCTGCTCTGTGGGAGAAAGATGAGGCTTTCTGTTCCCGTAAAGATTTACAGCCTCGGAAACCCTGTTCAGGGTCGCTATGGGTCGGAACCGACTCGATGGCATGTAACGACAACAACAACAATATAGATAATATGGTGATGATGGTGGTGGGGTGCCGTGGAGTCGTTTCGACTCATAGAAACCCTGAATAGGGTTTCTGAGGCTGTAATCTTTATGGGTTGGGAAAGTGGCAGCCTCAATGGGCTCAAGTGCGGCAACAATTGTACGGTTGGCCCAGGATCGAGCAGTGTTTCCTTCTGTTGTCCACAGGGTTGCTATGAGTTGGTATCAACTCGATGGCACCTAACAACAACAACAACAATCTTTATGGGAGCAGAAAGCCTCATCTTTCTCCAGTGGAATGGCTGGTAGTTTCAAACTGCTGACCTTGAAGTTAGCAGGCTGACTCATAACCACTATGCTACCAGAGCTCCTTATATAGGCAATATGTTTATGTAAATAGATAGATCAAATTTGATATAGATTAGAATGTTAGCAATGGGAGAATTATGAAATTTTTAATTTTTTCTTTTTTTTAGTTAATACAATACTTGGGATCAAACAAAATTTATATAGGAGTGCTGATATTGATGTAGAATAAGTACTGAACGGGTTGGCAATTCAAACCCACCAACTGCTTGCTCCGTGAAAGAAAGATGAGGCTTTCTGCTCCAGTAAAGATTTCTAGCCTTGAACACCCTATACAGATTTGTTATGAGTTAAAATTGACTCAAGGACACCCGACAACAGCAACATATTTATATATATGGACTCCTGGCATGGTACTGTAGTATCAGCATTGGCCTGTGAACCACAAGGTCAGCAGTCCAAACCCACCAGCTGCTTCTTGGAAACCCTATACAGAGTCACTATGAGTTAGAACTGACTCAATGACACTTTTGGAACCAACAGAATATACGCACACATCTATGAATATATGTGTGTATATATGAAGAGAATGAAGGAGCTTTGGTGGTGCTGTGGGTTAGGCATTGGGCTACTGACTGCAAAGTCATTTGTTCAAACCCACCAAGCAGTTCCATGGAAAAAGATGAAACTGTCTGCTCCCATAAAGTTCTACAGTCTCAAAAATCCTACATAGGGTCGCTAAGGATCAGATTCGACTTGATGGCAATGGGCTTGGTTTTTTTGGTTAAGCACACATAATATACAAAAATATTTATCTAGAATTTTTACTTTAGTATTAAAAGTGCTATGTGTCTTATATAGTCATTTACTTATATACATTATTTGCTTTCTTACCACCAGAGATTACTTAGAATAACCTTAGTAATACAAGCTAATGAATAATTTAATAACATTATTTATTTATAATTATACTTTGAGTGGAGGTGCAGTGCATTACATTATTTCATATAGTTCCTCTACTCACAGTCTTTGTAACTTCCATTGAGCAATTATATTTTCCCTTGGTAGGTCTCAGTAAGAGAAGGTGGGAGCAATGTTGATAGGATTATACAATTCAGTTGTGAATAACTGTTAATAGTGTTAATTGTGATTGCAAAATTTTGGAACTCTAACATGGGTCTAAAATAAGCCATCTCAAAAGAAGAAATGAGGATTCTCACTATTTTTCTTAAGAAAGAAAAATCAGGAGTGGAGTGCATCCTTTGATCTCTGAGCTCTCTGCATGTTAAACTTCCTTGATCAAGGAGACAAAGAGCTATAACAGCAGAGCAGCAACACAGAAGCAGCAGCAACAGAATGAGTCAGAACATGTGACATAACAGTGGATTTTCTGTACTGTGGCAGAAGTAAATATGAGTAACTTTGTAAAATGGGGTGCTTCAAGGCACTTATTTGGGGGAGTAAGGTTTGATGACTCATGGAGCTAGAGCTAAGTGCCTTTTGGCTGAGGTTTATAGTTGACTGGAGTGCCCTTTGGGCATTTATCTGCAGCCCTAAAAGAGTTTTGTAACAAAGCTTAAAAGGCTTGTCTGAGCATGACAGAGGACAGGGCAATGGATTGAGAGCTAGAGAGAGGTCCACCTTCCAGTACAGCATAGCAGATGCTGTTCTGACCAAATAACTGAGTTCTGTGAATTTCTAATACTGAATTGTAACCTGGTAAATTCCCCCAATAAACCCAACAAACGTGAGTATTGTCTGACTTCTGTGTGGCCATTGAAATCAATTATAAACCCAGCTAGGTAGACAGTGCTGTACAAGGGATGCATGGTAGAAGGTTTAAGCTATGTCTAACCTCAACTTCATAGGCCTTGGGCTGATACTGATGGTGATTCTCCTCATCCCACTTTGTGAAGTTAGAGGCATTTAGACTTGGCCTCAATGTCCTTTTTAAGAGGGGGATGATAGAAAGTTGTTGAAGCCTGTAATCATAGAATATTCTCAAAGTAAAGATCAATTTTACAAGCTTTGATATACTAGAAAACTTTTAAACCAGGCTTAGACTTGTAGATTTCCATTAAGCATCATTTATAGATTTTTCTCAGAATTGCTAAATACAAATCAGTTACTGAGCCTTTACTCTGTGCTAAATACTATTCTGCTGTTGCTGTTAACTGCTATTGAGCCAGTTCCAACTCAGCGACCCTGTGTAGGATTTCCGGGAGTGGCTAGTGAGTTTGAACCATTGAGCTGGAGGTTCAAACCCCCTTGCGGTCTAGTGCTTTATCCTGAATTTTTCCTACAGCACCACACCAGGACTCCAGATACTATTCTAGGTGGTTTAAAATGAGCCAAAGTCCTTGCTTTCATAAGCTTAAATAGTTACCCATGTATTTGCACACTTCAATAACGTTACACAGAGATCTTCTCTTGCTTGTTCTGTTGTATTCCACAGTGATAAAATAAGCAGATTTTTATAAAGATTTAATGCGCCTTATGCTACGTTCATCATTATAACTGGAGAAAAAACTGAAATTGTCAGACTTCATTTGGCTTGGCTTCACAACCAAGGGTCATGGAAGCAGCAGTCAAGAGATCAAATTTGCATCCACAAACCTGCTGCAAAAGATCACTTTAAAGTGTTAAAGAGTAAAGATGTCACTTTGAGGAGTAACGTACATTTGGCCTAAGACACAGTGTTTTTAATGGCCTAGGGAGTCCTGGTATGGTGCTGTCATACAAGCACTAGACCACAAGGTTGGTTTGAACAATAATGTCAGCAGTTCAAACTTGCCAGCTGTTCCTCAGAAAACTTATACAGGGTTGCTGTGTGTCAGAACCAATTGAAAGGCACTTAACAACAACAAGATGCATGTGAAAATGGAATAATGGGTAATGAAGCCCTGAAGACCAGAGAAGAACTGAAACATTTGAATTATGGCGTTGGTGAAGAGTATTTAAATTAGCATGAACTGTCAGAAGAACAAACTAATTTGTCTTGGAAGAAGTACAACCAGAATGCTCCCTAGAAGGGAGGATGACACTTTTTCTCCTATATTTTGAACATGTTGCTATGAGGGAACAATTCCTGAAGAAGGACCTTATGCTCAGTAAAGTGGAGAGCCACCAAAAAAGAGGAAGCCCCCACCCACCCCCCAATGAGATGGACTGACAAAGTGGCAGCAACAATTGGTTGAAACATAACTGTTGTGAGGATTGCACAGCACTGGACATTGTTTCGTTCTATTGTGCATAGCTTGGCTATTGAGTAAGAACAGATTTGTTGGTACCTAACAACAACAGCTTGCTATTGGCAAGGCACAAAGGACCGTGAATAAAGTAGAGATGTAGACAGTAACCCATATAATAAAAATTAGTGTCATAGAAAAACATATTTTTGAAAGGTCTGGATTCAACTGAAACTGAAATTTTAAAAAAATGTATCCATTAGAATATAAAATTAGATTTCAATAGTATACTTTGGTAGACTAATTTTTGATTATATAAATGTCTTAATTTTTTTAAATTGAAATTAATTTGTAAAATTAACTTAATACAAAACTGTTTATGAAATTAAGTAATTACAGAACAAATTAATTTATTACAAAATAATTTATTCAGCTTAAAAACAAGTTTGAGCCTCAGAAACTGAATTAGCTGTAGTTATGAAATCTGCCTAGAGATTGCCCAGTAAAGGCACATAAATGTCTCAGGAGGGAAAAAGAGTAGTGATATCAAGGAAGGGTTGTTTGTCTGCCTTTTTCTCCCCCTAGACTATCTAATAGACATGCATAGAAACTTAATTCATCAGTGGTCTACTCTGGCGCATCATAACAGTGAAGCATGCTCTATAGCTGACATAAATTTTGGAAATGTAGATGAAATGTATGTAAAAAGAGATTTTACTTCTTAAAGTTTTATTTCTATATAGGTTAACAGTTTTGATGGCTCTGATTGCAATTATGGAATATGCATTAAGGATACTCAGTTACAAAGCCACTTTATTTTGGAAGAAGGAAATGTGATATAAGGAAGAAGAGGTACTTATTATGATTTAGTTAGATGTGAGCATTCACTTTGGTTCTGTTACTTGTTGGCTATTTGATAAGATGTTAAACTTTACAAATATATTCAAATTTTGGGCCTTAAGGTTTTTAAACGTGTAGTGGAAATATTTCCTACCTCACCAGGCTGTTTTGAGAATTAAATCAGGCCAAGTCTATTAAGTGCTTAGCAATGAATAAAATTTATTTTATATGTAATTACATCTTGCTTCCCCCATCCCATAAAGTGTAGTCTTTTAAGTTATATTTCTCTAAATTATTTTTTAAATCCATGGAGATTTGATTTAGTTAACTTTTCTCCATGTGGGAATTAACTTCCTACAATTCTTACACCTAATCATGTATTTAGGTGATTTAATACACCATGGATACACCTATTTGTTTTCCTTTTCTTAGTCCTCACAGCAGACAATATCCTAAGCATCAGAGCAGACCAGAGCCTATGCTATCCCTCACTGTATGTAAGTGCTATATGATCACAGGCATAATTCAAAGTGTTTTTGTTTCATTTTGTTTTTCCACCACAGTATATATATGCAAGAAACTCTCAATGAAACGTGGATGAAAGAAAGTGAAGGATAACTTCTAAATAAATGTCAACCTCTTCTTATAAATCAGCTTTTCAAAATAACAAAATAAGTCAGTTTCTTAGTAAATGATCATATATGATTCATCCTGGTGTAGTGCTGTAGGGTAAGCATGCTACCCACAAGGATGGCAGTTCAAACCCACCAGCTGCTCCTTATACTGGGTCACTATGAGTTGGAACTGACTTAACCCACTTAACAATACTATAGATGAAATAGTCACAGGAATCTTGAATAAGCCTGTGCTTTTTATTCTCAGATCATCATTTACAAAGCCATGTTAGCTTTATTTCAACAGTGTATTATTATAAAATAATAAATTAATAAAATGAGAAAAACGAATATAAAGTCAATTTCTATTAAGAGGACATATTGGGAGACAAAAGTGAACTGTGGCTTGGAAAATAGAAACTTACATTTTCTGTATGCTACTAATCATTACTATGACTTTTGATTTGGAAAAGGAATTTTTAAAAATTCCACAACATTCTATCCTAAGGGTGCATTGGATTAATACAAGTACACTAAAAGAGCAAATTTATTAGCTTTATACAAAGAAAACAGACCAGCTGAAGCCATCATAAACAGTTCACGAAAGTTTAAGAATTAAATCAAAGTGTTCTTTTCTTCAAGTCCATTGTCCTTTCTGCAAAACCAAGCTACCCTCTTGAAGATAAGTGCTATCTGGCTATTTTACCTTTACATTGTTCATGAAAGGCAAAGTCTAATTGCATTTATTAATTTCATTTCTAAACTGAGGGAGAATGAAGAGCAAGAAATAATATCCAGTGATAAATTATTGTTCATGGGTAGGGTTGGTATCAGAAGAAAGCATCATCACTTTGGTTATAATTTCCCACCAATAAGGTGAGAGAAAATAAAACAAAAAACAAGTCAGTAGCGAAGTCTAAGATTTAGCAATGCTACCTTAAAACAATTTAATGTAGCAACTAAAATTTTATGTGCATTTCTGGACAGAACACTTGTTTTTGGATATGTCCACTTAACTTTCAGGGATTTAAATTTAACATCTAAACATTAAGATGATTTGTGAGTTTCCCCTATATCTGACATTGTATAATTATGAAAAATAAAATTGTTGTTGTTGGTAGGTTCTGTAGAGTTGGCTTCTACTCATAGTGACCCTCTGCACAACAGAATGAAACACTATCCTGTGTTATCTTAACAGTTGTTGTTACTTAAGCCCATTGTTGCTGCCACTATGCCAGTCCATCTCCTTAAGGATCTTCCTCTTTTTTTTTTTTTTTTCTGAATCTTTAATTTATCAAGCATAATATCCTTCTCTTAGTATGATAATATGTTTGAATTATGAGAGACGAAGACTCATCATCTGGACTTCTAAGGAACATTCTGGTTGTGCTTCTCCAAATGCAGGTTTATTTTTTCTTCTGGAAGTGTATAGTACTTTTGACACCACCACCATAACTCAAATGCATCAGTTCTTCTGTGCTCTTCCTATACATTGCCTGACTTTCATGCATATGAGGCTATTGAACAAATCATGGCTTACGTCAGGTGCACCTTACTCTTCAAACTGACATCATTGCTCTTGAACACTCTAAAAAGTTTGTGTGCAGCAGATCTGCCTAATACAATGTGTTGCTTGGTTTCTTGACTGCTCCTTCCATGAGTGTTGATAGTATATCCAAGAAAAATGAAGTCTTTAGCAACTCAATCATTTCTGCACTTATCATGATGTTATTTTTATTGGCCCAGTGGTGAGGAATTTTGTTTTCTTTACATTGAGGTACAATCCATATTGAAGGCTGTGGTCTTTGATTTTCATCAGTTGTTGTTGTTAAGTGCCGTCGAGTCGGTTCCGACCCATAGCGACCCTGTACAGGGTTTCCGAGGGTGTAAATCTTTAC
>NW_006408568.1:18614344-18622060 GCF_000296735.1 Chrysochloris asiatica
GGAGTAGAAAGCCTCATCTTTCTCCCGCGGAGCGGCTGGTAGTTTCGAACCGCTGACCTTAAGGTTCGCAGCCCGTAGTTTAAATCCTCTTCACATTCAGTAAGCAAGGTTGTATCATCTGCATATTGCAGGTTGTTAATGAATCTACTTCCAATCCTGATGCACGTTCTTCATATAATCTAGCTTCTCAGATTATTTGCTCAGCATGCACATTGAATACATATGGTGAAAGAATATGTATTCATTCTGTATGCTGAATGTAACTCTTCTGATTTTACTGTTTGAACAACATTGGCTTGGTCTATATACAGGTTCCTAATGAGTTCAATGAAATATTTTGGAATACGTATCCTTTGCATTGTTATCCATGGCTTGTCATGCCACAATAAAAAGCCCTTGCATTATCAGTAAAGCACATGTAGAAGTCTTTCTGGTATTCTTTGCTTTCAACCAATAGACATCTGATATCCTCATCCCACAACCTTCTCTGAATTAGGCTTGAATTTTGGGCAGTTCCCTGTCAATTGTCATCATATTCTTACAGCTGCTTTAGAGTTATTTTCAGCAAAAATTTACTTGCATGTGATATTTATGATATTTTCTGATGGTTTCTAATTCCATTTTGTCACCTCTCTTTGGAACAGTTTGCCAGGTAATTGTATTCTAAATTTCGTGGCATAGATGAGTGAGTTCATCAATCTGTTGAAAGATTTGTATTTCAAAAATATTTGGTGCCTTGTTCTTTGTAATGCAGTGCACCTTGGACTTCTTCCTTCAGTATCTTTTTTTTTCTGAGTTTTTTTTTTTTTTTTTTTAAGTTTTTATTGTGAATCGAGTGAAAGTTTACAGGGTATATTCAGCAAATCATATACTTTCTGTCATTACAATGATTATAATACCCTCCATGTGCCATCATTTAACAGTATTTCTCTCTTTTCATTTAAAAAACATTTTTTTTTATTGTGAATTATGTGATAGTTTACATGGGAGAACATTAGTTTTACATTCATCCTATCGCATATCATTTCATTGCCATGGTTACAGTCCCCTCCATGCATTATCAACCATCCAAAGGGTATACCCTGCCAGCCTGCCCCCTGGTCATCAGCACACAGTCCCTCTCCCTCTGGGTCTAGAGTCCCCAGCCGCTTCATCTCTCCACATCATCGTCTCTGCCTCCATCTCTGGCATCACTGCTTCTCTGGGTAGGGTCTCACACTCCACTCTTCTCCCTTGATGGTTCCAGGGACCTCGGCTCCTGGACTGCATAGTCAGTCACTCCCCTCTTTTTACTGCAAAATGTCCACCTCTACATTTCCAATGTGCACAGTCAGTCCTGATAACAGTTATTCACCATTGTACCACAAGGGACCTATCCCCATCTCCTTTCATTAGCTCTGCCCAGACAGATTGGATACTACTCAGTGGAGAGTCTACCTTCCTTTGCACCCTCTGGATCTAGGCTCCTTCTTCAAATCTTATAAGCCAGTCACTTCTTGCCTTTGTAGCCCTCCACCATTTTGGGTAGCCAATGTCAAAGTTGCCCATCCCTGTCTATACTCTGTGTATGGAGGGGGTGGGAATGATCCTCACTGTAAAGATTTGTTCCCTCTTTTGAGCTTCCACATCCATAGGTGTAGTATCATTTGCTTTTGATCATATGCTACTTTTTTAAGCAGGTGAACATCGACCACTTTGGTGTAGTGTCTCTTGTATTGTTTCCATCTTCTTTTTATGCTACCTGCATCATTCAATACGTTTCCCATAGAATCCTTCAACATTACATGTTAAGGCTCAATTTTTTTCTTCGTTTTTTTTTTTTTCAGTTTGAGACACGCTGAGCATGTTCTTCCCTTTTGGTTTTCTAACTCCAGTTCTTTGCACGTTTCATTATATTTCGTGTCTTTGTCTTCTTGAGCTGCCCTTTGAAATTTTCTTTTTACCTTTACCTCTTCATTTCTCCCATTTGTTTTAGTCTCTCTACACTAGAAAACAAGAAAGGAAAAAATGAAAATGGTGTCAGAAGAGTCTGACATCCATTTGGTCTTTTCTATCTTCTAATGACCTTTTGCATTCTTCCTGGATTATATTTTTGATGTACTCTCAAAATTCTTCATGTCTTTAGTCATTAGTGTCTAGTACATCAAATCTGTTCTTGAGATTATCTCTCTTTTTAGGTGGGGTGTGTTCAAAGTCATAGTTTGGCTAACATGGTCTTGTTTCAGTTTTCTTCAGCTTCAGCCTGAACTTGCATATGAACAATGGATATCTGTTCTACAGTCTTCCCCTGGCCTTGTTTTGAGTAATATAGAGCGTTTCCACTATTTCCACTCACAGATTTAGTTACTTTGATTTCTGTGTATTCCATTTGGTGAGGTCCATGTGCATAGTCATCTTTTAAATAGTTTTAAAACTACAGTTTACAGTGAATAAGTTATTGGTCTTGCAAAACTGTATCATGAGAACTCCAGCATCATTTCTATCAACAAGGCAATATTTTTACAACTACTGATCCTTCCTCTTTGTTTCCAACTTTTGTATTAAAATTACTAGTAACTATCAATATATCTTGATTGCATTTTTTTATCAATTTCAGACTGAAGAAATTGGAGGAATTATTTACTTTTATCATTATTGATTCAAGTGGTTGGTGTGCAAATTTGAATAATAGTGATATTAACTGGTCTTCCTTGTGGATGTATGGATATTATCCTATCACAGATGGAATTATATTTCAAGATAGATCTTGAAATGTGCTTTTTGATGATAAGTAGGACACCCATGCCTCTTCAATTTGTCATTCTCAGCATAGCAAACCCTATGATATTATTCAAAATGGTCAATATCAGTCCATTTCAGCTCACTAATGCCTAGGATCTTTATGCATCCTGCTTCAATTTTGACAACTTTCAAATTAATTAATTTCATACTTGATATATTCCATATTCTGATTATTACTGGATGCTTATAGCTGTTTCTTCTCATTGTGAGTTGTTCCCATCAGCAAAGGAAGGTCCCAAATTCTTTACTCTCTTTGCATCAGCACAGTCAACTGTACCTTCAGAAGGCAGTTCTTCTCCAGTCATATTTTGACTGTCTTCCAAACTGAGGGGCTCATTTTCCGGGACTATATTTGACAATATTCTGGTGTTATTAATAATCTTTCAACATTCAATATTATGATGCTATCTGACAATCTTCCACGATTGTTCATACGGTTTTCAGTGTGTAAATATTCACAAGTAGTCCACCTCCCCTTTTTCCTCATCTGTCTTAGTATGGAAACGCAACTAAAACCTGTCCACCATGGGTTACCCTACTGGTATTTATAATACCAGTGACTAGCTTCCAGCATCACAGCAATGGGCAAACCACCACAATACAACAAACTGAGAAAAGAGTGGTGGAGCACTGAGTAACTATGAAAAATAAAATTAAAATGGTTTATTATGAACGCAAGTAAATATACCAGCTAATTTTTTAAGCCATAGAATTTCATATGTATTGAAGGTTTATAATGAAGTTATTTTTAAAAATATATGTTATGTGACAGTATATAAACCCCACAAAAACATTATTAGAAAACAGTATTTTAAAAATCTGTAAATCTACCACCCAGCTTTCAAAATGTTTCACTGTTTTTCAAACTTATTCAGATGGAAATAAAATAACAGATGCAATTGAAACTCCTGTTTCACATCTCTGAAGCATCTGCATAAGTAAATTTTGGGTAATATATATCATTATTAGACTTTGTATTTTATACTTCCTTAGCCCACACTGTACAATCCCTGTGTGATACAAACAACTAAAATGCTCAGTTGCAAGCCTATACAGTGGAGGTTTGGGTCCATGTCTTGAAACCAAGACCTGGCAACTTATTTCTGAAAATTCAACCACTGAGAACCCTATGCAGCACACATTCTATTCTCACACACATTAAGGTCATCATGAGTTAGAGTTAATGTGAGGGCAACTGGTTTTACTGGTTTAATCAACAGTACATAAAATGCATATACAGGTACACCCAAAAATACTATGTGTTCCATCTTGAGGCCTCTGGTGTAAATAGATTCTGACATAAGTAGAATACCTCTTTTGTTGTTAAATTTTCATTATTATTGCCTCTTATCAGTATCCTTAAAAATCCAATCTTTATTTATTTATGAGGGTTGGAGATATTACACCTGAGATAAATGTTTGTTGTTGTTGTTAAACACTGTGGAGTCAGTTCTCTTATTTACCCTGTATAGGGTTTCTGGGGAGAAGCTGGGGCTTTGAACCATCAACCTTGTGATTCACAGTCCATTGCTGATCCTACAGCACCACACTAGAATAATAACATATGCTGTTACATCATATGTATATACATACATACGTACAAAGGAGACCTGGTGTGGCACTGGCCTGGGTTAACACTGGACTTTTAATAGCAAACTGGGTGGTTCAATGCCCCCAGCAGTTCCTTTGAAGCTCTATATAGCATCCCTATGTGCTCTTACGAATCTTGATGTGACACTGTGGGTTAATGGGCTAGACTGTAAAGTCTATTCAGAAGCAAGTTTGGTAGTTCAAGCTCACCAGCTGCTCCTTGGAAACCCTATACAGGGTTGCTATGGGTCGAAATCAACTCTACGCACTTCACAACAACAACCACATGAGTCCTGGTGGCTCTGTGGGTTAATGTGCTGGACTGCAGGGTCAGTTTGTACTTCAAGGTCGGTGGTTCAAGCTCACCAGCCCCTCCTCAGAAACCCTATTTTGGGTCATTATAGGTTGGAACTGACTCGACGGTACTTAACAACAACAACAAATGAGTCAGAACAGACTCGATAGCGTTCATATAAAATCTCCTGCAAACCAGTTAGAAAAATACAATAATCCAATATCCCATAGCCTTTGAGAAAATCTATCAAGATAACCCCTTTAGAATCACAAAACCAGTTTCTATAAGCATCTGAACTGAGTTCTATGTTGAATTGAACTATTCCAGCAGATTTCTTGGAGTCCTAGTGTGGTACTGCGGATTAATGTGCTGGACTGCAAGGTCAGTTTGAACCACAAGGTCGATGGTTCAAGCTCACTAGCCGCTCTTTGGAAACCCTACACAGAGCTGTTATGGGTTGGAACTGATTCCAGAGCACTTAACAAAAACAACAGCAGATTTCTTGGAAGCCTCTGTTTTGTTTGGACCCTTTGTTTTGGTAGGCAATCTAAGGAAACCAAGACAAGTGTATTATTGAAAAACTTGATTAAAGAGCTATATTTAAACATGCTTTGTTTGGGATAAATCCATGCATGTGTGAGCTAGAACCCTAGCAGCAACACTTTTCTTTTAAATGTTTTAATGTGAATCGATGGACTCAAGCGTGGCAACAGTAGTGAAGTTGGCCCAGGATTGGGCAGTGTTTTGTTCTTCTGTGCATAGGGGTCGCTATGAGTGGGTACCAACTCGACTCGATGGCACCTAGCAATAACAACAACAACTATGAATTGAATGATGGTTTATGGAGCAGATCAAAGATTCATTTGCATTTTGTTTCATGTCATTGATTGCAATCCTCACAATGTAGCATCACTTCTTCCACATTCTCTCTGTGTTTCCATTCCTCCTTTCCTAACCTTTCTGAAGTTTGTCCTTGAGTAAATGCTGCCTCTTTGTTCTCAAAGGGTTGATTATTCTAAGGTATGCATACCTCCTTAATAGACCTGTTCATTGTGAAGCAAAAATCCTGGAGTGGCAGAGTGGGATAAGCACTGGACTTCAAGGTTGGTTTGAACCACAAGGTCAGTGGTTCAAATCCACCAGTGACTCCTCAGAAACCCTTAACAGGGTCGGTATGGCATTCAACAACAATTGTATGGCTGAAAATGGAGCCATGGGATGAGTTCATTTTCAGACCTGAAGGATGACTAAACCTTGGGGGTTCCACCAGTCTTTATACAACCCATAAATCTGGCCTGCTTTATGATTTTGTGCTGTTATTTTACACATTTCTCCCACTTTATTGAGGACTCTTTAATGTGATACATTTCAGAATAGTTGGTAGCAGCTAGATACCATCTAGTTCTTTTGGTCCCAGGGAGTAGAAATATGTTTTGACTTACCCTCATATAAAGAATGTCACAGTGCAATAATAAGAATACAACTGAATAAATTGGCAAATAATTTGAACAGATAATTCAACAAGGAAACATACAGATGCCAAATACGAACATAAAAAAATCATGAATATTTTTATTTACTGTTGTTGTTAAGTGCTGGCGAGTCAGTTCTGACTCATGGCAATCTTGTATAGGATTTCCAAGTAGTAAATGGTGAGTTTGAAAGGCCTACCTTGTATTTAGAAGTCCAGTGCTTAGAGAAATACAGATTAATATTTCCATGAGATTTCAGAAATTGTGTAGAATGGCTGAGTTGTGTTCTTCTTTTTAAAATAATTTCAGTTATTCTAGATTCTTTGAATTTTCATTTATGTTTTAAAATTCATTTCCCCATTTTTTCTACCAGTAACAAAAAAATGCCTGATGGGATATTGATTAGGATTCCATTGAGTCTAGGGATCAATTTAGAAAAGAGGACTGACATGTTACTATATTAAGACCCTTGATCCAGGAAAACAATTCATATATTATTAAGATCTTCATTAATTTGTGTCATAAATGATTTCTAATGTTCAGCATATAAGTCTTATACATCTCAAATCAGATATGACCATAGTATTTCATGTTTTTCTGATGATATGAAAAATATTGTTCGAATTTTTTATTTTTGATTCATCATTTCCAGTAGTTAGTACAAACATGTTAAACTTACCTATTGTATTTTATGCAATGATTTTAACAAATGAACAACTTTCTTGTAAAGCATGCCTTACCCTGGCCACAAAAACCCCACCACAGTAGAATACAATACGAATGTATTACAACATTAATCTGAAAACTTGATTTCATAGGTAAAAATCATCTTATAAAGGATTCTCCAAGTTCAAATGATATCCTTGGTGAATTCTCTCATATGCTGAGATATGAAATACTATCAATTCTTCAATAATCCCAATACAACCCTGACTTCAAACCTAACAATGATTCCAAACAAGAAAAGAATCAAAACTAGTGCTACTTATGAACATAGATACAAAAAAAATAGGAGAATATTAGCAATTTGAATTTACCAACATAAAGTAAAAAGCAAATGAAGCCCATTCATAGAAGTTTATGTTTTGGTCATTTTCTGTCCAAAATTATATAGCTTATTTTTGTTGTTGTTGTTGTTGGTTTACTCCTATTTTCATTTTTCACATTAGTGGCAACTGATTGAATAAACATGGGCCCTTTCTACACTAGGCATTCAGATACTTATGCAACCTAAACATCTTGCTCTGTTCCCATTACTAACTGGAAATCAGATGATTATAATTTTAATGTTATGTAATATATTTGTCTAAAGTCCTTAGGCATATGTACCTAAACTCTCAGCCACTGAGTTTTTTAGGTCACGTTGCCACATGAAAAGCATAGTGAATTCTACCTACACAGCCAGGTTTGGGAGCTTCAAATGGAAAAACCCCACAGGTTTAGGCAGTTTTGTCACAATTATCCAGGGCTGCAAAACCTACATTGCCGCAGCAGGTAATTGTGAAACCCAAACTGGCTGGCAGGAGGTAAGGGGCCAAACTGTGAGAGAGCATCTGGCTAATTATTTATTACCAAATG
>NW_006408568.1:18630644-18637577 GCF_000296735.1 Chrysochloris asiatica
GCAGCCGAGCAGCCCGGACTAGAAAGCAATAGATTTCTTACTTCTGCCACAGATTCCCCCACCTGTGAGCCTTCCAACCTTCTAAGTATTCCTTTATATGCAGTTCAGAGTTCTGGGACCATCCCCTGAACCTGCTTGGTCAGGTATTCTGTGTTGTTTTTTGCGGAGCTCTCTGCTATATGTCCACCCGATCCGCCATCTTGTTTGTTGTCCAAGTTTCTAATTCTTGGAGATGCTGTGTTAATGTGTTAATTTTGGTTCTGTGCATTAGCACAATAAATTTTCCTCTCAGCACCGCTTTCACAGTGTTCCAAAGAATTTGGTATGTGGTGTTTTCATTCTCGTTTGTTTCTAGGAACTTTATGAATTCACGTTTAATTTCTTCTTTTATCCAGTCACTGAATTTTTCAGCAGGGTCTTGTTCAGTTTCCATGTATTCAACTGTATTTCCTTAGGCTTCTTGTTGTTGATTTCCAGTTTTATAGCATTGTAGTCTGAATAGATGATCTGTAATATTTTGATGTTTGTAAATTTATGGAGGCTTGCTTGTGATCTAACACATGGTCAATTCTGGAGAATGTCCCAAATGCACTGGAGAAGGAAATACAATGTGCCTTTTTTGGGTTGAATGCTCTGTACACGTCTATGAGGTCAAGTTGGATGATTGTGCTGTTAATTTCCTCTGTAATTTGTCAAGTTTCTTTCTGATTCTTCTGACCCTTTTCAAAAGTGGTATATTAAAATCTTGTAGATTTATCTATTTCTTTCTTCAATTCCTGTAACGTTTGCTTCATATATCTTGGTGCTTTTTCATTGAGAGCATAGATATTTATTATGGTTATGTTGTCTTGTTCAATTGACCATTTGATCATGAGATAATGCCCTTCTTTATCTCTGATGCTTGTTTTTGTCTTAAACTTTACATTATCAGAGATTAGAATTGACACTCCTGCTTTTCTATTGTTGCAGTTATCCTGGTACATTTTTTTCCATCCTTTAACTTTTAGTCTGTTTTTTGTCTTTATGTGTAAGGTGTGTCTATTGCAGGCAGCATATTGAAGGGTCTTGTTTTCTTATCCAAACTGCCATTCTCTGTGTCTTCTTTGACAGTGATATTATTTTGCTCTTCAGTTGACCTCCCAGCACCTTTGAATTTGTTTCTGTAGTTTTCTTCTATTCTGAACTCTATCTATCTGTCGCTGAGTTACTGCACAAGGCTGATGTCATAAGCAGCCACCAAGCTCTTTCTCTCTGTGCCCTGGTAAAACTGTGGACTCAGCACTAGACTATTTTGGGAGGGGTTTGCACCCACCCACCTGAAGGTATCTGGTCTGGGCAAAGAAGGAGCGACTGGGAAGAGAGGAAAATATGTGTAGAATCACCCTGCACCTCCTTTTTCAAATGTCACAGTACTGCTTTTAGCTCTAGTTCCGTGTTCTGGTCTGGCTGTAGCCCCACCCTCTGAACTCCACCTGGGCATGGTGTCTGCAGAGGGAGTTCCATCTCGAGCAATTCTTAACTTGCAATATTTTCCTTTATACTGTGATTTCACACTTGCCCTTGTAGGAAATTGACTCCCTGGACCTTATACTAGATCCAGAGCTCTGGTGTTATTCCGTGAGTGCAGCTTCCCTGGGTTTTCAATCCCTACCCCATGGAGTCTTTCCTACCCGGCCGTCTCTGCTGCTGCCCAAACTGGAACCTCAGGACCTACTTACTTTTTAATGTGCAAATACAAAATTATGCTTTCCACTTTCCCTTTAAAGCAGATGCAACTATAACTGGATCCTCAGGCAACCTTCAGCTCCTGGTCTCCTTCAAATGGGTTGTGTCTTATGAATGTCCTAGACTAGTCACTGGAGTCAGTAGGATAGAAATAAAGCAACTGTATCACTCACATTTTCTTGTGCCTTTTCTTGTATAATATATGCATAACTTTGAATCCTAGTGTGGTGCTGTAGGATTAGCATTGTACTGTTAACCACAAGATTGGCAGTTCAAACCTACCAGCTATTCCTTGGAAACCCCATACAAAGTTTCTAAGAGTCAGAATCAACTCAACAGCACTTAGCAACAACAACAACATACACATAAGTTACAGATGATTATAAATGTGAGGTATGCTGAGCCAATTAAATAGGTGACTCATGAGGAAATTATGTATATACTTTTTTTGTGGGGGAGGGTATACGTTGTAGGATAAGCAATGGACTGCTAACCACAAGGTCAGCTGTTCAAACCCACCAGTCACTCTTCAGAATCCCTATACAGAATCGCTATGAGTCAGAACAGACTGGATGGCACTTAACAACAACAATAAAACAACAACAGCCTGGGAGGCTACAAATTTCTTCACATTCTAATTTATATATTATGATTTACAAGTGAATCCACTACTCAACTGTAAGTTTGTCATGCTGCATATGTGTGTGTTGCTGTGATACTGGAGGTTATGCCACCAGTATTTTAAATACCAGCAGGGTCACCAATGATGGAGAAGTTAATAATTGGGAAATGGAATATATGAAATATGAATCTAGAAAAATATGAAGGTATAAAAAATGAAACGGAACATATAAAGATTGTTATTCTAGGCATTAGTGAATGGAAATAAACTAATATTGACCATTATGAATTGGCAATAGTGTGATCTACTATATTAAGAGTGACAGATTGATCAGGAATGGCATCATATTCATCATCAAAAAGAACATTTCAAGATCTTTCCTGAAGTGCAATACTGTAAGGGACAGAATAAGTGACACCATAGGACAAGCACTCAACCTTAAGGTTTATGTTGTGCAAAAACGGTATTGGAAAGGTTCATCTTAAAAAAATCAATCATGGATCTCCAAAGCCAAATTTTCCAACTACAGATCCTTCTTCTTTGTTCCTAACATTCACATTCTAATCACCGGTAATTATAAATGAATCTTGATTGCATGTTTTATCAATTTCAGACTGATGAAGTTGGTAAAAGTCATCCATTTCTTCTTTTTGGCATGAGTGCTTGGCATGTAAACTTAAATAGTAGTCACATTATTAACTGGTGTTCCTTGTGTTGTTGATGTTAAATGCTGTCGAGGTGGTTCCAACTTATAGCGAGCCTGTATTGAGTTTCTGAGAAGCTGCTGGCGAGTTTGAACCACCAACCTTGTGTTTCAAACCAACCTCGCTGTCCAGTGCTATCCTACAGTGCTACCTTTAATACTATTTCCAACATCATAACTCAAATGCATAAATTCTTCTACTGTTTTCCTTATTCATTGTCCAAATTTCACATGCATATGAGACTATAGAAAAATGCCTTGGTTTGAGTCAGGCACGCTTTAGTCCTCAAACTGACATCTTTGCTTTTGAACACATTAAAGAGGCTTTGTGTAGTAATTTTGCCTGATGCAGTATGTCATTTGATTCCTTGACTGCTGCTTCCATGCATCTTGATGGTGGATCCAAACAAACTGATTCTCCATTTATCATGCTATTATTTATTAGTCTAGTGGTGAGGATTTTTGTTTTCTTTACATTGAGGTGCAACTCTATAAAAGCCTGTGGTCTTTGATCTTTATCAGTAAGCATATTAAATCATCTTCATTTCCAGCAAGTAAGGTTGTATCATCTGAATATCAGTTTGTTACAGAGTCTACCTCCGATCTTGATGCCATGTTCTTCTTTATATAATCTGATTATTTGCTCAGTTTACAGATTGAGTAAATATGGTGAACAAATACAACCCTGGCACATACCATTCAGTGTCCCCTTGTTCTTTTTGAACAGCTGGCTCTTGGTCTATGTACAAATTCCTCATGATCACAATTAAGTGTTCAGGAATACTCAGACTCCACAATGTGGTCCATAGCTTGTCATGATACACACAATCAAAAGCCTTTGCTTAGTAGATAATGCATGTGTAAACATCTTTCTGGTATTCTCTGCTTTCAGCCAACATCTATCTGATGACTGTAATAATATCCTTTGTTCTACATCCTCTTCTGAATTCAACTTGAATCTCTGAAAGATCCCTGTCAGTGTAATATTCAGATGTTTTTTAATTATCTAAAATTTTACTTGTATATGATATTCATGATTTGTCTGATGATTTCTTCATTCTGTTGGGTCACCTCTTTTTGGGATTGGGAATACATATTAATCTCTTCTAATCAGTTGACCCGGTAGCTGTCTTCCAAACTTCTTGGCCAGTTGAGTGAGTACCACAATGCTTCCTCAGTTTGTTGGAAGATTTCAATTTGTATTCCATTAATTCCCTGAGCCTTGTTCTTTACCAATACCTTCAGTGTGCCTAGGACTTCTTCCTTCAGTACCATTGAGTCTTGATCATATGCTACTTTTTGAAATGGTTTAGTATTGACCATTTTCTTTGAACCACAAGATAGTGGTGGTGGTTATATGCTGTAGAATCAGTCCCGACTCATAGCCACCCTGTTATAGGGTTTCCAAGTCTATAAATCTTTACAGGAGCATATAGCCTCATCTTTCTCCCACAGAACTGCTTGTAGCATAGAACTGCTGACCATGAGATTAGCAGCCCAACTCGTAACCACTATGCTACCAGAGCTCCTTGAACCACATGTTAGGTGGTTCAAATTCACTAACCTCTCCTTGGAAACTCTATATAGGGTGGCTATGAATTAGAACCAACTCAATGGAACCTAACAACAACAACAAGGAGTCCTAGTGTATCATAGTAAGATGAGCACTAGAGAGCAAGTTCAGTGTGAACTGCAAGGTGTGCGATTCAAACTCACATTTACAGGGTCACTGAGTCAGAACCAACTCAATGGCACTTAACAGCAACAACGAGTATGGGATGGTGCTGTGGGATAAGCACTTGTCAGTTTTAACCATGTACAGGGTTTCTGACAAGCACCTGATGAATGCTCTTCAAAAACTCGGTACATGGTCACTATGAGTCGGAAGCAACTCGATAGCACACAGCAACAACAACAAGGTTCATTTATTCATTTAACAAGGATTTATTGCTTTGTTGTGATGTGCCAAGTATAGGACTTAGTCCTGGTTATACCTTAGGGAACAAGATATAGATATTCTATAGAATCGTAACTGAGTTTAGATTTTTACATCTCAACCACTGCAGGGCAGATTAGCATATGAATGAACTATACAACTTATTTTCAGTCACAATTTCAGTCTAGTCTTTGATATTCTTCTATCATATGAAATAGCTTTTTCTTTCATAAGCAGAAGAGGCAGAGAATAAAATAGAGAACTCTGCTACTCCTTGGCCAATTTCTTTATAAATTTACATTTGGAAATTTCTATTTAATTGATCCCTCCAAGGCCTGTAAGCTGAAAAGTTCATTGGCTCTTACATAGTAACAGACTGAAAAGTAGTTCAAGTGATTTTTGAAATATGCCTACAAAAAAAAAAAAAAATAGTTTTAACAGTGATATCTCTATAAGGACTTCTGACCCATTGGGATTTAGGAAAGAGTTCGTTTTTCCATCTTATTGTACTTAGGACACCCTGTTATAACTGAACCATATGACTCATTGTGGGCCAATGAAATTAGTCCATGATATTTTTTGAAGTGGGAATCATATCATGGTGGGTTCTATACAATATATTGTTCAGGAGCTATTTGGTCATGTTGCAGTATT
Organism: Chrysochloris asiatica; assembly: GCF_000296735.1. Lineage (NCBI taxonomy): Eukaryota > Metazoa > Chordata > Mammalia > Afrosoricida > Chrysochloridae > Chrysochloris > Chrysochloris asiatica. The sequence continues at coordinate 18,636,285 of NW_006408568.1, forward strand.
TTGAAATCAGTAGTGAGAGGAAGAATGAAGTTGCTCACACAAACTCCAGACTATATTTTTAATACAAAACTACACAATCTGACCTCCTTTCTGAGTTGTCACTAGGGGAATGTGCAGGGGGTACGGTGGTGATGAGGGTGACCTTGTCAGCTGAATGACACTCAAAGGACTGTCTATTAAATGTTTGTGCCATTTGAGTTGTGAGCACTTTCATGTAACAGTGGGCACCTGTGTTGTGGTGCAAATGGACCAGGTGCTGGTGCAGGGACAAGTAGGGAAACTGGGATGTAGGCTTTGTGGGTGAGGTCCATGGTGGGGGCGTCAGTGACCCATGAGTTATGGCACTGGGTGACATCATTAGTGACACCAGTGCCTCCTCTTAATACTCTCACTGCTATTTCTCTAGTCCATTCATCCTCACCTATCATCTGTCCTCTTACTGCACTCTACTCCCATCTTTTTCTCTTCATAAGAGTAGTCATAATAAAGCATTTAGGATGGTCTTTATTTAAAGCTTAACATAGAACAAGGTACTGGTCAGTTCACATTACAGAATATTTGTTGTTTCATGCACAATGAAAGCTAAAATGTTTACCATGATCTACAATGCCCTGGTGGTATAATGGGTAAGTGCTTCACTGCTACAGTTTGAGTCAGTTCTACTCTGGCATAGTTGGTTGTTAGGAGTCAAAATCTATGGTATACAACATTCAAGAATAAGGCCCTACCGAGGATATTTCTTACTGTTCTGCAAGCAAATGAACCATGCTCATTCCTTATTCTATTAGTAGAGAGTATTTCCTCAGATACATAGATGGATTCCAGGTATCAAGGCTTCATCAACTGTAGCCTTTCAGCAATCTGTCCTGGCTATTCAAAAATTTAATCACTTCTAGTGTGTCCTAGCTCCCTCTCCTGATTTATGTTTCTCCATGTCAAGTTTTATTCCACTTTTACTTATTATATAATATATTTATAGGACTCCTAGTATGGCACTGTGGGATAAAGTGTTCAACCTCAAGGTCAGTTTGCGCTACAAGGTTGGCATTTCAAACTCACCAGCTGCTGCTTGGAAACCCCATACAGGTTCGCTATGAGTCAGAACTGACTTGACGGCATTTAACAATAACAAGAACATTGTGACACTGCAGGTTTATTTAAGGAACTACAAGGTCAGTTTTAAACTGCTGCAAGGTCAGTGGTTCAAGCTCACCAGTGGCTCTTAGGAAATCCTGTACAGGGTCGCTATGAGTCAGACCCAATGCAATGGCACTTAACAACAATAATATATAT
>NW_006408568.1:18637724-18667491 GCF_000296735.1 Chrysochloris asiatica
AAGGTTGGCAGTTCAAACCCACCAGCAACTCTTTGGAAACCCTACACATGTTTGCTACAAATCATAATTGACTTGATGGCACTAGACAAGAACATATTTTCTTTATATCTGTCTTTTAAAATATAAGTTCTTCTCCCCAATGTGGAAATCAGTGCCTGGCAGGAAGTTGCTGTTGTTAGGTGCCATTGAATCAGTAGCGACTCTATGCACAACAGAATGAAACACTGCCATGTCTGCACCAACCTCACAGTTGTTCCATATGAATCCATTGCTGCTGCCACTGTGCTGATCCATCTCGCTAGGGGACTTCCTCTATTTCTCCAACCCTCCACTTTACCAAACATGATATTCTTCTCCAGGGATATCTCCTGATAATATGTCTGAAATATGAGAAATGAAATCTTGCCATTCTAGCTTCTAATGAGCATTTTGGCTGTGTTTCTTCCATCACAGATCAGTTTGTTCTTTTGGCAGTCCATGGTACTTTTTATATTCTCCTCCAACACCATAACTCAAATGCACCACTTCTGCAGTCTTCCTCATAAACTGTTCAACTCTCACATGCATATGAGGTGATTGAAAATACCATTACTTGGGTCAGGCTCACCTTTGTCCTCAAAACTGATATCTTCACTCTTGAAAACCTTAAAGAGGTCTTGTACAGTAGATTTGCCTAATGCAATATGGTGTTTGATTCCTTGACTGCCGCTTCCATAAGTGTTGATGGTGGATTCAAGCAAAATGAAGTCTTTGACAATTTTAGTCTTTTCCCAGTTTATAGTGATGTTGTTTATTGGTCCAGTATTGATGTTTTCTTTACACAGAGGTACAATCTATACCGAAGGCTGTGGTCTTTGATCTTCATCAGTAAGCATTTTAAGTCTTCTTCACTTTCAGCAAGCAAGGTTGTGTCATCCTTATATCACATGTTATTAATGAGTAGTTCTCAAATACGGATGGCACATTTTTCGTCATAGATTCCAGCTTCTAGAATTATTTGCTCAGCATACAGATTGAATAAATATGGCAAAAAAAAAAAAAAAAATACAACCCTGGCACAGACCCTTCCTAATTTTAAACTATTCGGTATTCTATTCAAATAATGACCTCTTGGTCTATGTACAGGTTTGTCATGAGCATAATGAATTGTTCTGAAGTACTAATTCTTTACAATGTTGGCCATAGCTAGTCATGATTGACACAAATGAAAGTCTTTGCATAGTTAATAAAGCACAGGTAAACATCACTCTGGTATTCTCTGCTTTCAGCCAAGATCCATCTGGCATCAGCAATGATATCCCTCGTTCCACGTCCTCTTCTGACTCTGGCTTGAACCTCTGGAAGGTCAATGTATGGTTGCAGCTGTTTTTGTATTTTCTTTAGCAAAATTTTGCTTGCATTTGATATTAATGATACTGTCCAATTATTTCTGCATTCGTTGGGTCATCTCTCTTTGGAATAGGCACAAATATGAATCTCTTCCAGTAAGTTGGAGAGGTAGTGATCTTCCACTTTTCTTGCCATAAATGAGTGAGTTCCTCAAGTGCTACATCAGTTTGTTGAAAGATTTCAATTTGTATTCAATCAGTTCCCAGAGCCTTGTTCTTTGGCAATGCCTTCAGTGCACCTTGGATGTCTTCCCTCAGTATCACTGGTTCTTAATCATATTCTACCTTTTGAAATGGTTGAAAATTGGTCATTTCTTTTTGGTACAGTAGCTCTGTGTATTTCTTCCATATTATTCTTATGCTTTCTGTATCATTCAATATTTTGCCATAGAATCCTTCAATATTTCTAGTCAAGGTATTGATTATTTCTTTAGTTCTCTCAGCTTGAGAAATGCTAAGTATGCTCTTCCTTTTGGTTTTTTAACTCCAAGTCATTGTACATTTCCTTATAATATTTGATTCTATCTTCTTGAATTGTCTTTTGAAATTTTCTGTTCAGTTCTTTTACTTCCTCATTTCTTCTATTTGCTTTAGCATGTGTATGCTGGAAAGCAAGTTTCAGAGTCTCTTCTGACATCCATTTTTGGTCTTTTCTTTCTTTCTTTCTTGTTTTCATAATGACCTTTTGTTTTCTTCCAGTATGATATTCTTGATGTCATCCCACAACTCTTGTGGTCTTCAGTCTTTAGTGTCTAATGCTTCAAATCTGTTCTTCAAATAATCTCTAAAATCAGGTGGAATATATTCAAGATCATAGTTTGGCCCTCATGAAACAGTTTTAATTTTCTTCAGCTACAGCCTAAATTTGCATATGGCAATTGATGGTATGTTCTACAGTCTGCCCCTGGCCTTGTATGGCCTGATGATATGGAACTTTTCCACTGTGTCTTTCCACAGGTATACTCAATTTGATTTCTATGTATTCCATCTGGTGAGGTCCACATCCTTCATTATATTTGAAAACGGTACTTGCAATGAAGAAGTCATTAGTGCTGCAAAATTCTATCATGTGATCTCCAATATCATTTCTATCACCAAGGCCATAGTTTCCAACTTTGATTCTTCCTGCTTGTTTCCAATCACCTGTAATTATCAATACATCTTGATTGCATGTTTGATCAATTTCATACTGAAGAAGTTGGTAGAATTCTTCAATTTCATCATCATTGTCTTTAGTATTTGATGTGTAAATTTGAATAGTAGTGGTATTAATTGATAATTGATGAATGCAACACCATTCAATTTAGCTCTCCCAGCATAGTAAACCATATGATTGTCAAATTAAAAATATCCAATACTAGCCCATTAACTCACTAATGCCTAGGACATCAATATTTATGTGTTCCATTTCATTTTTGCCAAGTTCCAATTTTCCTAAATTCATACGTTGTACTTTCCATGTTCTGATTATTAATGGATGTTTACAGCTGTTTCTCTTCATTTTGAGTTGTGTCCTATCAGCAAATGAAGGTCCAGAAGGCTTTACTCCATTTGCATCATCATTGTAAACTCTGCTTTGAGAAGGCAGCACTTCCCCAATCATGTTTTGAATTCATTTCAACCTGAGGGCCTGTTCTATTAGTGAATGAAAGACAAGGAGAGACTAGATGAGATAGAGCTCTAGATGATACTACCATTTAAGTTTTGAGGCACTACTCAGTCAAAAGTATCCTGTCACCATTGCTACCTGACTGTTGAAATTTGCTCGCAGAAATCAATGTACATGGGTAGTTTATCAAATATATTTTAAAAGTCCTAAAAGTCCAAATTGCAACTGGAGGAAAATGATTATCTTTGATGGAATATTTCAAGTGAAAAGCCTGAGTAAAAATCCATTGTATGTCTTTACTAAATTAACCAATGTTAAGAGTATGACATGTTTTTGTTGTCCTAAGGAAGTTGGAAGGAGCTCTGGTAGCGTAGTGGTTACGAATTGGGCTGCGAACCATAAGGTCAGCAGTTCAAAACTACCAGCTGTTCTATGGGAGAAAGATGAGGCTTTCTGCTCCCGTAAACATTTACAGCCTCGGAAACCCTGTACAGGGTCACTATGAGTCAGTTCCAAGTTCACGGCACATAACCACCACCACTAAGGAAGGTGGAGTAATTTGTGAACATTAAAAGGTGGTGAATATTGTGTCCTCCTTAGATGATTTCAAGGGTCAAGTCTGCATCCAGTAGACCCAGAAGATTCTTTAAGTCTAATTACTCTGATGCTTGTGAAATCAACTAGATTTTGGAGATTTCTTAGTTTGTTGTTTGCGTTTGTACCTCACTGGCTACTTTGAGCATTAGGAACTTCCTCAATGATTTATGTATGTCTAACCGTCTGGTAGCGTAGTGGTTACAAGTCGGGCTGCCATCCTCAAGGCCAGCAGTTCAAAACTACCAGCTGCTCCATGGGAGAAAGATGAGGCGTTCTGCTCCTGTTAAGATTTACAGCCTCGGAAACCTTGTACTTTACGGCACATAACAACAACAAAACCGTCTGGTAGCATAGTGGTTACAAGTTGGGCTGCCAACCTCAAGGTCAGCAGTTCGAAACTACCAGCGGTTCCACGGGAGAAAAAATAATCATTCTGCTCCCGTAAAGATTTACAGCCTCGGAAACCCTGTGCAGGGTCACTAGGAGTCGGAACCAACTCCACGGTACTTACCAACAGCTGTCTTTAGTGTGAATTGAACACAAAAGGAAACACCTATACAAGTTCTCCTGGAACCCCATCTCTCATGTTCTAGGATCTATCGTCATAATGAGTGTTCGCTTCTATGCCCTAAACTGAATTTATTAGAATAACACACACCCGTTCAGCCTTTTAGCTAAGAGAGACCACAACAACTTGATCTAAGGGAGGTACTCCCATTTCCAGGAATCAATCTCTAAGGTACTTCCTGAATAGCATTCTAAGGGCAAGCCTGAGTAACAATACTCTCTATATATGTATTGAACTATGTAATGACAACAGTCATGGGATTTTTATTTCACAAGATTATTAGACTACCTCTAATTCTTAAGCCTATAAATGAAGCCACATTTTAATGCACTGTAATTGAGGAAGAAAAACATTTAAAAAGGCAAACTTCTTTCTTTAACAAGTTTTAATTTAGATATTTGTAAAGTATAGTTTTAAATGATCCCTATGTCTTCAACATTCTTATGCATTTTCTTTTGCTTAAGGGTTGTATTTTATGGTGGTATTTAAAATTGCTTCTTAGGCAAATTCACTAAAAATGTGAGAGAAGAATACATACAAAGTAAATGCAGTTTAATGTCTGAGTTAATTATTAAACTATAATAAAACTTGATATGTTAACAAATGAAGTGTCATTTTTACTCATTAATTTAAGTTATTCTTTTCCATAAGGACCATCGATGTAGCACTGTAGCACCAGCATTGGACTGCAAACTACGTAGTTGGCAGTTCAAGCCCACCAGATGCTCCTCAGAAACCCTATACAGGGTCCCTATGAGTCAGAATTGGCTCAATGGCACGTCCAACAACAACATTCCATAAGTGGTCAGAATCCACACCAAGAAAGTTTTAAAAACTAGAATAAAATGAAACAGGTCTTTGGCTTTGTATTTTGTCACTTAACCTCCCCAGCCTTTTTAGGCTATATGGCAAATTTAGAAATCATTCATCCATAATGCAAGAAACAAATACCTATTAATGTCCCAGGTGTTGGTACCAAGGAAGTACTCATTTGTTGGTATTCCAATAAGATAATCTGTGTAATGCGCTTCTCCTGGCACCACTCGTTCTAATGTGAGCCTGCTTAGCCTTAGCTGTCATCATTGCTAATGTAGAGCCATAAAAGTAAGCTCTGGTCCTTGTGCCCAGAGCTTAATAGAGAAGAGAGTCAATCAAGTGAAAAACAGACTGTGTTTAAATAAAAACCTGGAACATGCTTGAAATGTATTTAGTCTACCAACAGTCTTCTCTATGTTTTTATTTGGGTTCCATGGAATGGGTTTCTGTGTGGGCGCTTTGATGCTTGAACTACAGAGAAAAAGATATCTGTTTTCTCTGATGAATTGTAGAGAGAGTCGTGGAAAGGCGTGCAGATAGGTAAGGAGAAATACTGAAGTACAACACTTTAATGAATTTTAGGCATTCCCAATAAGTTTTTTTCCTTTATAACATAACTTCATATGTTTAATAGTCTCCATAAAGAAGTAATAATACTTACCTTTTGTTTTCAGAAATTTCTGATAGTTTAGGGAATTTAAAGAATTGTTCCTAATTTAATTTGAGTGTAAATATGAGTGAATATTAATTAAATGTAATGTGGACTAAAAGTGATGTATCCCAAGCACAAACTGACAGCAGATTATATAAGGAAAAAGAGGTAAATCGTGGATGCTGCAATCAATGGTTATTTGAGAGTGATCCCTGCATTGGACAGGTGGGAAGGGACTGGGATTTACATTTCAAGCATTTTCCAGTTTTCCATTTAAAGTATAATTTAAGGAAAATAAAAACAGAAACCTTAAATCAGATCTAGTTTTCCTTTGGCAAGTAAAAGGTCCTAATTGCCTTCTCTGTAACATACTTGGGCTTTGACAATGACACTGATTGGTTTTACTATCTACATACCCACTATCACCAATTCTCAGGGTTGTTGTTGTTGTTCAGTGCTGTTGAGTCGATTCTGGCCCATAGCGACCCTGTATAGGGTTTCCGAGGAGCAACTGGTGTGCTTGAACCGCCGACCTTGCAGTTCAAATGGCTTTGCAGTCTGACACACTAGCCCGCAGTACCACACCAGGACTCCTACCTACCCACTATCATCAATTCTGACTCATCGACCCTTTAGGGTAGAGTAGTACTATTCCACAGGATTTCTGAGACTGTAAATCTTTATGTACCAAACTGCAGTTGATAGGTTTGAATTGCCAACTTTTCCATTAGCAACCTAACCCACTATACCAACAGGGTTCTTTCGCTAACTATAATCTATTCATTTTCGCAAATTCTTTCTCTTACTTCATTCTTCTAAATCTCTATATAGTTTTTGTATTGTACTTTTTAGAGAGCTCACCATGTTGTTTTTGATGTTAAGAGCTGTTGAGTAGGTGTGGACTCATAACGACCACAGAGTTCCCGATGGCTGGCTCGTGGGTTTGGACTGCCAACCTTGTGGGTAGAGAGATATACCAGGGTTCCTAGATATCACCATATCTAGGCTTATTGAAGTTTTTTTTTTTTTTTTAATTATATTGATACTAAATTTATTTCACTCTGATTTGAAGGATCAGAGTAGTTAGAAATTTGGAATTTAAGCTGATAGATCCAAATTAATGTTTTTTCCTATTAAAAAAAATTCTTCATAGAAAAATAATAAGACATTTCTATTTTGTTTTGTTTTTATGGAAGATTTTTCTGAAAATAACATTAACTCTATTTAACATTTATTATAAATTTTAAGATTTCTTTTGAAATTTGGATAGGCCAACTTGATTTAAATGGCTTATCTTTCTACATTCATGTCTCACTTCAATATTTGGAACCACTATGCATGTGACAAGATCTGTTTGAACTACAAGGATGGCAGTTCAAATTCACCAGTAACCACTTGGATACAGTGTCTTTCTGGGTCAGAACCTACTTTAGGACACTTAACAACAACAACAAATGTGTGTAGCACTGTACAATATACACTGGACCACAAAATCAGGGCTCAAACCCACCAACTGCTCCTCAGAAACTCTACACAGGTTTGTTATGAGTAAGACCCGATTCAACAGCACTTACCAACAGCAATGTATTCCTTTGATTATTTTCTTTCTTGTTAATACCACAGTATCTTGATCGCTCTAGTTTTATAATAAGTCTTGCTATCAAATATTCATTCTCCAACTTTGTTCTTCTTTTTAACATTTGTTTTGTTCATTTAGGTCTTTACATTTCTATATGGATATAGTTAATAAAATAAATGTTTGCTAGGATTTTGAAACTATAAATAAAATTTTGGGAAAAGACATCTGAATATAATTTCCACTACCACTCATCTGGTCAGACTATGGTGATTTGCATGTTACTGTGATACTAGAAACTATACCACTGGTATTTTGAATACCAGCAGGGTCACCAAAGGTGGATAGGTTTCAGCTGAGCTTCCAGACAAAGACAGACTAGGAAGAAAGAGTGACAAACTACTTCCGAATGTCTAGTTACTGAAAATCTTACGAATAGCAGTAGAACATTGTCAGATACAATGCCAGTAATGAAAACATTATGAAGAGCAGCTGAAAATTGTAATAGATAGTGCTGAAATAGGAGCTTCTCAGGTTGGAAGGCAAGCAAAATACAACTGGGAAAGAGCTACCTCCTAAAAGTAGAGTTGACCGTAATGATATGAACGGAGCAAAGCTTTCAGGATCTTCATGTGCTGATGGGACACAACTCAAAATGAGGAGAAATATCTAAAAACATCTATGAATAATCAGAACATGGACTGTATAAAGTATGAATCTAGGAAAATTGGAAGGTGTTAAAAATGAAATGAAACTAATGAAGATCCACATCCTAGGCATTAGTGAGCTGAAATGGGCTAGTATTGGCCATTGTGAATCCGACAATCATGTTTTACTCTGCTGTTGTTGTTGCTGTTGTTGTCAGGTGCCATTGAGTTGGTGCCGACCCATAGCGACCTTATGCACAGCAAAACAAAACACTGCCCGATCCTGGGCAAACCTCACTATTGTTGCCACACTTGAGTCCATCAATGCTGCCACTTGACAAATCCATATCTTTGGGGGTCTTCCTCTTTCCCTCTGACCCTCCACTTACCAAACATGATATCTTTCTCCAGCGACTGGTCCCTCCTGACAATATGTCCAAAGTATGAGAGATGAAATTTGGTCATCTTGCCTCTAAGGAGCACTCTGGCTAAACTTCTTCCAAAACAGATCTATTGGTTCTTTTGGTAGCCCATAGCGCTTTCAAAATTCTCTTCCAACACCATAACTCAAAGGCATCAATTCTTCTACGGTCTTCCTTATTCACTGTCCAGCTTTCGCATGCATATGAGGTTATTGAAAATACCATGGCTTGGGTCAGGTGCACCTTAGTCCTCAAGCTGACATCTTTGTTCTTCAACACTTTAAAAAGGTCTTGTGCAGCAGATTTCCTTAATGCAATACATCATTTGATTTCTTGACTGTTGCTTCCGTGAATGTTGATAGTTGATCCAAGAAGAATGAAGTCCTTGACAACTTCAATCTTGATAAGAATCTTGTTTATTGGTCCAGTGGTGAGGATTTTTGTTTTCTTGACATTGAGATGCAATCCATACCAAAGGCTGTGTTCTTTGATCTTCATCAGTAAATGCTTCAAGTCCTCTTCACTTTCAGCAAGCAAGGTTATATCATCTGCATATCGCAGGTTGTTAATGAGTCTTCCTCCAATCCTGATGCCAAGTTTTTCTTCACATAAGCCAGCTTCTGGATTATTTGCTCAGCATACAGGTTGAATAAGTATGGTGAAAGAATACAACCTTGTTGCACACATTTCTTAATTTTAAAACATTCAGTGTTTCCATGTTCTGTTTGAACAATTACCTCTTGGTTCAGGTACAGATTCCTCATGAGCACAATTAAGTGTTCCAGAATACTCATACTTCGCAATGTTGTCCATAGCTTGTCATGATCCATACAGTCGAAAGCTTTTGCATAGTCAATAAAACACAGGTAAACATCTTTCTGATATTCTCTGCATTCAGCCAAGATGCATCAGACATCAGCAATGATATACCTTGTTCCACACAGCCTCTTCTGAATCTGGCTTGAATCTCTGGAAGTTCTCAGTGTATGATTGCAGCCATTTCTGTATTATCTTTAGCAAAACTTTACTCGCATGAGATATCAAAGAGCTAGTCCGATGATTTCTGCATTTTGTTCGGTCACCTCTCTTTGAAATGGGCACAAATATGGATCTCTTCCAATCAGTCGGCCAGATAGTTGTCTTCCAAATTTCTTGGCAGAGATGAGTGAGTGCTTCCTCTGCTGCCGACTCTTGAAAAATTTCAATTTTCATTCCATTAATTCCTTGTGCCTTGTTCTTTTCCAATTCCTTCACTGCACCTTGGACTTCCTCCATAAGTATCACTGGCTCTTGATCGTATGCTACCTCTTGAAATGTTTTACTATGCTGGGAACCATAAACTCAAGAAAAATAGTGTTGCATTCATTGTCAAAAAAGCACATTTCAAGTTCCATCTTGAAATACAATGTTATCTGTGATATACCTACAGGAAGCCCAATTAATACCACTATTATTCAAACCAACCTTTAAAGCTAGAGACTAGGATATTGAAGAATTCTGCCAAATCTTTCTATCTGAAATTGATCAAGCATGCATCACAATTTATTGATAATTACTGGTGATTGGAAGGTGAAGGTTAGAAACAAAGAAGAATCAGTAATTGGAAAATATGACATTGGGGATAGAAATAATGCTGGTGATCACATGATAGAATTTTGCAAGTCTAGTGACTTATTCATTGCAAATACCTTTATAAAATAACATCAGAAATGACAAATGCTTGAAGCTCACCAGATGGAATAAAAAGGAATCAGATTGACTACATATGTGAGAAAACACAATGGAAAAGCTGAATATCATCAGTCAGAACAAGGCCAGGGGCTGACTATGGAACAGACCATCAACTGCTCACATGCAAGTTCAGGCTGAAGCTGAAGAAAAGTAAAACAAATTCATGAAAGCCAAAATATGAGCTTGTATATATCTCACCTGAGTTTAGAGACCATCTCAAGAACATACGTAATACATTAACACTAATGACCAAAGACCAAAAGAGTTGTGAAATGACATCAAGAACATCATATAGGAAGAAAACAAAAGATCAATAAAAAACATAGGAAAGAAAGAAGAAAGAAAAAAACAAAATGGATGTCAGAAGAGACTAAAATATGCTCTTGGCTGTAGAGAAGCTTAAAAAAAAAAAAGGAAGAAATAAGGAACTAAAAGAACTGTTTGAGAACAGCAAAGGCATTACCTCCATGGAGATCATCCAGGTGTTCAAGACCCTTTTTGAGAAATGAAGCCCCCGTTCCCCACCATAGCTGGGAATCTAGATCTCAACAACAGCCCACACTGCAAGGAAGAGCATATGAAAATGGAAAACTGAGTCTACCTTGAGAATGTTTGCTATGCCAAGGGAAGTATGAGACAGAAGTACTGAAGAAGGAAGACAGCTCTGGAGGAAGATGAGCTTGTGGAACGACCCAGCCATTAGAGAGCTTCAAACTCACATGGCTTCTAGCAGGAGGCTCACCCTGGGAACGTATTTGGATGGCAGTGGCAATGCAGTGGGCCTGTTGTAGCTGAGATCCTGCATGTTCATGTCAAGGATGGAATCTGTAATGTCTAAGTTATCTGGCTGTTCTCTAGAAATAATCACTCACATGGACAACTTTCATGTCTTGTCCCAGTGGAACTAAAATAAAAGTAGCATTAAAAAAAAAGAACAGTTCAAAAAGACAAAGAATTATAATGAAATATGCACAGACCTGGAGTTAGAAAGCCACAAGGGAAGAATATGGTAAGCATTTCTCTAAGCGGAAAGAACTGAAAAAAACAAAGTCTTTCAATCAATATTGAAGGATCCTATGGACAAAATATTGAATAATACAAAAAGCATCAAAAGAAGATTGAACCTATCCGCCCTGTATATAGGGCAGAAAGGGACAGGCAACGTAGACATTGGCTACCTAAAATGAGGAGATGACAAAGGGACAAAGTGACTGGCTTACAAGTTTTCAAGAGGGAGGTTAGTTTAAGAGTGTGCAGTGGATGCAGATGGGTCTCTTGTGATACAATAGTGAATAATTGTTATCAGGACAGATTGTGAGGGCTGGAAATGTAAAGCTAGACGTTTTATAGCAAGGAGGGGAGTGATTAACTTTCCATTCTAGGAGTGGAGGTCCCTAGGACCATCAGTGGGGAAGAGCAGAGAGCGGGACCCTACCCAGAGAAGAAGCTGTGATGCCAGAGATGGAGGCAGCGACGATGACGTGGAGCAATGGAGTAGCTGGGGACTTTGGATCCAGAGAGGGAGAGGGACTGTGTGCTAAAGACCAGGGGTGTGTGGGGTACAGGCTTGCAGGGTATACCCTTCTGTTGGTTGATGATGCATGGAAGGGATTGTAACAATGGCAGTGAAATGATGTACGATGGAATGAATGTAGAACTAATGTTCTCCCGTGTAAACTATCGCATAATTCACAATAAAACATTTAAAAAAGAAAAAGAAGAAAAAAAAAAAAAGAGTGTGCAGTGGAAGGTAGAGTCCTCACTTTACAGTTTTCATCTTGTCTAGATGGGTCTGGTGAAAAGAGATGGGGATAAGATTCTTACAATTCAGTAGTAAGTAATTTGTTATCATGACTGATTGGGACTCTCACAACTGTAAAGGTAGAAGTTTTTTAACATAAAGGGGGAGTAGTCAATCTTATAGTCTAGGAACAGAGGACCATAGGACCACCAAGGGAGAGGAGCATGAGCAGAATATGGGACCATATCCAGAGAAGCAGTGACATAAGAGATGAATGAAGACATGAGGACATGGAGAGAGAGAGCAGCTGAGGACTCTGGACTCATGGAAAGAGAAAGACTGAGTGCTGGCAGCCAGGAGGCAGGCTTGCAGAATGTGCCCTTTGGTTGTTTAAATTATTACATATTCTTGAGTGTTCTTGTGTACATCCTCCCTCCCCCCCAAAAAAACCCAGAGGTAATAAAAGCAAATACTGTTGAGTGATGAAAAAAGAAAAAGAAAAAATGGTAAAAAGAAGATTCACTATACCATAAAGAAAGGGTCTATGTTCAAACATTCCAAGAGATAGCATATGATCAAGAACTGAAAGTATTGAAGGAAAAAAGTTCCAAGCTGCACTGAGGCATTGGCAAAATCCAAAACTTCAGGAATTGACTGAATACAAATGAAAATATTTCAACAACAGATGCAGTCCTGGAAGGGTTCGCTCATCTATGCTAAGAACTTTGGAAGACAGCTACCTGGCCAACTGATAAGAAGAGATCCATATTTCTGCCCATTCCAAAGAAAGGTGACCCAATGGAATGTGTAGATCATCAAACAAAAGCATTAATCTCCTTACTAGGAGTCCGGGTGACACCTTAAGACTAGCACTCAACCATGAGGTCGGCTTGAACTGCAAGGTTGGCAGTTCAAAGTCACCAACCATTACTCGGAAATCCTATACAGGGCCGCTATGACTCAGAAGCGACTCAGCGGCACTTCACAATAACAGCATATCCTTACTCATTTTTATCTGCTCATTCTACTAGTTATTGAATGTTGTTGTTGTTAAGTGCCGTTGAGTCGGTTCCAACCCATAGCGACCCAGTACAGGGTTTCCGAGGGTGTAAATCTTTACGGGAGTAGAAAACCTCATCTTTCTCCCGCGGAGCGGCTGGTAGTTTCGAACCGCTGACCTTAAGGTTCGCAGCCCGATTCGTAACCACTACGCTACCAGAGCTCCTTAGTTATTGAATGAGGAGTATTTAAATATTTAACCATAATTTTGAATTGCCTTACTTTTAGTTCTATTGAGCTTTTTTTCTTCATGTATTTTGAAGCTCTGTTAATAGACACATAAATATTCAGTATGAGTATGTCCTCTAGATGCATTTGCCCAGCTATCATTATAAAACGAGTTTTTATACCTATGGTAATATAAAATATGTTACATAATTTATATTATACATTAAATGACATAATTTTCCTGTGAAAATCTACTCTGTCATGTATAATCTAGCCACTGGTTAACTAGTGCTAGCATGGTGTATCTTTTTCCATCTATTTACTCTAGAGTTTCATATTTAAAATGAGTTTCTTTTAGGCAGTTTATAGTCAGCTTTTTTTGTTTGTTTTATTTTAACCCTGTGTAAAAATCATTGTCATTTATTGGGTATTTTAGACCATTTACACTTTTTTACTATTATTGATATTAAAGGGTTGTGTCTATCATCTCTCTGTTTTATAAAATTTTTGCTGTTTTCTTTTTCTGCATTCTTTTTGGGGGGATAGGTTGAGTATATATTATGACTCCGATATATCTGCTTTTTGATCTTATTGGTTATAACTTTTGTGAGCTGAGAAGTTGCTTGTTGTTGTAGCCTACCTTATGCAAAAAATATGGTTCTTCTTTTTCTCCTTCCAGTTTCTTTTATGTTATTGGCATTCATTTTACTATACATAGGTTTATAAACAACTGTTACTATCTTAATTAGTCAAATGTACTTTTAAAAGAGTTAATTAACATAAGAAATCTTACATACTAAACTAAATATTTTATATGATCATTAATGGAGTCCTGGTGTAACTCTGTAGAATAAGCACTACACTGCTAACTACAAGGTCGGCGGTTCTCACCCTCCTAGCTGCTCCTTGGAAACCGTATTCAGGGTTCCGATGAACCAGAATCAACTCAATGGCACTTAATAGCAATGGTCATCAATTATTAATAATTTAATTTATTATACGTATGTGTGCAAATCCCTGAAACTGGTACTGTATAAGCTCTGAATGTTGGTCATTGTTCCTGCCAAATCCTACTTTTCTTGACCTCAAGTATTTCCCATCCACTAATGTGATTATCAGTATTCTGCTGAATGTACTAAGGCGATCCTATATAGATCTTGAGTAGTCTCTTTTGTATAACTTCCTTTTCTTCAGTATTTTGTCCTACAAACTCCAGCCAACTTGCTCTCACTGGAGACTCAGAAATTATTTTTCAATTTTGGGACTCCACTAGCTATGACCTGGGTTCCTTCTTTCTGTGACACAGCCCAGAAACTCTTTCAGGGTAATGGGCAGCACCTCACCTTATATGGTTCATAACTTTGAGAGTTTCTGATCCTTGTTTTATATGATACAAGTGTTTCATATATTTAGTCTGTGTTTTTTTTTTTTTTGTTGTTGTTGTTATTTGTTTCAGATGGGAAACAATCCCTCCTTGTCCATCTTGGCTAGACATAGATGTCCAGTTAATTATATATTGTTTTGACTATTGATCATGTCTTCTTTTGATTACAGCATCTGAATTTTACTATGCATAATCTGGTCTCACTTTCAGTTCATAAGACTGAGGTAAAAAAACTCTTTATAACACTTTCAAATGGAAAGGGAGAAATGTGTACAAATCATATTTAATCAATCAAATTACCAAATTACCAGGTTCACAACGATAGCTCAAAAATAGATGTAAATGCCACTATATGAAAGAATATATAATTTAATTCTATTTGAAAAGTAAACACATAAACTAGAAGTAAATGTGTACTTCTTCTATGTGGCAGCTGTAAGCCATTATCAGTCAGTGCTCATAAGCAGTGGGATATGGATGCACTGTTCTGATGAAGAAAATCTGGATAAGGGGTCATGTGCATTCTGCTACTATGTCTGAGTGGAGTTCAAGAGAGAAGTCCAACTTGGAGAGAAATGTTTGTTAGCTGCAGGTGAACCAATCGCAAAGTGATCTCATAAATTACACTTTAAACTGATAACTGACCTTTCTCTATAAACCTATTAGAAAGAATATTTTCATGCCTCTCATAAAATAGCTTCCTTAGTCTTCCCTAAAATTCCAAGCATACTAGGTCACCTGGATGCTCACATCATGGACATAAGTGGAGTTAAGTGTTCCTCATGTAAACTTCCAAAGTGTACTTTCTATCTTTTTTGTTCAAAAGTTCTATTTCACTGGAGACAGAGACAATGATGTGGAGAGACAGAGGGGCTGAGGACTCTAGACTCAAGGAGGGAGAGGGACTGTGTACTGGCAGCTGCGGGAAGCTGGCGTGCAGGGTATACCCTTTGGTTGTTTGAATGGTTATATATTCTTGAGTTCTTTGGTGTACATCCAAAAAAAAAAAAACACAGAGGGATTGGAAGCAAATGTTATTCAATGATGATGCATGGAGGGGATTGTAATCATCTCAATTAAACGACATATGATAGGATAAATGTAAAGTTGATGCTCTCTCATGTAAACTACCACTCAGTTCACAATAAAAACTTAAAAAAAAAAAAAAAAAAAGTTCTATCTCACGTCATCACTTGACCTTGCAATAGCTTTCATTGATGCTGTTGCTGCTGACCACCTAGGCACTTCTGAACATTTTCTGATATGATTCACAGTCATTTTTCATCCCTATCTCTGTACCATTTGTAGAGATTTCAACTTCCATATTTCATTAACATATCAGGCTCTTCAACTCTAACAATTAGTTTATTCCCCAAGTATTTCCTGTTATTCTATACTTGCTTTTATAAGCACTACTAATGAAATCTTGCTTCCAAGCATCCCCAAATCTGACCAACATCTCTCATTCTTCTACGTATTTATTCTAATTAGCATTGCCGCTTTAACAGTGGACTCCTGGTGTAGCTCTATAGGATATGCACTGGACTGTGAATCACAAGGTCAGTGGTTCAACAGTTCAAACAGAGCTGCTCCTCAGAAACCCCATACAGGGTCACTCACTATGCATCAGAACCAACTCAATGTCACTTCACAACAACTTCAACATTACTTTGACTTCCTTGAGACAGTCAATTGATGAACTCTAATTGTGGTGCTGTAGGATAAGCACTGGGAGCCCTGGTGTGGTGCTGCAGGTTAATGCACTGGACTGCAGTGTCAGTTTGAACTGCAAGGTCAGTGGTTCAAGCTCACCAGCTGCTTCTTGGAAATCCCTATACAAGATCACTCTGGTCGAAACTGACACGATGGCACTTAACAACAACAGCAATAAGCACTGAGTTGCTAACCACAAGATCAGTGGTTCAAACCCACCAGTCACGCCTCAGAAAACCCTATATAGGGTTCTTATGAATCAGAATTGACATGACATCACTTAAAAGTAACATTTTTTACACTATCACTATCCTACTTAGGACACATATGTTAATTCACACATCTTGGAAAGTTCTTTACTAACCCCTTTTTTCTTTTTTCTTTTTTCATATCAATTCTAATGTTGTTGTCATTGTTAGGTGCCATCAAGTCAGTACCGACTCATAGCGACCTTTGCACAGCAGAACGAAACACTGCCCGGTTCTGGGCCAACCTCACTATTGTTATCACACTTGAGTCCTTCAGTGCTGCCACTTTGCCAATCCATCTCGCTGGGGGTGTCCCTCTTTTTTCTCTGACCCTCCACTCTACCATCTCCCTGTATAAATAAAAGACTCCTGGTATGGCACTGTAAGATTAATGCTGGACTGCAAACCACAAGGTCAGTGGTTCAACCCACCTGCTGATCCTTTGAAACTCTACACAGGGTCGCTGTGAGTTGGAATTTACTTCATGGCACTTAACAAGAATAAATGAAAGAAATGTATGGTGATTTCCTTTCAAAACGAATCTCAGCCAAGAAAACCTTATGGATCTCAGTTCTTCTCTGTAGCATTGGATTGTCATGAGTCACAAGTAATGTAATGGGAACAACTTTGTTTTATTTTGCTTTTTTGTTAATTGTCGTTGTTGTTAAGTGCCGTCGAGTCATTTCTGACTCATAGCAACGCTGTATAGGGTTTCCAAGGAGTGGCTGGTGAGTTTGAACCACACACATTGCAGTTCAAACAGACCTTGCAATCCAGTGCATTAACCCTCAGTGCCACAAAATTTTAAACATATTTTTGATAGTATGTTTCTGCTTACTTCTGCCGTTCCTTTTTAGCCTTCTTGAGTCAAATTTATGTCCACTGTAGCATTTTGAAATGCACTTGGTGAAGGTTGCATACTATTCCTTTGTATGTGGATTGTTGTTGTTGTTGTTGTTGTGAAATGTCACTGAGTAGGTTCCGACCCATAGCGATCCTGTATAGGGTTTCTAAGTAGCAGCTGGTGAACTTGAGTTGCCGACCTTGCGGTTCAAACCAACTTTGCAGTCCAGTGCATTAGCTCATAGCGCCACACCAGGACTCCTGTATGTGGACATATCATGGTTTATATAATCACTGCCACACTGAGAGGTCCTCATTTATTCCCAGATAATGGACGTTGTGGAGGTTAAGCATCATTACAAGGACAATCTATAGCCAGCAATGGTAAATATGCTTCCTTGCCTCAAGATAAGACTTATGAAGGAACATAAATTATGCTTTAGAGCTCTTCAGGAGATCCTTCTGAGGGCCTATGACAACTGAAACCACATCCTTGCTCACTTACTTCCCCTTCCCTACTCTGCTTCCCTTCTTTGAAGTTCTTCCTGAGATTGCTTCCTTAATAAAGCTGTTTCATAAGAATCCTCATCTCAGTTTGTGCTTTCTGAGAATGCAAACTAGGTTAAGGAGGCATTTAACTTACTATATTCACAATGCAATTCTTGTTTTTTCTTCCCCACTAACTTAAAATTTTCTTTCAACACAATCCCTTTTCTCAGAAAAAGGAATTGAAATGAACTCAAATAACCAAAAAGAATAAAAGTGTTTTCTTTTGCTCTCCTCTTTTCCATCTCTAAGCAAGTTATAGTGATATTCCATTAAATTCCACTCAATTCTCCACCTAGTACAAGATACTCTCATCCTAACACTTACACATCAACTCTTAACCCAGCTATAATTCATTCACCATGTAACAGCATTGTCATATGCTGGACTGTATACTGTGGTTTCTAAATAGACATACCTAACAAACCTGAAGGAAGAAATAACAAATAAATTATTTAAAAAAAATTAAGTTATAAAGTGTCACGATGTTCTTCTACTTAACTTATTGTGGTTTTCTTTAACGCAAGCTATAACAAATACTCCCCAAATCCTATATTCATGAAATTAAATGTAAGTTTCCTATCTAACATAGATGAATTTATGTTCCATAAATGTCAAAGAAAAAAGAGCTCCAGAATATGGCCAACCTTATTAAAAGCTAGGATAAGCATTCGACTGCAAGTTTGGTTTGAACTGAAAAGTTGGTGGTTCAAACCCACCAACCACTCTTGGAAAGCCTATGCAGGGTTGTTATGAGTCAAACAACAACGTATATATGTATTGTTAAGTGGATTGTTGTTGTTGTTTTTGTGAAATGTCATTGAGTAGGTTCAACATATACATATATGTTGTTGTTAAGTGCTGTTGAGTTGATTCTGACCCATAGGATTTCCAAGGAGCAGCTGGTGAGCTTGAACCACCGACCTTGCAGTTCAAATGACTTTGCAGTCTGATGCATTAGCCCATAGCACCACACCAGGACTCCATATACTTCAGGAATTATATATATATATCCTAAAGTGGCACGATTGTGAATTCCACGGTTGGCATTTCAAACCAACCAGCTGTTCTTTAGAAACCCTACACAGGATCACTGAGTTGGAACTTATGTGGCAACATTTTCAACTATATATATATATACATACACACAAGTTGTTTTTGGTAGAGTCGTTTCCAACTCATAGCAACCTGCTGTACAACAGAAAGAAACACTGCCCTGTGCCACCCTCACAATAGTTACACATGAGCCCAATGCTGTTACCACTGTGTTGGGGGTCTTCCTCTTTTTCTTTTTTTTTTTTTATTTATTAAATGTTTTTATTTTGGATTGAGTGAAAGTTTACAGGGCACATCATCAGCTTCACATTCAACCATTCATATAGCTTGTTTCACTTCCTCTTTTTCACTGACACTACACTTTACCAAGAATGGTGTCATTCTCCAGGGACTGGTCTCTACTGATCATATGTCTGAAGTATGAGAGACTAAGTCTCATCATCCTGACTTTTAAAGAGTATTCTGACTGTACTTCTTCCAATACTGACCTGTTTGTTTTTCTGGCAGTCCACAGTACTTTCAATACTCTTCTCCAATACCACAACTCAAATGCATCAGTTCTTGTAAGGTCTTCTTTATTCATTGTGCAACTTTCACATGCACATGAAGCTATTGAAAATATAACGGCTTCGGTCAGTTGCACCTTAGTCCTCAAATTGATATATTTGCTCTTGAAACCTTGATAGAGGCTTTGTCCAGTAGATTTGCCTAATGCAATACATCTTTTGATTTCTTGACTGTTGCTAGCATGAGTGTTGATTATGGATCCAAGGAAAATGAAGTCTTTGACAACTGTTAAAACCTATTTAGTAGAAATCAAACTAAATAACAAAAATAACCATGCATTATAATATCAGAGTTATATTATAGAGTTTATTGCTCTTAATGATTAGATTATAGTTAATATATGAACTATATTAGTTCATTTGACCCTGGGTAGTCAAATGGTTAAATGCTCTACTACTGACTAAAGTTTAGTGGTTCAAACCCCTTCTGATGCCTCTTGGAAGTAAGACCTGTCAGTCAATTTCCAAAGGGTCACTTCCTTGAAAACCCCATGAAGTATTTCTCCTCTGCCTAAATGGAGTCACCTTGAATTAGAATTGATTTACCCACAACTAGCAACAACAACATAGAACAGTAAAATAAATATTTTCTACTAAAATCTTCAGCCATTTATTTACTATAAGCGTTCATTTCCAACTTATTTCAAAATATCCCTAGAGAATACAGTTCCAAGTTAATCATATATTTTGCAAAAATCTCAATTTATACATTTTTCTCCAAAGCCATTTTTTCATTATGTTATACTCAGAAGACTACATAGTTGAGAACAGGCATTCTTCTGTGATATTGTGGGTTAAATTCCAGACTATTGCAATAAACAGAATGTCACAATATAGCAAACTACACAAATGTTTTGTTTTCCCTGTGCATATAAAAGTTATGTTAACACTATACTGCAGCCTGTTAAATATGCACATGTATAACACTGTGAAAAACTCTGCAATACTGTGAGAATGACCAAAATATGCTACAGAGACATAAACTGTGCACATGGTCTTAGAAAATAGTGCCAATAGACATATTTAATTCAGGGTTGCCATAAACCTTCAATTTGTAGAAAATGCACTGTCTGAGAAGCACATTAAAGCACAACACAATAAAATGAAGTATGCCTGAATGTGAAGGTAAAATACTCAAAAATACTTACAATGTATAAATGCATTCTTGGTGGAAATGTTTCAAACAGCCATGCCACACTTAAGGCACAAAAATTTCAATGACAGATGAAATGTAAGTCAGAGGGTAAGCTCTGCTTTTCTTCCTAATGCTTTGTGTGGGGTCATTTAATCATGGTTCTAATCACTGCAATCAAAAATGTACATGACATACCAAAATGTCTGCATTAATCCTTCTAGACTCAATATCAGATAATGAGCTAAAAAAGCCCTTCCAGCTACTTCCGGTGGTGAACATTCACTGTGCTTTGTTTATCAAATAGGTCCTTTAACAAGTGCACACTCTTAGTTTTATTAAATCTACTTGTAAATATCATCTTTTTTAGACTTTGTGTGTTATTAGGGGCTGTTACTAGCACAGAGCAACCCTCTAGAGAGTGAAGAGGACAGTTAGGATGAGACTGTGAGTTAGACCAAAAATCCCTGTTCTGCACAAAAAAGGACTACTCTTATAAAAGCTATTTTTATTATGGGAGTAGATGTCTATGTGTTGTTTCTCTTAACTAAAACAGAGAGTTTTCTAAAGTAAGCCCCTATCTTACTTGGTAAGGCACAGGCTAGTTCTAGGATAAAATCTGTAAGTATTTTAGATAGCACATATTTCTCTGAATGTGTCAGCTAAATTTAACCAACATTCCCTTTCTTATTCTAAATTACTTGTCGATTTTATTTATCACAGTTATAATTTTCAAAAAAGGAGGGCTTTGTGGATGATCTTAGATAAATATATTTCAACTTATGAGCCATCATCTTATTGTTGTTGGTATTTGTCTGGTAATGAGCGAAATCATCCTTTTTCAGCGTAAGAATTTGGACTTTTTAAAATTTTTATTATTACAGCACAGTGAGATGTGAGTAAACATCATCTTCTAAACTAGCCATAACCAGATAAATAATAGTAAAACATGCCCAATTAATAATATTTAACTGTATACTTAATAATATAAATCACATACTTCATTTTTTAACTCTTTGATATAGAAATATATTTTTCCATGAACAGAAACTATAATGCAGGGAAAAGCTTACAATGTCAGATAATGATTTGGGGAGAATTTAGTATAAATGAATTTATCTCATTTATTGAAGGAATCATCTTATAATTTCTAAAACAAGTGATTTCTTCCATTCAAAAATATTGAAACTTGAAATGGCTATTTCCTCACTATGTTTTACCACACACTCTTTCTATAGAATGACACATGCTTGCATAGTTTACTGAATTAAAGACTAGTGCCTTCAAGAGCGGCATTGCTTTTTAGGTACACATTATTCCATGGTTCTATTAGTCTTATTTTTCCCCAGTCTTATAGAAAAATTCTCTCTTCTAAAAGGTAGTCTACTTTCCACTAATGTAGTACTCTATCAAATAATATTCAGTATAATACCTCTGAAAGCCTTTTAAATGGATGAGTATTGAGACATGAACATCTTTAGATAAAAGGCATTATTATAGAACTCTAACTGCAATTAAAAAGCGTTGTAAACCAAAATATTACAGTCTTGGTATCCAAATAAAATCATATTACTTTAAGTAAAAAAAAAATAATAATTACTTGTAAATTATCTGCTTAACCAAGAAAGGGAAGCTACCCTGGGGGGGTTGATATATTACTGTTTATTGTACGGGCAGAATTCCATGAACTGCAACTGAAACAGGTAATGTTTGTAGAGAAGAGAAAATAACCAGTAGTCATTAAGCACTTAGAGTTTAGAAATTAAACATTCCACACCATGATGGAAATGGAAACACTGAGTGACATATATTACAAACACCTAGCCATTTTCTTTTCAAAAATATGCTTGCTATTATGTAATAATGAAAAGACAAAAATGGCAACTGGGGAAATGGCATTTTTCAAGGGTATTTATCACTGGAAAGCACTCCCTATGACTCAGGTCATTATCAACTTTTTAAAATAAATAGTGTCTTTCAGTTTTAACTTGGCACAATAGGATTGACAGAGAAAATGCAGTGTTTTGGATGTCTGGAGCCATGGACAAGAGGAGAGGCCATTTTGTGTCTGTTAGAAAGTGTTAGAAGCCACCCACAGTGCCCGCTGAGACCCCATTCTGCTGTGCTAACAACCCGTTAAAACTCAGTCTTACCTTTTTAAAACATGGGGGACCTGAATATGTTAACATCTAGATTTTCAATTGAGTTCTGCTTTCAAGTATGAAATCTGAAGGTTTTTTGCCTGTAAACATTTCCAGCCTGGCAGAACTTAATTCCATCTTGTACCTAGGTGTAAGTGTTCACATGCCAATTTTACTTGATTACCTTATGCACCTCTGACAGCTGAACTGCCTGATTCAGAAGCAGTGTATATATTTAAAAGTGGGTTTGGGGCTGTTTCTCCCAGGTAGTCCTCATAAGAACATTCCTGGACACACCCCTTCATGGCTGTGTTAAGGGTTGCCTAGTTGTGATGCCATACCCCGAGAGCATCAGATACAAGTCTGTAAACTTTTCTATTTACAGTGATCTCCTATTAGTCAGTTATGGTTGTGGGAGGAGATTCCTTTATTCTCTGTGCCCTGTAAGAAGTCACCTAGTGAAGACAGAACTTTGGAAATTCATCATGGTGCCATATTGGTATTTTCCTTGACCTAGATGATGTGCGTTTGTTTGTTTTTCTTTTTCTTTTTTCTTTTTTTTAGGCTCCTGTTTAAGTCTTAAGAGGAATGTTGGTGGTATTGTAGGATACCCACTGGATTAACGGCAAGGTTGACAGTTCAAACCCACCAACTGCTTCCATAAAAATTTGTAGCCTTGGAAACCCTATAAAGGGATTCTATGAGTTGGAACCCATTCAACATCACCTAATAATAACAACAAGATTTAATAAAACGTCTCTATACTATTTATATATGTACATATGGGGTCTTTTTACCACCTGTAATAGTTTCAGGTCATAATCTACTAAAATATGCCGAATAGCCATAAAAATTTTCAATTTTATTTCTTAAAAATAAAAGTGATTTATTTACTAATCAAGTAGTAGGTTTTAGATCAAGTTTCTGCTAATTTAGAAAAAAACTTATACAGTTCTTTGCATTATATCTCTCTCATTTTCTCTTTGTTTTTCACACACACACACACCCCAACCTGTAAGGAATGTGAATTTTGAATGTTGAAAACATTGATGTGTATGAACTGTTGAATGGAAACCAATTTACCTTGTGAACTTTCACCCAAATGACAATAAAAAGTTTAATAAATCAATCACTATATCTTGTGAGGAGTCTTGATGTGGCACTGTGGGATAAACATTGGGCTGATAACTGCAAAGTCAGTCATTCAAACCCACCAGCAGCTTCTTGAAAATTCTATACAGGATCACTTAGAGTTGAAAGTGACTCAACAGCTCTTAACAATACCAATACCTTGTGAGGAACCCTTGCATGGCACTGTGGATAATAACTGAGCTGGTAACCACAGGTCACCAGTAGCTCTCAGAAATCCTATACAGGTAGTTAGTTATGAGTGAGCACACAACAATACCTTGTGAAATTACTGGTTAATTTATTTAGAAATGTAAGGATCTCTGGCAGCACACTGGTTATGATTCGGGATGCTAACCTCAAGGTCAGCCGTTCGAAATTACCAGCCATTTTGCAGGAGAAAGATGAGGCTTCCTGATACCATAAAGATTTACAGCCTCAGAAATCCTATTCAGGGTCGCTATGAGTCAGAACCAATTCCACGCACACCACCACCTGTGTATAAATAGATCAATTTATGATCAGATTAATGTTATCACTGTAGAGTTCTATTTCTTAGTGTAATATTTTACATATTGTCCAGAATATTTTAGAACCTTAATATCCCAGTTTTTTTCTAACTTCCACAAGCAGAATTTATTTCTGCATTCTCTGTTTCTATAGTTTGTTTATGTTGCTAATTTAGCATTTATTAATTGAATTATTATTAACTGGAAACTCATTGTTTTTCCCAGGGATTTTGAGTAGCTTATGTTAAAGAGTCTCTACATCACTAAACTACACTAACCATTATAAGTGATGATTTATAGATGTTTCCTCAACAAAATTTTGTTGTTGACTCCTCCCTATGCATGCTAGCATAAATTCATGTAGCCTATACTTTTATGCCCTTTCAAACCTTTCTCTTAAAATGTTTGTGAGGATGAAGTAACTGAGAAGAAATAGACAATGTAGCAGCTACATTACTATGTTGTAGATGTTTGATCCTCAGCAAATAATTTAACCTACATAGGTCTTCTTTTCTCACTATAAGGCATCCTGGAAGTACAAGGGTTACAGGATTTGAATGCTAGCCAAAGGTTCAAACTCACAAGCCACTCTGTGGAAAAAAAAAAAAAAAAGATTCTTAAAGATTTACAGTTATAGAAGGAAAAAAACGTCCTTAAAGATTTACAGTTGTAGAAACCCTATGGGGCAATTCCACTCTGTTCTATTGAGTCACTGTTGTTGTTAAGTGCCGTCAAGTCATTTTGGACTGCTAACAACTATAGATAGGTTTTCCAAAGAGCAGCTGATGGGTTTGAACTGCTGATCTTGAGGGTCACAGTCCAGTGCTGATCCTACAACTATATGGGAGCCGGAATCTACTTGAAGGTAGTGGATTTGGTTTTTTTTTGGTTTCAAGCTATAAACCAAAATATAATAAAAATAATTGAATTTTTGTTGTTTGGATTAATATATTGCATATGCCAAAGCAAACCCTTTGCCAATGTGTCAGTTTTGACTCATCATGTCTCTATAGGATTGAGTTGAGCTGCCCATAGCATTTCCAAGGCTGTAATTTTTACAGAAACAGACTGTCACCTCTTTTTCCCACAAAGCCCTTGTTATTGTTGTTGTTGTATGCTGCCAAGTCGTTCTGACTCATAGCAACCCTGTATAGGATGTCCAAAGAGTAGCTGGTGAGCTTGATCCTTAGGATTCAAACCGACCTTACAGTCCAGTACATTAACCTACAGCATCACACCAGGACTTCACAGAACCCTTGGTGAGTGGTTTCAGGTGTTGACCTTTTGATTAGCTCTCCAGCACTTAACACCACATCATCATGGGTCCATATTGCATATATGTAAAAGCACATTATCAGGAAAATGACCTATGTAAAATGGAACTTTTAATATTGTTCATTGCCTAAGGCAGTTAATTTTGAGAGTTCTCATTATTACATATTTGTCCAATTACTTAATTGAATATTCTCTCCTGAAATTTCTTATATAGAAAGTCTGTGGCACACACTGAAAAAGCCGGGACAATAAAACTCATATTAAAATGTTAAATAGTAAACAAATGGATGTAATTATTTTGATTAATTTAAAATAA
Source organism: Chrysochloris asiatica (assembly GCF_000296735.1). Taxonomy (NCBI): domain Eukaryota; kingdom Metazoa; phylum Chordata; class Mammalia; order Afrosoricida; family Chrysochloridae; genus Chrysochloris; species Chrysochloris asiatica. Next base: position 18,663,556 of record NW_006408568.1, read on the forward strand.
TTCCCAAACTAAAGATTTCTTAAATTACTGATCAAGAAGTTTAATAAAAGTCTATTCAATAATTATATATATATATATATACACATGTCTGGTGTGTTTCTATGTATATAAGTATAGTCTTGAGACTATTTTATAAAGTCAAGATTGAGTGAAATTTTTGACAATTATTATTGTCCCCAAACTTAATACTGGTTGTTTTTTTGGTGTTTTTTTTTTTTTCCACTAAAGTCACAAGGACAGAAGGTCATCTCTACCCAGATGCTAAATTCCCAATTTTGTTCTGATTCAAACATTCAAATGCCTCCATCTTAAACTATGAGTCAAATCATGTTCTGCGCAGAAACATACACAAATCACTTTCTGTATGGACCTTAGTATTTAAAAATAAATGAAAAATAACTTTCAGTTCTTTAAACTGTAGCAGTCAACTCCATTTTTTTTTTTTTTTCAGGTCCTATAAATAAATCCCATTAAATTGCTGAAACGGTATACAGCATTTACATGCATTTAAATTCACTATAAATATTTATAGAACTTCAAGATGAAAGCCAGTAATATAAGCTAAATATGTCTGACCACAATTACTTTTCATGAGTAAAAGAATTTTGCCAAATGGCATTTTTTTTTTTTTTTTCCAAAACCAAGTATTTTGGAATTCTGTTCAGAGGACAGCAATATGTTGGTAATCACGCTCTATGAGAGTTCACATAAAGTTGAAGGAAGCTACAGATTTTTAAAGCAATTCATTGTTAGGTAGCTAGAGTACACTTTTTGTTTTGTTTTGTTTTTATGGTGTTCTTTAGTATGTATGACTTTATTCTTTTTTAAATGGGGAAAGGGCTCATAAGTATTTTTATTGTTGCTGCTGTTGTTAAGTGCTGTTGAGTTAATTCCAACTCATAGCGATATTCTATAGGGTTTCTAAGGGGTGGCTAGTGAGCTTGAAGTGCCAACACTGTGGGTCAAACCAACGTTATAATCCAGAGCATTAACACACAGCACCAATTGTTGCTGTTAAGTACTATTGGATTGGCTCAGACTCATAGTGAACCTCTGTGGAGTTTTTGAGGTGGTTATGAATCACTGACCTTGCAGCTAACAGTCCAGTGCTTATCCTACAGTGCCACACCAGGACTCCATAAGAATTAGTGTTACTGTTGTTAAGCACCTTAGAGTAGGTTTTGACTCATAGAGAACTTTTATAGGGTTTCTGAGGAGCTGTTGGTGGGTTTGAACCACTGACCTTGAGGTTAGCAGTCTAGTGCTCATCCTGCAATGCCACACCACAACTCCTTCAGAAGTATTGGTGGTGGTGGTGGTTGCATGTTGTTGAGTCAATTCCCATTTATAGCAACCATGCATACGGTTTCAGAGACTGTAAATCTTTACAGGATCGGAAATCCTCATCTTTCTCTCTTGAAGCTCCTGATCACATAAATGACTTGCTGCCAGGGTTCCTTATGTTAGAACTACGAAATTAGAGTCAGGTGGTGAGATGGGTCAAGCAGTAGAAGGTTCTTTTAGGATTGGAATACTGGTGACTCGAATGTTATTTTCAGCTGCCAACCCTGGTTAATGAACTATTCCAAATTTACTAGAAATTATTGATATTACAATGAGTGTTTACCAATAGCATAAGTGACATTTTACAGTTTGAAATATGATTCCAACATCCACCCACCTGTTTTAATTCAATTTCAACTCGAACAACCCTATAGGACAAAGTGGACTGCTCCAGCATAGTGTTTGTGAGGCTTTGAGGGAGCACACTGCCACAACTTGTCCCCGTGGAGTGGCTGATGGATTCAGATCTGTCGGTGAGCAGCCCAATGTGTAACTCACTTCATCACGATAGGGCATGGATGTCAGTGTATGATCAGTGTAGAAGCCACAGCCTTAGTTGTATCAGTCTGCACAGGTAACCACAAACATGTCAAGTCTCTTTGTACCACTAAAGTGACGAGGTTTATTCTCATTGCCTGACCTTTAGTAACACCACTTTTTAAAATGGCCATTTTCACAAAGTAATGTGACCTACAACGAAAATGTGCTCCTTAGAAAGTCAGATTTGCATTGCCTTTGAGTGAGCTCAACTTTCTGAATCAGAAGTAAATAGCAGAAAAGTATGAAATAGGCTTTTACCAAAGCTGTGAGGTAGACTGAAGACAAAGTAGAGAGGAGTAACCAATAACAACTCAAGAAACTTATTGCATATATAATTGACAATTTTTAGTATTTGGAAGAGAACAAATACACAATTTCATTTGTCTACATATTTTATATCCAATATCTAGTCTCTTCAGAAGATACACTAGCTTGCCTCTATTTGCCGTACCTGATTTCTGTGTTCTAGTTCTTTCTCCAGTACTGATTAAAAATGTAAGGAGCATTGGTGGTGCATAATAAGCATTTGGTTGCTTACCAAAAAATGTAGCAGTTCAAACCCACTAGCTGCATTGTAGGAGAAAGATATGGCAATCTTCTTCTGTAAAAACCTTTCCTAACTTAAAAGTTTGTAGCTTAAACCCATAAGACATTCTGTGGAGAAGGATGAGACTGTCAGCTCTTGTAAAGATTGGTAGTCTCAGAAAGTTTAGAGAACAATTCTAGTTTGTTCTATACGATCACTAGGAACCGGATTCCACTTAATGGCAATGGGTTTGGTTTTTGTTGGAGTACTATAACTGAAAAAATGAATCATAGTTTAATAGATTTCTTGCCAATATTAAACTATATCAAATAGCCTCGAATTGCACTGCAGAATAAGCACTGGACTGCTAACTGCAAGTTCAGTGGTGCAAACCCTCCAGCCATTCCTTAGAAACCTTACACAGGGTCCCTGTGAGTTGGAACTCACTCAACAGCGCATAGCAGCACATATTTTGTTGTCTTTAATAAAAGATGTAGCATGTTTATGCAAGTTGTAATATAGCAGTCTTATGTCTTTGCACAAAACATGGTATTTTCTAAAACATTAAAATTAATTTAAAATATCTGAATATCCTAACAAAGGCAAATAAGTAACAATTAATAAAATAAGATATTTGACAAGTAGCCTATAGAAATATTTTGGGGAAAAAAACATAGTTGGCCACCATTCCTTCCACCAAATAAACATTTGTTTTCCACATTAGTAGAAATGAGTTTCCAAACAGCACAGGCAACTGAAACAAACTTATGGGTTGTTGTTATTCATACAGAAATAACAATGTATATTTGTTGAAAGAATTGTTTTATTTAGAATTTTTGTTTTATCATCATACTATATCTATGTAAAAACAAACCCAGAACTGCAGACTTTATTTATTTCTTACACAAGTTTTCATCTCAGGCTTTTATATTTGACTGAGGGTCACAAAATCAATGGATTCAGAACTGGAAGAAAATTTGCTGAATCTCCACATTTAATTTAGTAAAGAAACCAGAGCCCCAGGGTGTTCATTTGTTTTCCCAAGATGCAAGAAATAGATAATGGTAGAGTTTGTACTAGAGAATAATTCTGATCTCCAACCCTGTGTGTACAGATGGAAACAGTAGTGATGCAGTGGTTAAACACTTAGCTGCTAACCTGTTAAACTCATCAGTTGCTCCAACAAAGATGTGGCTTTAATCTCTGTAAAAATTAGAGCACTACTAAGCAGTTCTTCTCTGTCCTGCTGGCTATTATGAGTCAGAATTAACTTGACACAGTGGATTTGGATTGGTGTGGGTGCAGATATTCACTTAGTGACCATATTTGTATTGGGTACCTACCATGTGTCAGATACTGTTCTAACCACAGGGGATTTATTGAGAAATAGAGCAGTCAAAAATTAGTCAAGAAACTAATGCTTTAGTGGGAAGAGGAATACAATGACTAAGTAAATTTGCAAGTAAAAACAAGTAAATTGATATGGTACATTAGGAAATGATCAAAAAAGATAGATGAAATATATA
>NW_006408568.1:18675344-18676411 GCF_000296735.1 Chrysochloris asiatica
TTCTCTATTTCTGTTATTTTGTTATTGATTGTTTGGACCTCTTTCTGTAGGTTTTGAATTGTTCCAATGCTGTATCTATCTTATTTAATTGTTCCTGTTGCACTTTCCTGGCTTCTTCCTTATGTTTCTCAACTCCATTGTAAAGTGTTTTGAAACATTTTATGATCATTATTCTGAATTCCATCTCATCTCCATCTTATTTTGATGCTTTCTGCATCATTCAATAACTTGCACATAGAATCATTCAGTGTATCACGCCAAGGCTTGAATTTTTTTTTTCCAGTTCTTTCATTTAGAGAAATGCTGAAAGTGTCCAGCTCTGGGCAAATTTCATCATAATATTTTATGTTTTCTTGTCGAGCTGCCCTTTGAAATTTTCTGGTCAGCTCTTTTACCTCTTCATTTAATCCTTTTATCTTCTTTACACTCAAGACCAAGTTCCACAGTGCCTTCTGACATCCGTTTTACTCTTTCCTTTCTTTTTAATGAACTTTTGCTTTTATTTTGTATCATACACTTGATGTCACCCAACAACTCCTGTAATCTTCAGCCATCAGTGTCTAATGTATCATATCTGTTCTTGAGATGGTCTCTAAATTCTGGTAGGATATAATCAAGGTCATATTTTGGCACTAATAAACTTTTTTTCATTTTCTTCATGTTCAGCCTGAATTTATGTATAAGCAATTGATGGTCTGTTTCACCATCATACCAGGGTCTTGTTTTGGCTGATGATATTGAGCTTTTCCACTGTTCCTTCCCACACATTTATTTGGTTTGATTCCTGTGTATTCCATATGGTGAGGCCCATTTGTATAGTAGCCTTCTTTGTTATTTAAAGAAGGTATTAGCAAAGAAAAAGTTATTGGTTTTACAAAATTCTATAATGCGATCTATAGCATCGCTTCCATCATCAAGGCCATGTTTTTCAAACTAATGATTCTTCTTGTTTCTTTCAACATTTGCATTCAAATTACCAGCAATTAGCAATGCATCTTGATGGCGGTTTTTTTTTTTTTTTTTATCAGTTTCAGAGGAGGAAGTTGGTTGTTGTTGTTTTAAGGGTC
>NW_006408568.1:18676597-18687078 GCF_000296735.1 Chrysochloris asiatica
TTCATTTTCACCTTCACTGGCTTTAGTGGTTGGAGAGTAAATTTGAATAATAGTGGTATTAACTGGTCTTCCTTGTAGGCATATGGAAATTATTCTATTTCAAGCAACTTTCTACTTCAGTACAGATATTAAGAAGTTTTTTTTGACAATGTGATGCAGTTCCACTTGAATTTGACAATCCTGGCATAGTAAACCATATGACTGCCTGATTTTCAATGGCCAATACAAGTCCAATTCAGCTCACCAGTGTCTAGTATATTGATCTTTATGTGTTCCATTTCGTTTCTGACAACTTCCAATTTTCCTAGATTCATACTTTATACACACCATGTTCAGATTTTTAATGGATGTTTGCTTTCATTTCTCTTTTATTTTGAGTTGTGACACATCAGTAAATGAAGATCCAGAAAGCTTTATTCCATTCTCATTATTATGGTCAACTCTACTTTGAGGAGCAATACATCACCAGTCATATTAGAATGCCTTCCAACCTGAGGGGCTCATCTTCTGGCAATATATCTGACAATGTTCTGCTGCTGTTCATAATATCTTCCTTTCTGGTAGTAAATATGACATTCAGAAATTATCTGCCCTTTCCTTCTCCCAAGTCTGTTTTAGTCTGGTTGCTCTACTGAAATACCAGGGTGACCTTCCTGGTATTTCAAATACTGGTGGCATAGCTCCCAACACCACAGCAACACACAAGTTACAACAGTGCAAACAACTGACAGACACTACTTAGTGTCTTATTATGCTTATTCATTCTTTCTGCTAATGGATACAAGTAATTTGGTTTTAATATTTGAAATGTAGTGAACTGGATGTGAACTAGTTTAAAAGTAATCTTATTGTTAAGTGCAATCATTGTGAATCATAATGACCCTGTATGGGGTTTCCAAGGAGCAGCTGGTGAGTTTGAACTACGAACATTATGGTTCCAACTGACCTTGCCATCCAGCACGTTATCCTTTAGTACAACACCAAGATCTTAGCGTAGTCTATTTAGAGCTGGTTAAACATTTCAGTAATAAAAAATCAAATTGCAATGTGAAGATTTTGCTAACTTCAAAAATCAGTAAGCTTTCAACTATCAAAAAATAAATAAGCAATCTATATGACTTCTATATGAATAACCTGCTAATTACAAACTTTTTATATGCACATGGAATCAGATTTAGCTGACTATGTAGTGGTACTTTATTATTATTTAGTGCTGCCATATACAGTGGAGGTCACACTGATGCAGTTGTTTTGTGGTTTCTAGTTTTTTAGTAAATTATTAAGTACCTTAGAAGGAGTGGGATATAAGGTCTTAAATCTCTATCACATGAAAACACAAATTATAAGGTGATTAAATAATTTCAGCTGATTGAGGCTTACTCATGATGTATATCTTAATTGAAAATAAGAATACTTTGAAGTGATTAATTTTTCAGAAGTGATTTTGCTTTTCTTTTTTTGCCAGTGGGTGTTAGGAAAAATGCTGCATTATGTATGGCTTTGTGTAAACTTCAGGTAGTCCTAAGAATTTGCTTTGAAAAACTGATAAGGAATTCAGAATTTATCAATTAATAACTCTTTATGCTTTTCTATAACAAGAGTGATTATTGAAATGTCCTTTTGATTTTATGTTTTCAAACTCCATCACTCTCATACTACCCTGTGAAGTCAGTAAACTCCATGAAAAGATATTGAAACTTTTACCTGAGTTATACATTTCCATCATGGAAGGGAATATAAAAGCTTAGTATCTGGGTTGATTTTTCATAGTTTTAACATGGTCTTTAGATGTGAGCTGTGGTAAACTCCCTCGTTCCCTAAGGTGTCTTTATATTTTAGTTCTTATTGATCACATTCATGTTTTTTGTCATTAAAAATAAAAAGTGGAGTCATAAGGTATTATACCGCCTATATTGCTATGACCTATCCCTTCAACTACTGATATTAATCTAGTTTTACATATAGAACCTGAATACAGCATATAATTTCACCGCATTCCAGGAGTGTCAATTCCAACCTCAGTTTCTTTAAATTTAAACATATGAATACTGCCTATAAGTGTTTCTTCACCTTTAAATATTTGCATATCCAATGATTCATTTTTTATTTAACTCCTTAAGACTTTAAATTTCTCCTCTGTAAGTTACAAATGATTTATAACTCACAAGAATACTATAAATAAATATAGAGATACAGGGTACAAAGAACAAATCAAGTGTCTCTCATGTACTAGATGTTGAAAAATGATATATGATTTTGATTTTATGCTGCAGGGGCCTGGTAAATTTATATAACAAAAGAATGGAATATTTTCAACTATTTTCTCTTGTACTTAAAGTAAGCAAGTGAACATCAGTCTGATAAATAATTGACTTCATTGTAGGATAGGTTATTTTCTAGTTTTCACTCTGCTACCCACTCCACTACTTCAAAAGTTTTGTCCCTATCTTTCATAACCTTTTCCCTATTTTTTACCCAGCTGTTGATGATCAAACAGCAGAATTTGCTCAGCCAGAGCTGAGGCATTGTCCATTGATAAAGACTCATTATTAATGCACAGTATAGACCAAGCCAAGGGAATTGCTGTCTAGTTGACTTTGACCCATGATGACATTGTGTGTTACAGAGTCAAACTATTTCATAGGGGTTCATTTTTGGCCATAATGTTTATGGAAGTGATCTCTACACCTTTCTTTCATGGAGGCTCTGGTTGGGATCAAGCTGCCAATCTTTAAGTTGGTAATGGGGTGTGATCATTTGTTCCACTCATAGGCTTTCTAGCATAGAGGGTTGATATAATGCCAATCTTGCTGCCAAAACTGATGGTTAGGAAAATAATTCTTTTTCATTTTAATCTGGGTAAATGACCTTCACATATGAACTTTGTTCTATGCAAAGACAGATAATGCTTAGTCTTTGACCTTTTCCCTAAATCATAACAATCTTTGATTGTTCATGTGTATTGATATCTTTCTAATGAGAAGTGAAACAGTGACCTAATAAACAAATAATTTGTACATCAAAACTATGTGTATGTGCTCCTGTTTACCCTGTCATGCTATGTATAAACAAAAAAGGGTAAATCATTAAAAATTTATTAAAGGCCTTTATTAAATCATTTAAAAGTTACTTAGAAATGAGTGATTAACCTATTTATTTTCTTTGTAATTTCAAATTTTATAAATCACTTTGAATAATGTGAATTTACATGTTTTCAAAAGAATCCAATAATAAAAAATGTTGCAGAATAATTATGTAGGACCAATTCAGTACATTGCTTTCATTTCTTACATATAAATGTTTTCAAATTCACATAAATGAGTTCTGTTGTTGTTAAGTGCTCTTGAGTCAGTTCCACCCCATAGTGGCCTTGTATAGGGTTTCCAAAGCATCTCAGAAACCCTGTTCAGGGATGCTATGGGTCGGAACCGACTTGATGGCACTTAACAACAGCAACAACTTTGTAATTAGCAGTCCAGTGCTTATCCTACAGCACCACACTAGGACTCTAGGGTGCCACACCAGGTAAATGAGCTAATCTCTCTTTAAAAAATGATTCATTTTAATTTCCAAGAAAGGATATAAATAAAGTATAAAATTTTAGTATTATAGAAAAAAAAAAGATACATCAGAGGGATCTTTTAAAAAAATTGGGAAGCTAATCTCAATGTAGCATGTAAAGGGGTATATCATGAGTGTATCATATAAAGGGATGTGCATGATATAGTCTAATGTGGGAAAGGATATAATCAGAGTATTTTCTGAGTATTGGAGACATTTTCTAGGTAGCACTCAAATCTAGACTGTCTTGTAAAACTGCTTCCATCATTTCTGTAGTTCAGAAAAGAATGCATCTGTAGAGTGTTTTCAGTGATGGAATTTGTTTTCATTGGCCCATCAATAGCAAAATAAAAATGGTTAAAATAAAATCTTGTACTAAAGATGAATTACATTGGATACATTTGGAAGCAGAATTGACGAGTGTCAAAGTAACATATCATTGGATATTTCTAATCATCTAAATTACTGCCATCTATCTTACTTCTCTGGTAGCATAGTGGTTATGACTTCGGCTGCTAATCTCATGGTCACCAGTTCTAAACTACCCGCTGTTCTGTGGGAGAAAGATGAGGTTTTCTGATCCCATAAATATTTACAGCCTCAGAAACCCTGTATAGGATTGTTATGAGTTGGAACTGACTCTATGGCACATAACAACAACAACAAATCTAACTTCTCTCCATCTGTATCTCCATTGTCCCTTCCTTTTACCATCATTATTGTTAGATTCTATTGAGTCAATTCTGACTTATAGAGACCCTATGTGCAACAGAAGGAAAAAACTGCCAGTCTGTGCATCCTCACAATACTTGCTGTGTTTGAATCAAATGTTATAGCCACTGAGTGACTCTGTCTCATTGAGGGTCCTTCTCACTTTCACTGACTCTATTTCATTGAGAACCTTTCTTATTTTCACTGAACCTCTACTTTATCAAGCATTGTATTCTTCTTCAGGGGTTGATCCTTCCTGTGTACATGCCCAAAGTACACAAGACAAAGTTTCGCCATCTTTGCTTCCTTGGAGCATTCTGGTTGTATTTCTTCTGGAAGTTGATGGTATATTTAATATTTTTCACCAATATCATGACTGAAATGTACAATTCCTCTTTAGTCTTCTTAATTCATTATCCAACTTTTGCTTGTATATGTTGTTGTTGTTAAGTGCCATCGAGTCATAGCAACCCTGTATAGGGTTTCCAAGGAGAGGCTCGTGAGCTTAAACTGCTGATCTTGAGGATTTAACTGACTTTGCAGTCCAGCCCATTAACCCACAGGGCCGTACCAGCATTTGTATATGAGGCAATTGAAAATACCATGGTTTGGGTCAGTCACAATTCATTTTCAGAGTGACATCATTACCACCATAGTGACCTTCCTTTTCTCCAACACCAGTAGCAACACTACCAAAAACACCCCTTTCTTCCACCAAGCCACTACTACCATGGTACTGCTTCATCTCATTTTTTTTAAAGAAAACAATTGCTAGTTTTTGTGCAGAACAAATTTTAACAAACCTCTTTTTGGAGCTACAGGGTTTTTTTTAAATCAGTGTTCAATAAGCAATAAGATGTTGAGGGAAACCCGCTGAATTTTAGTAATGTACAAATGTGTGCATGCATGTGTTTTACTACCAATTTGCAGTTTCATATATCTCTCTTACTGTATATTTTCATTTTACCACCTTGCATGTGACCGATCTCCAGCTAAGCAGGGTTGTGCCCGGTTCGTACTTGGATGGGAGACTGACTTGAAATACCGGATGTTCTAGGCTTTAGAGGAGTCTTGGTGTGGCACTGTGGGCTAATATGCTGGACTGCAAAGTTGGTTCAAACCTCAAGATTGGTAGTTCAAGCTCACCAGTCACTCATAGGAAATACTACACAGGATCTCTATGTGTCCGAAAAAACAATGTTTTAATTAATTCATTTTGGGAGTGGCTAAGGGATTCCCTTTAATCCTAAGCCATCAGTTCATTGTTGTTGTGTTGTTAAGTGCCATCCAGTCGGTTCCAGCCCATAGCGACCATGTATAGGATTTCATAGGAGTGGCTGGTGAGTTTGAACCCTATGGGGCATGCCCATTCTGCTCTAACACATGGGATTGCTATAAATTGAAATGGATTTTATGGAAAAAATAGCAACAGTACGACAGTGTTCAGATTTGGCAAGGAAAAATGCACCCTGAATATTATTGCTGTTAACTATTACCAAAGTTGGTTCTGGCTCATAGTGACCCTGTAGAGGGTTTCTAAAGAATGGTTGGTGGGTTTCAACTATCAAACTTGCAGTTAGCAGTCCAAAGCATATCCTACAGTGTCAAACCTAAATATATACTGTTAAATAATTTATACCATATTGAATATACTCAGTGGGCTTAGAATTAAATAACCCTAATACTGATATTTTTATTCATTTTAAAGTAGGCACACATTAATTGCATTAATGAGCTTGTCTTCCTTATTTTTTAGTGAAACAATATAGTGAAATTTGTCTCTAAATGCCAGGCAAATTAATTGGAAACTACTTATTCTGAAAAGTGTCTCATTTATAATCTTGCTTTGTTCCTTAAATAACAAGATGCTATTCTCCCTCCCCCTTTTCCTATTTGTGTAGTTAAAAACCACAAGGAAAGAATTTGCAGAGTACAGAATTTCTTTTATGCTTTAAGGTTTAGGAAATCTGAAGAATTTATTTATTTCCTGAGACTTTAATCTTTTTGATAAGTAAAGTTCATGGAAACCATGTAATTGGCATAGAACTTTTCACTTGAATTGAATTGCTTAATCCTTCTGTACTGGAACACTCTTGCATCTTGCCTGAAATAAATTAGTTTCTTTAGGTTAGAAAATAACCTGGAATTGTATTTTTCAATTTTAAATTCACTTAACATCAAAGTGTCTATAATTAATTATTTTTTTCCTCATTGACTGAAAAACTGTAATGAGAAATTACATGTACAGCATATCAAAGAAATTTCATAAAGTATACCTGATAAGAACATTTAAAGTATTTGGCACTCCCTTTTTTTTATACTAAATTTGAATTTACAATACATAAAAGGCATACAGTTAGTACCATCCAGTGCATTAACTCATCATGCTAGCAATCTTATCACTTAATCACATGCCTTGCTTTTCAGGAAGCATTTTGTAAAATCATACAACTTCTCAAGATCATTTAATTTGAGCTAATACTAAACAGTTGATTTAATTTCAGTTAAACACTAGTATATTTACAGGTTACAATTCTTAAAGTTCAAAAATCAGATAGATCATTATTTTCTTATCACTATTTGATTTGGTTAGAATTTTTCTTGAACATTATGAGAGCATGACCAACACATTTACCCTGCGCATAAAATAGAATAGTTGTTAGAAAACATGTAATTGACTCCATCTGGTAAGTTTAGAAATTCCTTTTGATAAGTTGTCAATTATATTTGGAGAATATTTCTCTTACATAGATGCTATCCCATAGTTTTTAAAAATAGTAATCCTTCTGAGGTCCTTGCAGGAGATTCCCCGCATGGTGGATTAATGTTATTAGTTAAAGAAAATACAAGCATAATAAAATTCCATGTGCTGTACTTGCACCATGTGCACACCTACACATCTTGTCTATTTAGTTCATTAAGGAACTATTTTGTACATTGAAGCCTGAGAAAGTTTTTGAGTGGGAAATGTTATGACTTGAAATAAAAAAAAAAGTTGATTAATAATAGTAACAGCCCACAGAGATCTCTCCCCATGTAGGTTTGTTACAGAGAAAATTCAGCTTCAGCTATATTTTATCTGATAAGCAACTTAACCTCAGGGCAAATGTGTAACTTGCAAAAAGGGTGGACACTCCCTTATACCTTATTTCCTTTCTCATCACTTTTTTTGCTTCCAGTCCTTCCATGTTCTCTTTCATTTCTTTTTAACTACTACACCCCACTCTTATCTCCTTTCTTTCTACTTGCAACAGTCAAATCAAGAAAAAGTGAGGAAGATTGGAAACAGACTTTTTATTGAAGGGACGTCTCCTGCCACTTTCATAGAGTCTAATAAATTAAAAAAGCAAATTATTTGCCCAGAATACTTTCAATCTCTTGGTCCAAACTGGCTAGTCATCCCTTTTAATTTTGGTCTTCATTTTGTCCATTTAAATTCTACTGAAAACTAATCAAAGCCTGGGATTATCCAGAAGGTAGTGGATAGCTATAATGCAAATCTAGATTTATTCATAGCTTCAATTGTATTTATATTATGTACTAGGCAGTGGTTACAAATCAGGCTGCGAACCGCAAGTTCAGCAGTTCGAAACTACCAGCTGTTCTGTGGTACAAAGATGAGGCTTTCTGCTCCCGTAAAGATTTACAGCCTCGGAAACCCTGTACAGGGTCGCTTTGAGTCGAAACCAACTCCATGGTACGTAACAACAACAATAGGCAATAGCCTAGACCATGGAAAAAAATGGGGACAAGGTTACTATTTTCATAAAGCGAATAAGAAGTAAATCTGCTGCATAAGAATGTTTTAAAGTGTTGAAGAGCAAAGATGTCAGCTTGAGGACTAAGGTGTACCTGACCCAAGGCATGGTATTTTCAATAACCTCATATGAATGCGAAAGCTGGACAGTGAATTAGGAAGACAGTAGAAGAATTGATGCTTTTGAGTTATGGTGTTGGAGGAGAATACTAAAAGTGCCATGGGCTGCCAAAAGAACCAATAGATCTGTGTTGGAAGAAGTTCAGCCAGAGTACTGCTTGGAGGCCAGGATGGCCAAACTTCTCTCATACTTTAGACATATAGTCAGGAGGGACCAGTTGCTGTAGAAAGATATCATGTTTGGTAAGACGGAGGGTCAGAGAAAAAGAGGAAGACGCCCATTAAGATGGATTGGCCAAGTGGCAGCATCAATGGACTCAAGCGTAGCAACAATTGTGACTTTGGCCCAGGATTTGGCAGTGTTTCCTTCTGTTGTGCATAGGGTCACTGTGAGTCAGTACTATTCGATGGTACCTAACAACAGTGACAACAATGATAGATTTTTTCAAGTGCATAGTTTTTTGGTTGTGGCAAAGCTTGTGAAGAAATTGTGAAACGGAGCTGAATGGCTAGTTTTATTTTTTAATTTTTCTTTTAATTTTTATTATGAGTTAGGTAAAAGTTTATTGAATGAATTCATTTTCCATTCAACAATTCATACATATATGTTTTGTTCCATCTCATTCATTGCAATCTCCACAATGTAATAATATCCCTTATCTTACTTCCTCCCTTCATTTCCTCTTTCTAATCCTAATTCTTTCCTAACCCTTCTGAAGTTTGTCCTTGGGTAAATGTTACTATTTTAATGTCAAATGGTTGACTTATATGAGGTGTTTGTACCTCCCTAGTGTTACTGGTCCTATTATAAATCTGTCTGTTTTTACACTAAAATGTGAGCCATGGGGTTTTGTGCATATCCAGAGCTGAATGGTGACTAAGGAACATAGCCTAGGGGTTCCACCAGTCTCTTGTGAACCAGTTGTTTTTGCTAAATGCTGTTGAGTAGGATGTGAGTGATAACAACTCTGTATAGGATTTCCAAGGAGAAGCTTGTAAGGTTGAAGAGCCAACCATGCTGTTCAAACCCACCTTGCAGTCCAGAGCATTAACCTACAGTGCCACACCAAGCAAGGTTGCTCTTTTTCACAATTTTGGGTGTCAGTCCACATTTTTCTTCCACTTTATCCAGCACACTCTATCCAGGAATTGTTGGTTGGAATGAGTACAATTTCAGAAGTCCTTTGTGAGTTGTTGTTGTTATTAAGTGCCATCGAGTAGGTTCTGACTCATAGTAACCCTTTATATGCTTTCAGAGGAACAGCTGATGAATTTGAACCATTGACCTTGAGGTTCAAACTGACTTTGAAGTCCACTGCATTAATCCACAGTGCCACACCAGGACTCCTGTATGAGTAGGTAACAAATAATTCAGAAACAGTGCTCCAGGAAGAGGGAATAATTAGTGAAAAGGCCTTAGATGCAAATGAGTTTAACGTGTTAAGGTTGTCCTTGCTGAGATGGAGAACAATGTGGTAGTAGAGTGGCCAACATGATTTCAGAAGTGTAGGATTCCTTTTGAACAATACTAAACAATTTGCATATAATTCTACATAAAATAGAATATTATTGAAGAGCTTTAAATTGTCAAGTCATGAATTTTTGTTGATTTTTTACAATGTATTGTTTTGTGGAAAATGAATTATGAAAGACAAGTATTCAAGTAGGAGGATGACTTTATGGATTCCTGGTGTGGTGCTGTGGGTTAATGTGCCAGACTGCAAAGTTGCTTTGAACCATAAGGTTGACAGTTCAAGCTCACCAGTTGCTCCTGGGAAACCCTATACAGGGTTGCTATGGGTTGAAACCAACTCAATGGTACTTCACAACAATCACAATAACAACACAAGCAGTGTTTCATTCTGTTTTGCATAGGGCCTCTATGAGTTACAACCTACTAGCACCTGACAGCAACAACAAGGTTACCTGAATTAAGATGGATGCATTTGAAAAGTATTTGTAGAAAAGTGGAAATATTTATTATCATCACCCCACATTCACACATTTTCATTGCCATTGAGTTATTTCTGATTGATGGCAGCCACCCTACAGGACAAAGTAGAACTGCCCTCTAGGTTCGAAGGCTGCAAGCTGTAGGAAAGCAGATTGCCACGTCTGTCTTCCATGGAGAGGCTTGGGGTTGGAACTGCTGATCTTTCTGTTAGCAACCCAGCACTTCACCATACACTGCCAGGACTTCTCTCCTATTGGATGGCTGATGGCACAGTTGTTAAGCACTTGACTGCTAACCAAAAGTTCAGTGGTTTGAATCCACAAATTACTTTGTGGGAGAGAGATGTGGAAGTATTTTCATAAAGATTACATCTTAGGA
>NW_006408568.1:18687510-18732753 GCF_000296735.1 Chrysochloris asiatica
TATATATATGGCACAGCATATATATTGTGGGGGTGATGGCTGTGCCATTGAGTTGGTTCCTACTCATAATGACCCTACATAAGTTTTGTAAGTTTCTAAGCTTGTTAAAAAAGGCACAGAAAGTTTCATTTTCATTTTTCCCCTACAGAGCAACTGGTTGATTCAAACTGCTGACCTATGGTTAGTAGCCAAGCTCATAATCCACTACGCTACCATATACATATACATGGAGAATATACATATAATATTCTAATAATGACTTTGCACATAATAGGAGAATACAATATCATGACATATATAATAAAACAAAATTTATAAACTAATCATATTAAATGAATATAGCCTTATAGCCACATAGAATTCATGCCTAAATTGAATTTTCTGTTGTTGTGACTCAGCTTCCATAACTATCTCTAACATTTAGAAAATATTTTCCTTCAATATATAAAACATAGAAAGATAATTAGAAATCACACGTACTGATAACCACAAATTTATCAAAGAATGTATGCACATTTCTGCCTACCAGCAGCATGTACACAGTCAAATAGTGCCTCAAACACCAGGCAGCCATTATACTGCTATGAATAAAACTCATACACCCATAGGCATTGAACATTATGCGGGTGCAATATCGTTTTTGATCAAGCCAGGTACGCAAATCATTTATAGAGGAATGGTAAAATAAAAGCCATTGTTTTTGTTTAAAGAAAGCAAACATGAAGCATTAATAACATATTGATGAAGAGAACTTCTTACCCTTTTCAAAATTTCCCATGTGTAGTATTATTTTATTGGCAGGCACATGGTGTTTCTGGTCAGATACTGTGTTCATGTCACTACTGCCTCAAGCCACCACCACACTGTCTACTGGGTCTGCATAGCTACAGAGGCTTCTGTAATCTCTCTGTCTGCTGGAAGACCCTTGCACAGGATCACGTAAGCATTGCTGTCAGAAGACCCCTGCGCAGGAGTCTCTAAGACAACCACATGGGGCACTCAGTCCTTTGCTATGCATGAGCAAGTATTACAACTTTTTTAGCTCCACTATCAAATCTGCTGCTTGAAGGTGCTTAGGGTTCACTCCACGATCTGTCTGTCAGTCTTCAGTGTTCATCTTCCTTATGGGTTTAGAAGGCTTTCAGCAGAGGAACCCACAGTCCTAAGTCCAAAGGACATGCTCTGGATGGAAGTGAGGTCCCCTGTAACTTCTGTGGGATTGAGTGGCTGACCTTCTATGGTGTGCTTATCTTACAAGAGTTGTTGTTCCTTGTATGTACCTATCTACTAGTTGGCTAAAAATTGAACCATGGGAATGAGTTCAGTTACAGGCCTGAAGGGTGACTAAGCGCCATAGTTTCAGATTCCTCCAGTATCTTTCTGACCAATAAGTCTGTTTTTCCTTTTCTTAATATAGTATTTTAGATTTTGTTTCACATTTTCTCCTGCTCTACCCAGAGTCTTCTAATGTGATCCCTTTCAGAACAAAAAAAAAGAATTTTGTTTTTTTTAAAGAGGTTTGAATTTTATAAAAATATTATTGATTTATGCCTGCTTATTATAACTGGAAAATCAAAAAGATATTCTGGAATAGCAATGTTGATGCTGATGACCATCCAGATGTTAATTTTATCAGAATTCCCACATACTATCACATGGAGCCACAACATAAATCTAAGGGTAATGTTTAATACAAAAAGTGATTAGAAGGTATCCACACAAATGTGAAAATATAAGCAGATCAAAACACACTACTATCTGCCACAATATCTGGTGCTTTCAAAATCTTTGAGGCAGGACACAGAGAAAACTACAAGGGTAATGAAAAAGAAGATCTCCCAAAGAACCAAAACTTATTAACTGAAAAGCAGAATACATCAACATGAGACAAATAATAAAGAAAGAATTTTTGCTATTGCAGCAGGAAGTGAGTGTAGTTAGCATGGTGCAAGGTCTGAAGTGATAGTAGCAACATAGCTACCATAGGCTCTCAAAGATAATCAGTCAAGGTACTTTTCCAGAATATGACTTTGAAATGAGGAAATGGATAAAAATTTGAGCAGAATCAGTACAATGAAGTCAAATGAAAGAAAAGTTCCAAAGAAAGTAAGGTGTGGAAAACAAAATCTCAAGAAGCAAGACACCCAGCTTATGCATGCTACATAACAAACAACAGGAAAAGGACCTCAGTTAAAATTAGAAACTCTATATTAGACCACACCTTCTTTTAAAAGTTCAAGGAAACTAACTTCACCTAAAAATGGGAACAGAAAAGCATTATGGTTAAATATCATGCAAAAAGAGAAATAGTAACAAACTAATAGCTTAGGTAATAGAAGCACACAAGAAAAACATACATGCTCAAAAAAAGATTAAAAGTACAAGCGAGTATATCAAAATCAGCTAGAAGATAGTAAAACTGAAAAAGTCATGAAAGAACAACATAATTAGGAATATTAAAATCACGAAAGTTAAGTGAGACATTTAAAGAATTAAGAAAAAAAAATCAGAAAGACTTAACTAGAAGAATACAGGAGAAAATATACTCAACAGCTGATATTAAAAGTAAGTAGAAGGTGAAAAAATAATAAAACAAAAATGAAGAAAAAGATAAAAAATAGAGGGAAAAAGGGAGGCAAAGAAGATATAACATACTGGTTCTTGAAAAAGATAATCAAAATAAAGGAAAAGAATGAACACCTACAGCTAAAATTAAAGTTCAGGGATTTGACAAATATCAAGTAAAAGTGACCAATAACAAAGCACATTCTAAAGAATTTACTGAACTTAAAGGAAAGGAAATAAAAAGTCACTTTAAAATTTACAAAATGTTAACAACTAAGAAAGAAAAACAGATTACCATCAGACTTTTGACAGCCAGATTTCTAGCCAGAAAAAATGGAGAACTTACTTAAGATTCACAATAGAAGAGAATGTGAACCAAGAATTTAGTACCTTAAGAAAATGGGCCCTAAATTATAGAGTGCACACCAGAATTTTATCAGTGTGTGAGAACTTACAAACTATTGTCCCTATGATTCTTTTCTGAGGAAGATATTGCTGACAGGTTTCAGACAATCAAAATGACTGAAAGGTTAGAGGCACAAGAATTGGTGGTATTCAGGATGGGTTGTTGCTAATATCATAAAAAAACAGACCACCAGATCATTTGTGTCTCCACATGAAAGAAAACAACACTTCTGGCCCTTGTAAGAGAAAAGGTTATCAGTGTAATGAAGCCTCTGAATCCAGAAGCCAATTTGAATGAATCTCAGAGGACAAAGGGATATTTAGAATTGACCCATATTTACTCAAATTGAAATCTCTCCTATAGGAAATTCTGCATATTAAGTGACTTAAATATAGTTAATTTATAAGAAAAGGAGATAGATGGGAAATCCAAATATTAAAAGACAACATTAGAAAATAAATTGAAAACAGCAAAAGCTAATCTACAGAATCTGTTGTTGTTAGGGGCTGTTAAGTCAGTTTCTACCCATAATGACCCTGTGTACAACAGAATGAATATATATAATCTAGAGATAAATACTTTGTGATAAAAACATGAAAATGCAAGAAAATGATTATTATTAAAAGTGAAAATGGATTGTGATAAAGTGCATAACTCAGGCTTCTGGAGTTAAGTTTTCTTTCTTGACCTTCTATTTTCTATGAGGATGTTTACTATGTAACCATTCAATGAGATATAACATTATCTTGGGTAGTGTTCTATATCTATGTGTTATTGTGCAATGAATAGCACAAAAATAATTTGACTTGACCTATTTTTTTCAAAAAATAGATTGAAAAATTAAAAAATTCTGAATGTTATTATTTTGGCATAATTCACAAGGAGCTCTGGTGGCACAGTGCTTTAAGTGTTGAGCTGCTAATTGAAAGGTCTCAGCAGCTCAAAGGCATCAACCCCTCTGCAGGAGAAAGATGAGGAAGTCTGCTTCCATGTAGATTTATAATATAAGAAACCTATGAAAAGCAGGAGTCCTGGTGTGGCGCTGTGGGTTAATGCCCCAGACTGCAAAGCCGTTTGAACCGCAGAGTCGGTGATTCAAGCTCACCAGCTGCTCCTAGGAAACCCTATACTGGGTCGCTATGGGTCGGAATCGACTCGATGACACTTAACAACAACAACAACAATAACATGAAGCAGTGTACTCTGTCCTATAGTGTCAGTGTGAGTCAGACGACTCGTCAGTGTCATCACTGACTAAGAACTATATTATATCAAAAGGAACTGTGAAATCACACTCAAGATGTCAGTATGGGCAGCTGGAAAGGAATATCAAAAGAACATGCAGGGATAGGGGGTCATTTCTGACCACAGAGAAAACTAAAGATGCAAAAGAAATGCTAACACATTAACAGGTAGTTGTTAGGTGCTGGGAGTTGGTTTGATTGATAGTGACCCTTTCTATGGATTCCAAGGCTTAAATCTTTAAGGGAATAAAAAGTCAATCTTTCTCCCTCTGTGACTGTTAAGGTTTAGTGTCAACTTGACTGGGCCCTAATTCTCAGTGGTTTGGCAGTTGAGATGTAGCTATCCTCATAATAACATCAAATATGGTGTAATCAACTTTATGATGAGGTCAGCTATGAGCAGCCAATCAGTTGAAAGGAAGTTTCCTTAGGGGTGTGGCTTGCCTCCAATAAATTAGACACTCAGGAAAAGCTTGCTTGCTCTCTGCTAGGTCTGGATGTTGTATCTGACTCATCCTCCAACTTCCAGTTTTTTTAACTTAAGCAAGGACTTGATCTAGATCTATCTTGGGAATCGTCTGCAGCCTGCCTTATTACCTGCTAGACTTACCTACCTGCTTGCCTGACTGACTGACTGACGGACTGACAGCCAGAACTGCCTGCTTGCCTGCCATCTGACCTATCAATCTCGGTTCATCTGACTCAGACTTGGGATTCTGCCACTTCTACAACTATGAGAGCCATTTCCTTTATGTAATTTCTCTTTATATTTCATTTCATTGTTTTTGCTTCTCTAGAAAATTTATCCTTGTTGTTAAGTGTTGTCAAGTTATTTCTAACCATAGTGACCATGCATAGGGTTTCCAAGGAGCAACTGGTGAGCTTGAACCACCGACCTTGTGGTTAAAACAACTTTTCAGTCAAGCATATTTGACCCACAGTGCCACACCAAAGAATCTAGCCGAAGACACCCATAAACCTTGTGGCTAGCAGTCCATGTTATTTTTAGGTTGCTAAGTGCTCTAGAGATGACCCTGACTCATAGCTACCCTGTATAGGGTTTCTGATGCTGTAAATCTTTATGGGAGTAGAAAGCCTCATTTTTCTCATGAGGACTCAAACTGTTGACCCTAAAGTTAGCAGTCCAATGCCTATCTTACAGAGCTACTACACAGTTACATATTGTTGTGTTGTTGTTAAGTGCCATTGAGTAGGTTCTGACTCAGAGGGACCCTGTTTAGGGTTTCTAAGGAGAAGCTGGTGGGTGTGAACCACCAGCCTTGAAGTTAGCAACCCAGTGCTTATCCTAGAGTGTCACCCATGAACATATACACTAGCAAATTCTATATCTTCACGCCTCCATTTCGGGAGTGTGCCTGCCAATTAGTCTTAATTAAGTTTAGTTGGCAAAGTTCCTATCAAGTAATGCATATTGTCCTTGTTGCCGCCCAGCACATTAACCCACACTGCCATGCCAGGACTTATACTCCCTAGTAATTTAACTTATACAATTTATTAGTTTTTGTCATGTGTCTTCATTTGTGGCTTTACTTTTTGTATATGCTTTTAACATGATCATCTTCTTAGCTGTATTAATAAAAAATGAAAACTACTTCCAAGTTGTACTATTAGTAGAGAGTTCATTTTGTTATTATAAATTAAGAAAATAAAATACACTGTGGCGCTGTGGACTAATGAGCAAGACTGTAAAGTCATTTGAACCACAAAGTTAGCGTTTCAAGCTCACCAGCCTCTCCTTGGAAACCCTATACAGGCCGCTTTGGGTTGGAACCGACTTGATGGCACTCAACAACAACAACAACAATACATTTATTTAGGTCTTCTGCCTAGAATATTAGTAATATGCTTTTTCAAATACCTGAGTTAATATTTTATTGACTTGTGTTTAAGCATTGTTGTACAGAGTTGAGCTCCTGAGTATAGAATCAGGTTTTTAAAATTTATATCTCGCTCTCACCTTTGTGATCTTGGGTAAATAGTTCCAGTACATCATTTCTTAATGTTTAAAAATATGTATATAATGATTATCTCAACCAATTCTTATAAAGTAAAATAAGGTATAAATGAACCTCCTGTAAGTAGTAACATAAATCCCTTGCCATTGATTCAATTCTGACTCTTAATGATCTTAGGAAAGAACTTAAGGTTTCTAAGATCCATGTGACATTGTAGGATAATCACAGTACTATTAACTTCAAGGAATCCTAGTGTGGCATTATAGGATAAGCACTGGAATGCTAACTGCAAGGTCAATGGTTCAAATCCACCAGTTGCTCCTTGGAAACAGCGCCGCTGTAAGAACTGACTTGATGGCACACAACAAGAACATCAACAATTCACCTCAAAGTTGGCAATATAAACTCACCAGTCACTCTATAGGAGACAGACGAGGATTTCTACTCTTGTAAAGATTTGCTACTTTCAAAACCATATACTAGGTTACTATGAGTCAGAACTGACTTGATTGCAGTTGATTTGTTGGTTGGAATCTTTGCAGAAGCAGGCTGCCACATTTATCTCCTATAAAACAGCTAAGATACTGGAACCAACAACCTTTTGCTTAGAAGCTGAGTGCTGAATCATTGTACCACCAGGGTTTCTTTAAGTAGTAACCTTGTTGTAATGTGTCATCAAGTTGATCCCTACTCATAGTGACCCTGGATAGGGTTTCTGAGAAGCAGCTGGTGGGCTTGAACTGCTGACTTTGTGGTTCACAGTCCAGTGCTGATCCTACAGCACCACACCAGGAGTCCTATAAGTTGTAAGGTACTCCAGAAATTATTTTATTCTCTTAATTTTTTAATTATACATATTATAGATCACTATAGATAATAAATACTATAATGCCATTTCTTTGAAATGGCCACTTTAATCTTTGATTATTTCCTTTGAATACTTTTTCTGTCATTTCAAATATGTACTCAAAGTAAGCTTATGTCTTAATATTCATCAGCTCTCACTTAACCTTATATCTTAAGCATTTTTTTTTTCATATTGGCTATTATATTTAAAGATTGCATACTTATTCACTGGTTGACTTTGAAATAAATTTACTCTTTCTTCTACTGAAAGTCTCAATTGCATTTATTTATTTTATATTCTAAGATGAAGCTTTCTGCTCCATGAAATTTACCTTTGAGTAGCCTATACAGGATCCCTATGAATCAGAACTGACTCAAAAGCACTTCATAATAACAAAAAAATGACATAATAATATAATGACATTAAAAATCCATGATATATTTTTGCATATAATTTTTTTACAATTTTTTTTCCTGAAATAATTGTTTTCTAAAATGAGTCCTTCAATTTACAAAATAATAGCATAAAGTATTTTTTAAAAAAGGTTTTAACCTCCTATTACTTTGTTTAAATGTGTTTGTTTTCTTGGTAATAAACTTTCCACTAAGTCAATGCAAAGGATAGAAAAAAGTTAGTACAAAGGTAAATTTCTACTGATATTGGCTTAGATTCTTTAAGACAGGACTAGTTGCAAATTGGAGTCCTGGCATGGCTCCAATTTAGGATGTAGGATAAGCCCTGGATTGCTAACCACAGGGTCAGTGGTTCAAATTCACCAATCGTTCCTCAGAAACCCTATACTGGGTCACTATGAGTTGGAACCTACTTGATGGTACTTAACAACAACAAAAACATTGCAAATTGGAAGGACTTTGCTTTGTTATTGTATTAATGTATGTAGATTTATTAAAGAATGGTCTCAATGATAGTAAAACTTGTGAAGATGGTACAGAACTCTTCAGCGTTTCATTCTGCTATGCATAGGACTATACAAGTCAGAACAGACTTAATAACGTCTAAAATCAACAATTATTAAATATCATGTAAAGTTTTTGTTAATTTCATAAACTATGCTGTTATTGTTAAGTGTCATTGAGTTGCTTTTGGAGAGTTTGAATCACGGACTTTGTGGTTCAAACAGATTTTGAGGTCCTGTGCTATGAGGTTTTATTTAAATATAAATGAAATAGATTCAGCCAGTTAAGATAAATGCAATTTGTATGCTTAAATACAAGTTTTTATAAGCTCAATAGAAACAGATGATTTCTGGAACACCACATATGAGGAAAGCATTGCTAAGCTAAGTGCTCTTGAATCAGCTATAATTCACAGTGGTCTTGTATCAGGTTTCCAAGGAGCAGCTGGTAGGTTCGAACCTCTGACCTTGTGGTTAGCAATCCAGTTTTTACTCCACAGCTTATCCTAATGTGCCACATCAGGACTCCATGAGGAAAGCATTGTTGTTGTTATTTGCCGTGTAGTCGGTTCTGTCTCATAGTGACCCTGTACAGGGTTTCCAAGGCTGTAAATCCTTATGGGAGCAGAAAGCCTCTTCTTTCTTCCATGGAACAGCTGGTAGTTTCAAACTGCTGACCTTGTGGTTCACAGCCCAATTCTTAACCACTGCATTACCAGAGCTTCATATGGCCATTAAAATATAGGAAAGAAAGAAGACCAAAATGGATGTCAGAAGAGACTCTGAAACTTGCTCTTGAACTTGGATAAACTAAAGATATTGGAAGAAATGAGATAGAAAAGGAGTAAACTGAAAATTTCAAAAGGCAGCTTGAAAAGACAAACTATTATAATTAAATGTGCAAAGACCTAGAGTTAGAAAATCAAAAAGGAAAAGCATCCTCAGCATTTCTCAAGATGAAAAAATTGAAGAAAAAATTCAAGTCTCAGGTGGAAAAACTGAAGGATTCTATGAGAAAAATCTTGAATGATGCAGGAAGAACCAAAAGAAGATAGAAGGAATACACATACCAAAAACAATTTGTCAATATTCAGTTATTTCAAGATGAAGCATATGATCAACAGCCAATGTTACTGAGAGAAGTTCAAACTTCACTGAAGATACTGGTGAAAAATTAGGTTCCAGGAACATATAGAATATAAATTGAAATGTTTCAACAAACTTATGAAGGACTACAGGGGCTCACTTATCTGTGCCAGGACAGTTACTTGGCCTGCTGATTGGAAGAGATCCATATTTGGACCCATTCCAAATAATCATAACACAAAAGAACAAAAAATCATCTAACTATATCAATGATATTACATGTAAGTGTAATTTTTCTGAAGATAATTTTAAAATGAGCACAGCACATAGACAGAGAACTGTCAGAAATTCAAGCTGGACTCAGAAGAAGATGTAGAATGATGAATATCATTGCTGATATCAGATGGATCTTTAACGAATGCAGAGAATATAGAAAGATGCTTACTTTTTCTTTACTCCATGTGCAAAGACATTCCACTGTGTGTATCATAACAGACTAGAAAACCATTGCAAAGAATGGATATTCCAGAACACTTAACTATGTTCATGACCAAGAGTGGATATAGAATGGCTTAAAATTAGAATAGGTGTGCATAAGGGTTGTTTCCTTTCACCACACTTATTCAATCTGTATGCTGAGCAAATAATCTGAGATGCTGGCTTTTATGCAGAAGAACGCATGGCATCAGGATTGGAGGAAGACTCATCGACAACCTGAGATACACAGATGACACAACCTTGCCTGATGGGAATGAAGAGGATTTGAAATACTGGCGAAAATCAAAAACGATAGCCTTCAGTATGGATTGTACTTAAATGTAAAGAAAACAAAAATTCTCAAAAATGGACCAATAAATTATATCATGGTAAATGGATAAAAGATTGAAATTGTCAAAGACCAGTTTGCTTAGATCCACAATTAATGCTCATGGAAGGAGCAGTCAAGAAATCAAAATACTTATTGATGTTGTTGTTAAGTGCCAAGCACTAGGCATATCTGCTGCAAATGATCTCTTTAAAGTTTTCGAGAGTAAAGATAACAGTTTGAGGACTAAGGTGTGCCTAACTTAAGTTATGGTATTTTTAATCACCTCATATGCCTGTGAAAGTTGGATAATGAATAACTTATGATGGTAGAAGAACTGATGCATTTCAGTTAAGATGTTGGAGAAACATATTAAGTATAGACTGCTAGAAGAACAAGCAAATCTGGGCAGAAGTACATTCAGAATGCTCCTTAGAGGACATGATGGCAAGACTTCTCTCAGACTTTATATAGATTGTCAGGAAGGACCAGCCCCTACAGAAGGATATCATGCTTGGTAAAATAGATGTTCAGCAAAAAAAAGAGAAATGAGATAGATTGACACAGTGGCAGCAACAATGGGCTTGAAGATAGCAACAATAGTGAGGCTGACACAGGACCAGGCAGTGTTTCATTCTATTGTTTACAGGGTGGTTCTTTTGGTCATAGGTTCACTATGAGCTGGAACTGACTGATAGCACCTAACAACAACAACCTGTCCTAGTTGTCCAGTTCTGTTAGAGCAGAAATACCACAAGTAGATGGCTTTAAGGAACAGAAAGGTATTCTCTCACAGTTTTGAAGACTTGAAATCCAAACTCAGAACACAAGCACTGGGAATGTTCCTTGTCTCTTTTCAGAATCTGTATGCCCGGAATTCCATGTAGCTCTCAGCGTATCTTGCTGTTAATCATCCCCTGGATTTGGGAGTTTCATAGTACAGGAGCCCCAGGTCCAAAGTAGACACGCCACACTTGGCTCTTCTTTCTCAATGTTAGTAGGTCACTCTCTTTGTGCTTATTTCTCTTTTTACGTCTCAAAAGAGTGGACTTAAAATACAACTTAATACTATAGATTGCATCTACCTCATTCATATCATGTTGATGTTGTTAGTTAGATGTCAGCATGTCGACTTTGACTCATAGTGACCCTAAGAACAACAGTGCCATCCTCACAATTGTTGATACTCTTGAGTCCATTGCTACTGCCACTGTGCCAATCCATATCATTGAGGGTTTTCACCCTTTTCACTGACCCTTCATTCATTTTACCAAGCACAATGCCCTTCTCCAGGGACTGGTCATTCTTGATAACATGCTTGAAATATGAGAGAGAAACTTTCACCACCATCCTCTCTAAGGAATATTCTGCCTGTACTTCTCCCAACACAAATTAGCTTATTCTTCTGGCAGAACATAGTACTTTCAATATCTTCTTCTCCAACACCATAATTCAAATGCATGGATTTTTATATCGTCTTCCTTATTCATTGTCCAACTTTCACATACCTATGAGGCTAATGAAATTACCATGGCTTGTGTGAGGCGCACTTCAGTCCTCAAACTGATAACTTTGCTCTTGAACACTTTAAAGAGGTCTGTGCAACAGATTTGCCTTGTGCAATAAGTAGTTTGAATTCTTGAGTGCTACTTATAGGAGTGTTGATTGTATACTTTATACATGAGATATCAGCTAGGTTTCAACTGTTGCTTCCTTCTAAGGAAGGGATTATATGTTTTTAAAGAAACAAAAAGCAAATATAAATGCATCAAAGGACATTATCAAAAGATTAAAAGGGCAACGCACAGATGGAAAGAAAATGTATATAACATATCTGATAAAGGCTAATATCAAGAATTATAAAACAATTCTTACACACAAAAAAAGACAAACAACCCAACTGAAAAATGGGCAAAACACTCGAATAGATATTTTTCAATTAGATACAAAAATGGCCAATTAGCACATGAAAAAATGCTCAAAGTCTTTCATCATTGCTCTTGCTTTTAGATCCTGTCAAGTTATTTCAGACTCATAAGAACCCTATGTGCAATGTAACAAAACAGTGCCTGGTCCTTTGCCATTCTACACGTGCCATGTTCGAGTCCATTGTTACAAACATTGAATCAATCCATCTCACTGAGGGTCTTCTTATTTTTAGCTGACTTCTGCTGTGACAAACATGAGATCCTTCTCCAAATGTTTTTTTCCTGATAATACTTCCAGATGTTATCATCCTAGCTTCGAAGGAGCATTCTGATTGTATGTTCTCCAAAGCATATTTATTCCTTTTCTGGCAATGCATGGTATTTTCAATATTACTCACCAACTCCATCACTCAAAAGCATCAATTCTTCTTCAGTCTTGGGGTAAATTGTACCTTTGTCCTCAAAGTGAGTATCTTTTAGGAGGTCTTTTGCAGCAGATTTGCTCAATACAATATATCATTTGATCTCTTAATTGCTGCCTATGTCAGTGTTGATAGTGGATACTAGTAAAATTAAGTCCTTGACAACTTTAATATTTTCTCCCTTTACCCTGATGTTGCATAATGGTACAGTTGTTAGAGTTTTGTTTTCTTTATGCTGAAGTGTAATTCATACGGAAGGCTTCATCCTGCAGTCAATCTATATCCTTTGTTATTCATCAGTAAGTGTTTCAAGTCCTCTGTGCTTTTAGCAAGCAAGGTTGTGTCATCTACATATTGCCGGTTGTCAATGAGTCTTCCTGTAACTCAGATGTTAAGTTTTTCTTCACATATGAGAAGCCTAGTTTTTCAGAGTATTTGCTCAGCATACAGATTTGATAAATATGGTGAAAGGATGCAATCCTGATGCACACCTTTCCTGATTTAAAATAGTGTAATATCTTAGGGTCCTGGTGTAGACTTACCCTACAGTGACAGAATAACAAGATTGGTGGTTCAAACCCACTAGTTGCTCCTTGAAAACCCTGTACAGAGTTGTTACGAGTTTGAACTGACTCAACAGCACTTAATGGCAACAACAGTACCCCTTTTTTCTGTTCCAAAACTTCCTCAGTCTATGTATAGGTTTCACATAAACACAATGAAATATTCTGGAATTCCCATTCATACTTTGTTCTGATCCACAGAGTTGAATGCTTTTACATAGTCAATAAGATAAAATTAAACTTTTTTCTGGTACTCTCTACTTTCAGCCAAGATCCATCTGATATCAGCAATAATATCCCCCCTTCTCTTTTGAATTCTGCTTGAATTTCTGGCAGCTCCTTGTCAATGTATTGCTGCAACCATTTTTAATTATCTTCAAAAGCATTTTACTTGCATGTGATATTAATGATATTGTTTGATAATTAGGCAAAATTGTTCCTCATTAGGGAAATATAAATCAAAACAATAATGAGATAGTACTTTTCACCCACCAAGGTCTCTATAACAATTAAACAGAACAAAGCAGGCAATAACAAATATTGATGAGGACGTAGAGATAAGTTGATTCAGCATGCAGTGCTGGCAAGAATATAAAATGATGCAGCTACTGTCGAAACAAGTTTCTTAGTTCCTCAATAACTTAAACATAGAATTACTCCAGTAATTCTGCTCCTAGGTATGTACCCAAAAGAGATAAAGTTGTATGTCCACACAGAAACTTTTATACATGAATTTTCTTGACAGCACTATTCATGTAAATCAAAAAGTGGAAAGAACCCAAATATGCATCAACTAATCAGTGAATATATAAAATGTGATGTACCCATATTATAAATGATTCAGTAATAAAAAGAAAAGAAATACTGATACATGCTACAATGTACATGGGCCCTCGTATGGCTCTGCAGGATAAGCACTGGGACGCAAGGTCAGTTTGAACTGCAAGGTCACTATGGGTCTGAACAGACTCCACAGCACTTAAAGCGACAACATAGATGGATTCCTGATGCGATGCTGTAGGATAAGTACTGGGCTGCTAACTGAAAAATCTGTGGTTCTGACACATCAGCGTAGATAAATTTGTGAAGATAATCTACTTGAAACCTCAATCTTAAGTAACTTGTTAGACAAGTAATTACATTAAATAGGCTACAATACAGAAATTAAAGGCAAAAGAAGTAAAAAAAAGATTGGGGAGTTCAAATTAGAGAAGTCTGGAGGGATTTACTAGACTGGATCTAAATTTAAAAAGCATTTATTCTCCTTTATTATGGGTAATCTATATATATGGAGCTTTGGTATCGTAGTGGTTACAAATCGAGCTGTGAACCTGGTAGCGTAGTGGTTATGAGTCAGGCTGCTAACCTCAAGGTCAGCAGTTCAAAACTACCAGTGGTTTCACGGGAGAAAGATAAGGCGTTCTGCTCCTGTAAAGATTTACAGCCTCGGAAACCCTGTTGCAGGGTCACTACGAGTCGGAGCCGACTCCATGGTACTTACAAAAACAACAACAATCTATCAATATATATATTGGGAATGGAGTCCTGGTGTGGCCTTGTGGATTATAGAACTGGTCTGCAAAGTCGGTTTACACCATAAGGTTGGTGGTTCTGGCTCACCAGCTGCTCCTTACAAACCCTATGCAGGGTTGCTCTGGGTTGGAACCAATTCGATGGCACTTAACAACAACAATTATGGGAAATGAAGTTCTTGAGGGCACTGAGTTATTGAGGGCGCTGGTTTCAGAAATAATCTGATTTGTCAATCTCTTCCTTACTTTGTGGGATACCACTCACCTGGTTTTCTTTCTACATTCCATGTCATTATTTTACGGTCTCCTTACTTCATCCCTTAAACATTGTGGTGTAATAGAGTGCTCTTTTTATGTAGCACATCGTTCCGATGTTTCATCTCTTAGTTCTTATTTCTTATCCATTCCACTTATGAATTCATTTATATAAATTCATCTATATATTCAGTGGCTCCACAAAACTCACAATCATCTCTGAATCTGCCTTATTATATATATTTTTTTCCTTCTTATGTCTTTTTTCATCTCAGTGAGTGGCATTGCTCAGATTTTTTTTTAAATTACAAAATATGGGCCACATCCATGACATCTATCTTTTTCTCACATTTAACATTAAACCTCCTCTCATAGTAATCTCCAGTAACATAGTGTCGTACTCCATCATTTTATTTATTGTCTCTAACACCACTTCTCCATTTTCTTAAACCCACTAGAGTTTAGCTTAACTACATAATTTATTAGCGTAGTGGATTACAAATTGGGCTGCTAACCACAAGGTCAGTAGTTCAAATCTATCATTTTTGTGGAAGAAAGATGAGGCTTTCTGCTCCCATAAAGAGTTGTTGTTGTTGTTAAGTGCCATTGAGTTGGTTCTGACCCACAGTGACCCTATATAGGGTTTCGGAGGAACAACTGATGAGCTTGAACTGCCGACCTTGTGGTTCAAAGCATCTTTGCAGGTCAGCACATTAACCCACAGCACCACAATGCCCCCACAATCCTATACAGGGTGGCTCTGAGTTGGAATCGACTTGATGGCACACAGCCCCCACTACCATCACATGATTAATTCAACAAGCGAGTATGATTTTGAGAGCAGCAGGCATCCATCAACTGGAACTTTGTGGGCAAACTGAGATGTATATGTGTTGACACACTTCCCTGGTTAAAAATAAAATTAAAAAAAAAAAATCTCCAATGTTCAGTTCTAATCTTACTCAATCTCTCAGGATCATTTGAAACAGTTGGTCACCCACTTTTGTTTGAAACTTCTCTTTCTTCACTTGGCTTCTATGAGAACCCATTCTTTCACCTGATTTTGTTCACTTACACTGATACTCAGTCCTTGATTTTCTCCTCTTCTCAATCTTTACTCACATTTGTGCCAGTTGAGTTCAGTTCTGTGACTTTAAATAACATCTATATACTGGTGTGGCCCTGTAGGATAAAACATCTATATACTGGTGTGGCACTGTAGGATAAATCGCTGGACCACAATGTCAGTTTGAACCACAAGGTCAGGGTTTGAAACCCACCAACCACTCTTCAGAAACCCTATGCAGGGTTGTTATGAGTCGGCAATGGCACTTAATAACAACAAAAATATGCTTGAAGTCCCAAATTTCAATCTCCAGACTAAATTTCTCTCCCAAGCTCAAGACTGAACATTTCTATGTGGATGTCTAGTAGTAATCAATATATGCAAAACTGAGCTTGCAATCTTCCTTATCATTTCTGTTTCATCCATAGCCTTTCCCATGTACATTGATGAGAACTTCTTTCTCTTCAAGTTTTCTAGTGCAAAAAACCTCAGAGACATCTCCGACTCCTCCTTTCTTTTCTTTTTTTTTCTCATCTCTTGAGACAACCTATCAAAGGATCATGTTTGCTTTATCTTCAGAATGCATCCAAAACTCTGAACAATGCTTATCAATGCTTCCAGTAACCATCTTGTCTGATCTACCATCATCTCTTACCTAGATAACAGCAATAATCTCCTACTCTAACTCATTCTACTTCTAATCTCTCTCCACTGTATTGTCGTTTAAATGAAACTCCCAAAGTAATCCTTTAAAACATGACAGATAATGTCATTTCACTGCTCATAATACTCAATAATAGTCTCATTTTACTCACAGCAAATGTCAAAGGCTTTCCATTTGCTTGCCCCACCCCACAACTATCAAGCCAATTCCAACTCACAGCAGCCCTGAATAGTGTTTCTGAGGCTATAAATCTTTACGGGAGCAGAAAGTCTGATCTTTGACCACAGAGCAGCTGGTGGATTTGAGCTGCCAACCTTGTGGTTAGCAGTCCAATGCTTATCCTACAGAGCCACACTAAAATCCTTATAATTGCCTAGAAGCCCTTAGAGTCTCTGGATCATATTACCTTTTCTACCTCATCTCTTATTTCCCTGTCCTTTCATTATTCCTAGTTAGCCATATTATCCTCCTTGATAGGGGTCTTGGTATGCTGCTATAGGATAAGCACTGGGCTGGTTGGTGGTTCAAACCCACAAGCAACTCCTCAGAAACCCTATACACGGTCGCTATGGGTCACTATGAGTTGCTATGACTCAACGACATGTAACAACAACATCCTCTTGGTATTCTTATGAGCCCTGTATTATGTATTGGCCCCAGATAGGTGCAGTTCAAACTGGTGCATATCCTTCAAATAATTGTACAAATGTCTTCTTTTTAATGAGATGTATTTTTACTGTTACTTAAAATGGCAAACTACCCTCTTACTTCAATATTTTTTATTTTCCTTTCCTTGAACTGTATTTTGCTCATTGTATTCATCTTCATTTTATATATATATATATATATATATATATATAATGTGTTAATGAAAAAACATTGAATGGAGTCTGAAAACTTTGGATTTATTCCCAACTCTATCATTGGTTTTCATCACACATTAACTTTCTGGACTATAGTCAGCACCCTGACCCTAGTTCCTTTGTTGTTGTTGTTGTTAAGCGCCATCGAGTCGGTTCTGACCCATAGCAACCCTGTACAGGGTTTCCGAGGGTGTAAATCTTTACAGGAGTAGAAAGCCTCAACTTTCTCCCACGGAGCAGCTGGTAGTTTTGAACCGCTAACCTTAAGGTTCACAGCCCAATTCGTAACTACTACGCTACCAGAGAATGACATTGAATTGGTTCCAACTCATAGCAAGCAGCTCTGGTAGCATAGTGGTTACAAATCGGGCTGCGAACCACAAGGTCAGCAGTTCGAAACTACCAGCTGTTCCGTGAGAGAAAGATGAGGCAGTCTGCTCCCGTAAAGATTTACAGCCTCGGAAACCCTGTACAGGGTCACTATGAGTCGGAACCGACTCCACGGCACACAACAACATAGCAACCCTGCATAAGATTTCTGAGATGTGGTTAGTGAATTTGAACTACAACCTTTTGGTTCAAACTGACCTTGCAGCCCATTCCCTTAAAACCCTAATTTTCTTTGATAGATTATAGACAAATGATCATTTGCTGATCATTTCACCTAGTTACAGACATGGAAATACCTGTGCAAGGACTTGCCATTTACATGGTTAGTTTTCATATAAATGGCACTTTCTTGTTCAGTAGTACAGTTGTGCTGATTGTGTAAATGCCACAGAACACATCCAAACTCTTGAATGCAAAAAAAAGCAAACTAAAAATTAGAGTAAGGTGTTGACTCAGAGAGCTGCACTGAAAGAGAGAGATAAATAAAATATAGAAATCTTGGAAAGTATCCCTCCTTTATTTCTTGTTGTTGTTGTCGAGTGCTGTTGAATCAGTTGTGACTTATAGTCACCCTATGTAGGGTTTCTGCGGCTGTAAATCTTTATGGGAGCAGAGAGCCTCTTCTTTCTCCAGAGGAGTGACTGGTAGATTTGAACTATTGACCATGGGGTTTGCAGCTCAGCTTTTAATCCACTGTTAGGGCTTCTTTAAATAGATTTTGAAACACCATTTGTTTTTATGTTTTCTTTATGTCTATTATTTGTATTAAATAGTACACTTTAAACAAATAAAATAAAATAAAATTATACCAGTAAATGCTTAGTACAGAGACTAACACTTTTACATAGTTGTCCATTTGCACCTCTCTTTCCCCTGGGGGAAAAAAAAGCATTTCAAAGGGAAATGTTTTAAGGATCTCCAAGGTAAAGGATTTTAGAGTCTATTTTACATTTAAGAACTTCTGAATTCATAAATTTTGAAATACTTTCCATGTTTTAGCAGCTAGAAGAGACCTTTTTTTTTTTTTAACAATGTCAGTTAATAAAAGCTTATCAAAAACAGCTTTATAAAATCTATGAATTTCCTGAAAGTTTTGCCTTAGGTAGGAAATTAGTTAGAATTTTCTTTGAGACCTACAAGACGTTATGTGGGGCTGATTTCACTAATACTGAAAGCAGAAAGGAAATCATGGGTTCACTCCCTCTACTTGTTTCAGTTAAGTGATTGCTTTCTAGAATGTGAAAGTGACTTGTTAGTGCTTGAATGTTGTATTTCAAAGACCTTAAGTTCTGTGTCATTCAGTGAACTGAAAAGTGATTCATATTTCTTAGGTATTTGCAAATAGAAATTTGATTCTTAGAAGCTAAAGTTCAGTTCTGTAGGAAGACGTTTAGGCACTCAGCCTGGATTTGAAATGACATCAGTACTCTCCCACTAGCAAAATATGAGTGTGTTGCAAAGAGAAGGTTATCTCCTAGATAAAAAGGTGAGATTTTAATGACTAAAAGCAAAAAAGAATTAGTAGTTTGAATTTTCTTTTATCTTCACAAGCAGAAAAATTAATATACATGCTTTATTACAGCAAGTAAGAGGCTTCATTCATGTTTCATTTTCATTAATTAATTATTCTGGTGGACAAAATGGATTATTGTATTCAAAAGTAAGTGAAAGCCACATAATTGAAATATTTCAGAGTAAAATCAAAGAGACAGTACACCAGCAAATTATAACTAACTTCTGCGTAAATTTAGAGTAGCCCATCTGAGAGTCCTTGTATGGTATTGTAGGATAAACAGTGTACTGCTAACCACAGAGTTGGCAGTTCAAGCCCACTAGTTGTTCCTCAGAACTCCTATACAGGGTGGCTGTAAATCAGAACTGACTTGATGGCACTTAACAAGAAGTGCATATATTTCAGTCCTAATCATCATAATAACAACAATTATGATACAGACAGTAATAGCAGCTAAGTTATTCAGTGCTTACTATGTGGCCGACACTGCTCTAAAGCATTTGTCTATACTAATAAAATCTTCATACTCGTGCAGAAGGAGTCTGAGTGTGGCTCTATAGGATAAGCACTCTACGGCAACGTTGCTTGGAACAGCAAGGTTGATGGATCAAACTAACCAGTTGCTCTTCGAAAACCCTATACAGGGTTGTGAGGAGTCAGAACCAACCTCGTGGCACTTAACAATAATCTTGAAAAATAGGATCTAACATTATTATTATCAGTGTTTCTACCCTTAACAATACAATTTTGTTGACCTGTTAGGCAGCAAAGAACCATAGGTAGGTATTTAACATCTTTATACAGCTAACTGTGGCTTGTTGATAAATAATTATAACACAGTTTTGCATTGCCTGAAGACATTTTATATGAGGGTGAGTCAAAAATTATATATACTCTGGCTTTAGAATTTATTTTAATAAACTTTAGAAAAGAAAAATACATTATTTTTCAACATTATCTCCTTGCTTTTCAATATATTTTGTCTATCTGTCAACAAGCTTTCATATTCGCTTATTAAAAATATTTTAGGCTGAGCTGCAAGCCACAAATGAACCACTGTTTTCACTTCTTCATCAGAGGTGAATCTTCATCCTAGAAGGCCTGCGTTCAGGGAACCAGACAGGTGAAAGTCCGATGGAGCAAGATTAGGACTATATGGAGGATGCTTTAACACCTCAAAACAAAGTTTTTACTGAATGTCAACAGTATGTCAGCAGAGGTGTGTGGACATGCATTGTCATGCAAGATCACAATGCCCATGGATAGCAGTCCCGTGTTTAATCTGAAATTTTGACTTCTGTTCTTCAGTGAGCATCTCCTTGTAAGAAGCACTGTTGATTTTTGGACCTTTTTCCTGATAGTGTTGCAATATTGGCCCTTGAGAATCCCATAAAACTGTAAGCATCAATTTTCTAGCTGATGGTTGACTTTTGTACTTTTTCTTGGTCAGCAATTGAGGATGTTTCCATTTCATACCATGCCGTTTACTCTCAGGCTCATTGTGATGAATCCATGTCTTGTCACCAGTAGCATTTTTTTAAAATAAACTTTTATCTTCCTTTGAGTATTGGTCCAAATTGTGTTTGCAGATGTCCAAACACTTCTGTTTGTGGTCTTCCGTGACTTGTTTTGGTACCTATCTCACACAAACTTTTGAAACTCAAGTAGGCTGAGCCATGGCTGGATTGCAAATGATTTGCCACATAATCCACTGACAATAGTCTATTCAACAGAATCATTTCATGGGCACGCTCAAAGTTGTCATCAGCCTTGCACATGGATGGGGTTTCAATATAACCAAGAGTGTGGATAATTTATGACTCACCCTGTTATATTGTGTTTACTATGGTTTGTGCACTAATTGTTATTGTTGTTGTTAAGTGCCATTGAGTTGGTTCTGACTCATAGTGACCCTGTATAGGATTTCTAAGGATTACCTGGTGGATTTGAACCATCAACATTGTGGTTTGCAGTCCAGCTCTGATCCTACCACACCACACCAAAAACCCTAATATTGCTTATTATTTTCTGATATTGCACTATTTTGTCCTAGTTAACATCATATTCTTACATATAAAATCTCTTTCTTGAAATTTAATTTTGAACTGCTTTTATCTTATATTTTTTGTAAATATTTTTATTAAATGAAAGCAATCCATGTTTCCTGTATGCACAAGAAAAATGCCAATTATTCACTTGTTGTTGTTGTTGTTAAGTGCCGTCAAGTTGGTTCTGACCCATAGTGACCCTGTATAGGGTTTCTGAGGAGAAGCTGGTGAGCTTGAACCACCAACCTCATGGTTCAAATGACTTTGCAGTCCAGCACCACACCACTATCTGGGTATAAATATTGTTGATACATTGGATATTTAATACTAGCCATTTTATCATTTTGTATGTGTGTGTGTGTGTGTGTGTGCGCGCGCACGCGAGTGTGTTTGGGGAGGGCTGTGTGTTTGGGGGGTTGTGTATATCCATATAAATATATTTCCTCTTGTACCCTCTTTTTTTTTAAATAAGGACTGTATCCTGCACTTAATTTCCCATGATACACTCTTTTTCACCTCAAGCTTTTATTACGATCGTTTCCTGATGACATCAAATATTCTTTAAATAAATAATTTAACTCACTCCCTAATACTTAATTATAAGAATGTTCCATGATTTAGTTAACTTTTCCACTATTCTTGGATACTTTGGGTGTTTCCTGTTCTTATTAACATAAATAATCCTGAGATAAATATTCTTGTACATAATCTTGTACCACATCTCAGATTATTTCCTTAAACTAGATTCCTAGAATTGAAAGCACTGGGTCCAAAAATATGTCTCTTTTCAGTTTGTTTGTTTGTTTGTTTGTTTCATTTTAATTAATAGATGAGTCATTTAATCAGGGAACAAAATTAAGTATTCCATACATTTTTAGAATATTCACCTTTTAAGTATATAAAACAGTCTGTCTTTTATTTAATATCCTTTAAAGAATTAATCTTTTATAATAAACTCTATTTCCTTTATTTAAAACAAACTAACAAAACTGCCCCAGGCATTTTGCAATGATCACCACATGGAGATCCCTAACTACTTCTTTAGCTGAATCTCAGCCAGTGATCTGATTTTCACATTTTCTTAAGACCAGGTGGTGGTAGTTGCGTTACTTTCTAATACTTGGTGACTTCTGGATGGGTATGAACTGCCAACTTTTGGCTAGTAGTTGATTGTTTGACTGTTTGCACCACCCAAGGACTCCCAAGTCCAAGAACATTGGTCTTACTGTGTTCTCTTGTACCTGGTTATCCACTAGGCTTGCTTTACTGTTTACATTATCTTTTATCTTTCTAGCTGTCTCTTTCAGGCATCCTTGGTCTCTCCCTGCCTGAATAGGCAAACTGGAGAGAGCGCCCACCCTCCATTTCCCTCACTTCCTTCTCTTTTTCTCTTGTTCTTTCTTGACTTTTCCTTGAATCTTCTCATCATTTTTACCCCTCTGTGGAGTCTGGTAAGAAGCTCTGGTAGTATAGTGGTTACTAATCGGGCTGCGAACTGCAAGGTCAGTAGTTCGAAACTACCAGCTGTTCCACGGGAGAAAGAGGAGGCTTTCTGCTCCCATAAAGATTTACAATCTCGGAAACCATGTTTAGGGTTGCTATGGGTTGGAATCATCTCGAAGACACTTAACAACAACAACAATGGAGTTCTGATATCTTAGTGGTTACGAGTTGGGCTGCTAACTTCACAGTCAGCAATTTGAAACTACCAACTGTTTCTCGGGAGAAAGATGAGGCTGTCTACTCTGGCTAAGATTTACAGC
This sequence comes from Chrysochloris asiatica, assembly GCF_000296735.1. Lineage (NCBI taxonomy): Eukaryota > Metazoa > Chordata > Mammalia > Afrosoricida > Chrysochloridae > Chrysochloris > Chrysochloris asiatica. Next base: position 18,710,363 of record NW_006408568.1, read on the forward strand.
CCCAGACACCGACTCCACGGCAGCAGCATCAGGAACAGCAGCAACACCACCAACACCAATACCACCACCACGGAGTCCTTCTGTGACACTGAAGGTTAATGTGCTAGACTAAGATCGGCTTGAGCCTCAAGGTCAGTGTTTCAAGCTCATCAGCTGCTTCTCAGAAACCCTATACAGGGTCGCTGAGTTGTTATCAGCTTAATAGCGCTTAACAACAACAAAATCCTGGTGTAGCGCTGAGGGTTCACGTGCTGGACTATAACGTCAGTTTGAACCTGCGAGGTCGGCCGTTCAAGCTCACCACCCGCTCCTCAGAAAATCTGTACAGGCTCACTATGAGTTGGAACTGACTTGAGGGCAATAAATAACAATTCCATCAAGTGGTTTCTGGTGTGAATCTGTTGGATAAGCCCTGGACAATTAACGATAAGGTTAGCAGTTCAAACACACCAACCATTCCTTGGCAACCCTATACAGGGTCACTAGAATCCCGTCATGAATCTTCAGCACTTAACAACACCACCATCAGTTTCTCTATTCATCTCGTTTGTCTCTTTTTCAGTTGAGAAACAATGTCTTCCTTGAACTATCATTTAATAGTCAGAAATCATGTCCCAGATTTCCCAAATATGTCACTGTCCTCTCCCAGATGAATCCCTAGATGGGAAATGGGATAACACAAGATAGCTAAAACTAATAATGATATACCCCTGCAGCTATGTAGGGTCCATTCTTCATGAAAGTACATGACTTCCTTGAATCTGAACAACACAATGTTTCTGTTAGGACACAAATAAATAAATAAAACTATAAGAAATGGATATAGTATGTAATATAATGGAATAGAAATTGGTTAGGTGGCAATAAGAAATGGATAAATTTAGGATTTCAAAAGAAGATCATTTTACTGCGAAATTATTATTCAAAATAAAAATGGATTTCCCCTCTTTTTCTCTAACATTCAGTGATATTTTCTGCTTCTTCCGATTTATGTACAATTAAGGCAGTTCAAGCTCACCAGCTGATCATAGGAAACCCTATACAGGGTCACTATGGGTTGGGACCAACTTGACAGCACTTAATAACAACAACAACAATGAGTCGGGACTGACTCGATGGCACAACAACAACAGCAATTTTTAATTACTTAAATACCAACCTGAATGCACCTGATCTCGTCTTAGCTCAAAAACTAAGCAGGGTCAGGCCTGGTTAGTACTTGGATGGGAGACCACTTGGTAATACCAGGTGCTGCAGGCTTTTAAAGGAGTCCTGGTGTGGCTCTGTGGTTAATTAACTGGACTACAAGAATGGTTTAAACTTCAAGGTTAGTGGTTCACGGCTCCCAGCCACTCCTCGGAAACCCTTTACAGGGTTGCTATGAGTCAGAATTACTGATGGCACTTAATAACAACAACAAAATACTAGAAGATTTCCAAGTCACAATAATAATTCTACTGATCTTAAGGGTAAAAAAGGCATCCTGGTGGTATAGAGGTTAAGTGTAGGGCTGCTAATTACAGGGTTAGCAGTTCAAATTTACTAGCAGCTCTGTGGAAGAAAGATGAGGCAGTGTGTCCTGAGAGATTTCCAGCCTCAGAAACCCTAAGGAATACTTCGACTCTGTCCTCCAGGGTCAATGTGAGTCAGAATTGAGCAAATAGGAGTGAATTTGGTTTGTTTTTTCCATTAGGGGTGTAAGAGCCAGGCAGAAGAGCTATGCAGCTTTTCCATTAAATGTGTTACTTTCAAAGAGATGTTGAGACTCAATATGGTGGTCCCATATGGCTATCAGAGTTGTAATTTTGTTTTTTTTTAAGTTGATGTACTAAGTAGCTCTGTTAGCATAGTGGTTACGAGTTGGGCTGCTAACTTCAAGGTCAGCAGTTCAAAACTACCAGCTGTTCTATGGGAGAAAGATGAAACTTTCTGTTCTGGTAAAGCTTTTCAGCCTCAGAAACACTATGCAGGGTTGCTATGCGTCAGAACCAACTCCACGGCACACCACCACTGCTAACTATCCATGGCATTTCAGAGATTAAAAGACTATGTGTCTTTAGTCTGTTACTTCTGTGTGCATATCAACCTCAAGAAATTATTTAAAATACATTTTAATGGATTGTGTTGTTTGTTAATTCCTGGTTCTCTTTAAATGGCAGCTACAGATCATAAAAGAGAATTTTTTAAAAATCCATAAAAGCTCTCATTGAAATATAACGGGGAAGACCCATATAAGAGAGACTTTTTTCCAGGTAACAAATGTATAATAGGATAACACAATGGCAATGCTTAGTTAGGTAAATATCATAAAGCTTAATCCTTCTTTAAAGTATAGATTACAGACCTTCTCACCAAGGAACAGTCAACAAACTGGCAGGATAAAGCAAACTTGCATGAAAATAAATGAGTATCTAACAAAACACAGTTACAGCATAATGGGCTATCAATGTCGTGCAAATCTTTCCAAATTGCCAGGAAATAGACCATAAACCTTCATTTTTAAAGTGAAATTCCCTACTTATTAAGCATCAGGTGATTTAAACAGCCCTGGGTTATTCGGAATTTCACTTCTGTTTGCTCTCCCGATTGGTTAGAGTTAGCCTTAGAGAGACACAGAGCAAGTCAGCAACCTGGGAAAAACTCATTTCGTTTAAACAACTTGCAAAGGTTGTGGAGGCACAAAATCTCTACATACATAAATGTTGTTGTTGTTAGGTGCCATTGAGTCGATACCAATTCATAGAGAACCTATGCACAACAGAACAAAACACTGCCCTGTCCTGAGCCAACCTCACACTTACCTTGCTTGAGCCTATTGATGCTGCCACTTTCCAAACCCATCTCGCTGGAGTCTTCCTCTTTTTTTCTGACCCTCCACCTTACCAAACATGATATCCTTCTCCAGTGACTGGTCCCTCCTGACAATATGTCCGAAGTATGAGAGACGAAGTTTGGCCACCGTGGCCTCCAAGGAGCACTCTGGCTGCACTTCTTCCAACACAGATCTGTTGGTTTTTTTTTGGCAGCCATGGCACTTTCAATATTCTCCTCCAATACCATAACTCAAAAGCATCAATTCTTCTAGGGTCTTCCTTATTCATTGTCCAGCTTTCGCATGCATATGAGGTTATTGAAAATGCCATGGCTTGGGTCAGGCACACCTTAGGATGTAGGGCTTTTTATTCTTATACACAGTGTGATGGATTGAATTGTGTCCCCCAGAAATATGTGTAGTAAATCCTAAACCCTGAATGTAATGCCAATGGGAATAGACTTCTATTTGTTATGTTAATGAGGCTATATCAGTCTAAGATGTGTCTTAAACCAACTATTTTTGACATATGAGAAGAGTTGATTAGGCACAGAAGCAAGCAAGCAGGACAAAAGGGGGTAGATGTCATGTTGAAGACTGATAAGGAACTGAGAACCAGAAGCTTGAAGAGACAAAGATCGTCCCCCAAAGTCTAGAGAAAGAAAAAACTTGCCCTGAGAGTCAGTGCCCTAAGATTCAGACTTCTAGGCCCTAAAGTGAGGAAAAGTTGTTTAAATCCAGCCACCTATGATAGCAGCACTAAGAAATTAAGATGTATGGTAAATTGAAAAGTATGATTTCCAGAATGTACCTCCATTTGACAACCCATAATTCACACAGCTTTCTTAAAAATCCATTGCCATCTAGTGGATAATGCTTCAGAATGACCCTATAGAAGAGAGTAGAACTAATCCCATAGAGTTTTCAAGGCTGTAACCTTTACAGGAATAGGTCACCAGATCTTTTCTGCAACAGAAGAGCTGGGGCGTTCACACTGCAGACCTTTCAATTGTCGGATTATCCTTTACCCATTGTGCCATCAAAACCCCCAAACTCACTGCCATCAAGTCCATTCTGACCTCTAGGGACCCTATAGAACAGAGTAGAACTGATCCATACGGTTTCTAGGGCTGCAGATCTTTAGGAAAGCAGATTGCCTTCTCTTCCTCTATACTGTGTCAGTAGGATTCCTTTAAACCTTTCTTAGTCCAATTAAAACAACAACAAAAACAAAACTATAGTTAAATATTAAGGTTCCCTTGAAGATTCTCACAGGAATCTTTCTTGTTAAAATTCAAGTGTCATTTGTCTGGGTCAGATGTTATAGAAGAAAAATAAACAAATGATAACATGTATTCTGGAATCAAGTCTGTGTTTAAAAGTCCACTCTACCCACATTCTAGCAATGTAACCTGCGACAAGTCATTTGACCTTTTTTAGTTTGAGTTTACTTCATTGATAAAATGGAGATAGTAAGACATCCCTCCTACAAAGGCTTATAAAGATCAATTGGTCTAGTGCACATTTTATGAGGACTTGGTACTTAGAAGGCACAAAATAAATGTTAGCCTATTTCCATTTTATTAAGCTAGTAAACCCAGTCAGTTAGGACTCATGGCAACCTCATGTGTGTCAGAGTAGAACTGTGCTTCATAGGATTTTTCAATGGCAAATTTTCTAAAGTAAGTTTAGGTGGATCATATCTAGCATTTACAGCCATCTATAATGGCACTTAATAACAACAATAGCATATAAAGAATTGTATAAAGGGAAAGTTCTCTTCCAGGCCGTCACTTTATTGTGTGCCATCTTTTTCTCCAAGAAGAAATGTCTCACTTCTCTTCACAAAATCTCAAATGGTTATCTTAGTCCCCATATGCTTACCCTTTCCACACCATCATTAAAATATACCATTCAACAATTCACATAACTCAACTACAGCAGAAACATACATAGGATGCTACAAAGTTATATCACATGAGCATTAAATTTAGGAAAATTTAACATTATGCAAGAAGAAAGAGGAAGAGGAGAAGAAAGACAAGACAAGAAAAATAAGTTCTGTAGTGCTAGTCTGATCCAAGCTATGGCTTTTCAGTTGCCTAATATGCAGGTGAAAGCTGGAGAATGAATAAGGAAAACTAAAGGACTGATGCCTTTGAATTATGATGTTGGCAAAGAATGCTGAATGTATTATGAACACATATGAACAAACAAATCTGTCTCAGAAAAGTACAGTCAGAATGCTTCTTAGAAACAAGGATGGTGAGAATTCATCCCATGATTGTGGACATGTTATCAGATAGAGCCAGTCCTTAGAGAAGGACATCATGTTTGGTAAAGTAGAGGGTTATAAAAAAGAAGAAGACTCTCAAAGAGATGGATTGACATGGTGGCTGCAACAGTGGGCTCAAATATTACAATGATTATGACATAGAACCCTGCTCATTTTAAAAATACTGGTGGCATAGCTTTCAGAATCACAGCAACTCACAAGCCACCACAGTACGGAAAACTGACAGACAAGTGGTGGACAGGTTTCAGATGAGCTTCCAGACAAAGACAGACTAGGAAGAACTACTTCCAAATATTTAGTCACTGAAAACCTTATGAATAGCAGAGAAAAACTAAGAGATACAGTGCCAGAAAATGAGCCCTTCAGGTTGGAAGGCACTCAAAATGTGACTGGGGAAGAGCTGCCTCCTCAAAGTGGAGTTGACAGTAATGACGCAAATGGAGTAAAGCCCGTGGGAGAAAAGCCCACTGGACATTCATTTGCTGATGGGTCACAACTTAAAATGAAGAGAAACAGCTATAAACATCCATTGAAAATTGGAACATGGAATGTACAAAGTATGAATCTAGGAAAATTGGAAGTTGTCAAAAATGAAATGTAATACATAAACATCAATATATTAGGCATTAGTGAGCTGAAATGGACTGGAATTGGTCATTTAGAATCTGATGACCATATGGTTTACTATGCCGGGAATGACAAATTGAAGACTTGCATTCATTGTCAAAAAGAATATATCCAGATCAGTCATAAGGTACAACGCTGTATGTGATAGGATAATATCCATCTGCTTACAGGGAAACCCAGTTAATACCACTATTATTCAAATTTATGCACCAACTACTAAAGCCAGTGAGGATGATATAGAAGAATTCTACCAACTTCTTCAATATGAAATAGATCAACAATGCAATCAAGATGTATTGATCATTCCTGGTGATTAGAATGCAAAGGTTGGGAGCAAAGAGGAAGGATCAGTAATTGGAAAATATGATAGAAATGATACAGGAGATCGCATGATAAAATTCTGTAAAATCAAAGATTTGTTCATTTTAAATACCTTCTTTAGACAGCATAAGAGATGACTATACACATGGACCTCACTAGATGAAATACACAGAAATCAAATTGACTACATGGGTGAAAAGAGATAATGGAAAAGCTCTATATCATCAGTCAAAACAAGGCCAGGGGCAGACTGTAGAACAGACCATCAATAGCTCGTATGCAAATTCAAACTGGAGCTGAAAAAAATGAAAACAAATACACGAGAGCCAAAGTACGACCTTGAATATATCCCACCTGAATTTAGAGATCATCTGAAGAACAGATTTGATATATTAAACACTAAAGACAGAAGCCCAGAAGAATTGTGACATTAAGAACATCATACATGAAGAACACGAAAAGTCATTAAGAAGACAAGAAAGAAGAAAAATGTCAAAATGGATGTCAGAAAAAACACTGAAACTTGCTCTCCAGTGTAGCGATGCTAAAGCAAATGGAAGAAATGAGGAGGTATAATAGCCAAACAGAAAATTTCAACATCAGCTCAAGAAGATAAAGGCAAATATTACAACAAAATGTGCAAAGATCTGGAATCAGAAAACCAAAAAGAAGAACATGCTCAGCATTTCTCAAGCTAGGGGAACTGAAGAAAAAATTAAAGCCTCGACTTTCATTATTGAAAGACTCTCTGGGCAAATTATTGAAAGATGCAGAAAGCATCAAGAGAAGATGAAAGGAATACGCAGAGTCACTGTACCAAAAGGCAATGGTTAATATTCAACCATTTCAAGAAGTAGCATATGATCAAGAGCCAATGATACTGAAGGAGGAAGTCCAAGGTGCATTGAAAGAATTGGCAAAGAACAAGGCACCAGGAATTGACGGAATAAAAATTGAAATCTTTCAAGAAAGTGAGGCAGCACAGGAGGCACTCACTCATCTCTGCCAAGAAATTTGGAAGACAATTATCTGGCCAACTGATTGGTAAGAGATCCATGTTTGTGCCCATTCCAATGAGAGGTGACCCAATGGAATGAAGAAATCATTGGACAATTTCTTTGACATCCCATGCGAGTAAAGTTTTACTAAAGAAAATATAGAAATGGCTGCAAGCATTCAGTGATAGAGGACTCCCAGAGATTCAAGTTGGATTCAGAAGAGGCTGAGGAATGAGGGATATCATTGCTGATTTCCGATGGATCTTGGCTGAAAGCAGAGAATATCATAAATATGTTTACCTGTGCTTTATTGACTACATAAATGCTTTTGATTTTGTGGATCATGACAAGCTATGGACAACATTGTGAAGTATGAGTATTCTGGAACACTTCATTGTGCTCATGGGGAATCGATACCTGGATCAAGAGGCAGTTGTTGGAACAGAACACAGGAACACTAAATGGTTTAAAATTAAGAAAGGTGTGTGAAAAGGTTGTATTCTTTCACCATACTTATTCAACCCCAAATCATCCGAGAAGGTGTGTTATATGAAGAAAAATGTGGCATCAGGATTGGAGGAAGACTCATTAACAACCTGCAATATGCAGATGATACAACCTTGATTGTTGAAAGTGAAGAGGACTTTAAACATTTATTGATGAAAATCAAAGAGCACAGCCTTCGGTATGGATTACATCTCAATGTAAGGAAAAAAAATCCTCATCACTGGACCAATAAACAACATTCTTATCAATGGAGAAAAGATTGAGGTTGTCAGACTTCATTCTTCTTGGACCAACTATCAACACTCACGGAAGCAGCAGTCAATACATCAAATGACGTATTGCATTAGGCAAATGTGCTGCACAAGACCTTTTAAAAGTGTTGAAGAGCAAAGTTGTCAGCTTGAGGACTAAGGTGTGCCTGACCCAAGCCATGGTATTTTCAATAACATCATATGCATGTGAAAGTTGGACAGTGAATAAGGAAGACCTTAGAAGAATTGATGCTTTTGAGTTATGATGTTGAGGGAGAATATTGAAAGTGCCATGGGCTGTCAAAAGAACCAATTGATCCGTTTTGGAAAAAGTGCAACCAGAGTGACTTCGGAGGCCAAGATGGCCAAACTTCATCTCTCATACTTTGGACATATTGTTAGGAGGGACTAGTTACTGGAGAACGATACCATATTTGGTAAAGTGGAGGGTCAAAGAAGGAGAGGAAGACCCCCAATGAGATGGATTGGCCAAGTGGCAGCATTGATGGACTCAAGCATGGCAACAGTAGTGAGGTTGGCCCAGTATCACGTAGGTCACTATGAGCCGGTACTGACCCGATGGCACCTAACAACAACAACAACAACATGGCATAGAACTGAGCAACATTTTCTTCTGTTATAAATGTGTCACTGAGTCAGAACCAATTCACTGGCACCTAGCAACAGTATTAAGTCATGTTATCATTATTTTCCCTGAATGAATATGTCATGGAGGGCAAGTCAGAGGACAAATATGATTCTGTGTTTCCCTAAGTCATTCTTAATTTCTATGGCTTCACCAACATGCAGATAGTTGCTTTTATTGGATTGTTTGTCTTGATTTTTGTTGTAAGTGCTTATATTAGTTTACTTATTGATCCTATTATTTGCCATTAAATTAGTTCCCATTCATAGCAACCCTGTATAGCATTTCTGAGGAGCAACTGGTAATTTGAACCATCAACCTTACACTTATCCTAGAGTGCCACATCAGGACTCCAAATTCATTGGGTGGCCGTAACAAAATAAGGTGGCTTAGCAGAAATTAAGGTCTCACAGTTCTGGACTCCAGAAGTCAAAATAAATGTATCAGCAGGTCATGCTCTCATTTTAGGCTCTAGAGGATGATCCTTTCTCTTCCAGCTGTTGGTAGCACCGGATATTCCATGTTTTGTAGAAGTCACTTCAAATGGTCATCTTTCCTCTATTTATCTTTGTGTATGTTTTTTCCTCTTTTTATAAGATATTACTGATATTGGTTTAGGATACATCTGCTCCAGTATGATGTCATTTTAACTAAAAACTGCTTTTGAGGCCTTATTTCCTGGCAAAGTCATGTTCACAAGTACCTGTGGCTAGGACTTCAACATATTTTTTCTTATAGAGTTACAGTACAGTGTTGTAACAATTTGAGAGTCTAACATTCTTACCACAATCACATCCATTATCATGGCTAAAGCCTGTGTTCTGAAATCATATTGTCTTGGCTGTATGGCCTTGGAAAAGTCACTTTATTTCTTTGTGCCAGTTTTTCATTTATAATCAGGAATAATAACAGCATCCAACTAATGGAACTATAATAATGATTAAAGCCATCTGTGTAAAGTGTTTTCTCAGTCCTAGTTATGCAATAACTGTTAGTGCAATGTTGTGCCCAATGGACTTCTAGTGTGGTGCTGTAGGATTAGCACTGGACTGCGAATCACAGGGTCCGTAGTTCAAACCTGCCATCTCCTCCTCAGAAACTTTATACGTAATCACTGTGAGTCAGAATTGAGTCGATGGCACTTAACAACAACAAATATAATCACACAATGGTTAAGCACTGAATTGCTAACCAAAAGATTGGCAGTTCGAACTCACCCAGCTTCTCCATGTGAGAAAGACTTGACTGTCCTCTGCAGGAAAGATAACATTCTAGAAAAGTTGATGGGCTAGTCTACTCTGTTACATGAAGCCACTATTAATTAAAATTAACTCCTGGGCACATTAACAGCAGCAGCATTATTACTAGGAGGGAATGACCACCTCATTGGCCACATTGATTGAAAGACAGACATCTGACCCAAGCTAGTTCCATCAGAATTCTTCTCTCAAGCTGTTTCAGACTAGAACTGAGAGACATATCTTCCCTTCTGATCATGAAGCTATAAAGACACAAGTTTAGAGTTCCTAGACTAATGCCCTTGAAGACAGTTGATCTGAGAGAATAATGTTCATGTGAGAAGAAACACAAAGATAAGAGGCGGTCTTTCCTTTAATTCAGAGAGCTCTGCCATTGTTCTTCTTTGAATGAACCTCCTTTTTGGCTTTTGTTAATCTGAGTTGTGATTCTAGTGTTCTCAAACAATAAAGTCCTAATACTTGATTTTGAGGAATAATACATGCAGACTGTGACTCTGTGACCTGACTGCACAAGTCTCCAAATATTTGACTCCATCTCTGTGGGCTAATGCGCCAGACTGCAAAATCATTTGAACTGCAAGGTCGGTGGTTCAAGCTCACCAGGTGCTCCTTGGAAACCCTCTACAGGGTCACTGTGGGTTGGAATTGACTCAATGGCACTTAACAACAACAACAACATTGAAGTAAATGGGTGTGGAGATACCCTTTGTTTCACATTTAATATGTAACCATGAATTAGTTTTAAGATAGTGGCCTCATTTCCAGTTTATATTACCAATATTTTTAGGGTTTAATACCTAGCATAATTTCTAATTGTTGCTGTTGTTGTTAAGTGTCATCAAGTTGGTTCTGACCCATAGCAACCCTGTACAGGGTTTCTGAGGCTGTAAATCTTTATGGGAGCAGAAAGCATCATCTTTTCCCACAGAACGGCTGGTAGTTTTGAACTGATGACCTTATGAATTCGCAGCCCAATTCGTAACCACTACGCTACCGCAGCTCCTTATAATTTCTAATACCATCTTAAAATTGAATTTATTTGTTTGAATATTTGATTGTTTTCAGCTGTTAAGCTCTCTAAGTCAATCCTTAACATTTCATTTAATTTGATGCTATTCTTATCCACAATTCATACTTTTCAACCTTATTTGATATCTTACAATGGGGTTACATTCCAGTTTAAGGTGTTAGCATTTTCAGATTTTCTTTTCTCTTGTGCCTTTAGATGATGAACTCAGGAATTTTATAATGAATTCTTCTTAGAGACCAAAAGGAAAACAAAACAAAAAACAGTTGCCATCTAGTCAATTGTAATCTTTGGTGACTCAACATGTACACAGTTGTTGGTGTTTTTAAGTGCCGTCTAATTGGTTCGGATTCATAGTGTCCTGGTATAGGGTTTCCAATGACCAGCATATGAGTGTAAACTGCCAACCTGGCAGCGCAAACCGACCTTGAGGTCAAGTGCCTATCCTATGGCACCACAGTAGAATAGCACTAAATAGCGTTTAAAAGACTGCAATCTTTTGGAAGCAGAGCTACACGTTTTTCTTTAGTGATACTTCTGACCAGTCTTTGGTTTATTAGTTGAACACGTATTTGTACCACCCAGAGACTCTACCTAAGAGATACTGCTTCTTAATATTCAACTACATTTGAAAGTAAGAATTTCAGGGCTAAAACATCAAGTTCAGAAACATGTACCTAGTGAAATGACAATGATGCTTTTTGTTACAGAAAAAAACATTAAACCTAGTAAGTTCAAGACGGTACTCTGCCTATGCAAATAGGAATGAGACTATTATACTTAACTTTATTCCAAACAAAATTGTATCAAAACAATTTTCAGGTGAATTATGAAAGTTGTGCACAAAGAACAAGAACATAGAAAAATGAAGTCAAAGCTGTATTTTAAATAATTTCACTTTAAAAAGACAATACAATTTTATTTCCTGAACTAGACAATACTTTTTGAAGTAAGATAAATTTTTAAAAAGTGCAATTCATTTTATTTTCACCCTCTAAGATAACTAAGGATCCATAAATCTCCTATGAGAGTTCATACGGCAGGTGATTTCCAGCAAGTCTGGTCCTTAAGGTTAAAAGAGATAGTATGGATGATCAGTATTTGAAAATATTCCAAAGTTCACGTTTGAGCTTTACTTTTTAATGCATTGAAAAAATTTTAAATGTATTATAAATTCTAGCATCAATTTATTTGCAAAGACATTAATAGATTTATTAAAAGTTGTAGAGGTTCCATGAAATGATAAATTATTAACATTTGGTAAAGATTATCATATCAATTTAAGAACAGTAGAAACTGAGGAAAAGCTTCAGCTCCCAGCCCTCCCCCATCTGGCCCAAGGGTGTTGAGATTGAAATACAAATTTTCAACTTTAGCTTGTTTCTTTGAGTCACTCAGCACCTCAGTTCAAGCATTGTGAATCCATAAGGAAGGACCACATGCTTGGAATATTTTACATGGCAAAACATGAGTTCTGCTCTAAATTATTATGCATTACATTACATGTATCACATATAATTATAGCACAAAAATGTCCTTCTACATCAAATAACTCTTTCAGTATGTCAGTTCAATGAATTACATGTAAATGAATCAAAAACATATGGGAAGAGTTTATCTTGAAATATAGAACTTGAGCAAATGTGTTTTGGGTTTTCAACCACCCCAAATATCTAAAGGATACTGTCAAACCTTGGCTGGTCTTGAGTCTCCAATATGGCCAGCCCTTCAGAAGCATTTCCTGTCATTACCTAGCATTCTGTACCCTGGCTTCTGTTTGTTGCTAACATTCTTTAGTAGTTTCTGGGCACTCAGAGACTAACCATGTCATTTAGCAAAGCATATTAAATATGTATCAGAATTAGGTAACTTTAATATATTGTATATCATAATAATTGAGTATATACTTCAGTATACAAACTAATAAATATTAGTTTGCAAAAGAAAATTTAGAAACAATAAATTTTCATTATATATTTTAAATCACAAAAGTATACCAGGTCACTATTTCAGCTTATTGAGTGAAAATTAAAATCCCCACAATTCTGACCACTGATTTATTCAGAATGAACCATTATTTTGTGTCCCACCAGAAAATTTCTATGTATATATATTCATGCATATGTATATATTTGTTTTTGTTGTTGTTAAGTGCTGTCAAGTCAGTTCTGACCCATATCAACCCTGCACAGGGTTTCTGAGGAGCAGCTGGTGAGCTTGGACCACTGACCTTGCAGTTCAAACTGGCCTTGCAGTCCATTGCATTAAACCACAGTGCCACACCAGAACTCCAAGGGTATATATAGGAATATATATTTTGTCCACTTAGATAGGTCCATAAAACATGTTATATTTAGTCTGATTTATTCACTAATTCCATCATGCACTTCTTTATAGCATATATGGAACATATACAGGACTTTATCCCAATTTTTTTTTTTAGACTCTAGATAATATTTATTGATAAATCATGTACCACAAAATGCTTAATCATTTCCCCTTTATTTTAAATATTGATCCAGGATACTGTTTTTCCTAAGTTATTTTCTTTTAGAAAATAAGAATTACTAGGATTAAAAATAGATGAATACAGACAATATCTAGCGTCTATACAAAACAGGATCTTAAAAACCCACTGATTTATTTATTTGAAAAGACAATCTCTGGGCAGAAGGTAAGGTTTATACTAACACTTTCAGATATGTTATGTGATCCATTTCAGAAATGATAATCTGGCCTGAAAACCTTTTTCCTCAATTACAGCAGAATCTGGCATTCTTTTGCAGTAAAGTCAGCAAATGGGAGAGATCCTGAGACCCAATCTCTTGGGAAGGTGAATTTGGGATTATGTCACCACTTAGCAGAATAACAACACTGATGGGCTGAAATGAATCCCTCTCCCAACAGACTGAACTTTTTAGCCTCTCCCATATCAGCCATCTCCCTGTTGTTGGTATAAGATTTCAGTAAAGTAAGAGCAAGTCCAAGTTCAGACAAAGACCAGACCACAACAACAACAAAAACTTGATAATGAATAATATCAATTCATATTTGGTCCATAGTGACTAGTGTTATAAAGTTGCTTTCCACATTTGATTCTTCAATTAAAGGGTTATACATTTTTATAAAAAATGAGAGGGATATTTCCCAGGATTTTTTCCCCTGTAACCTAAACAAATAGCTGCAAGCAAAACTACAAAAGAGTATGTCCTATGCTTTGAGAACAGAGATATGAAAAAAAGTTGATACTTACAACTTTAATAATTACTCAGGAAATTATCTTCAAAAATAGCTGTGTTATAAATTAAGGGAAGAAAACCATTTCACCTGATCTAACTCACTGTTATTAAATAATGTGATTAAGGAAATCTCTTTACTATCAGAGTATGGAGGTTGTCTTTAGTGTTCCAATATATTTTAAATATGAAAAATTCTAGAATTATGAGTCTATAAGTAGCTACATTAATAATTAATGTATTATTTGCATAGTCTACATAGATAATATGTACTGTCATACTGTACATAGGGTGGGAGGAGCTTCAAAAAGATTATGGAAAATTCTCATTATTTTTCAGTTCCATTTTTCCATGAACTTTTTCTAAAAAGTAAATCATTCTATCCTCACAGTGGATTAGTCTGTGCTAGATTTTATATACACATATAAAATAAAATTTGAAAATATTTTACAGTTCATATTTGAGCCCTACATTTTAAATGCATTCAAATATGCTAAAATGTTTTATAAATTCTAGGCACTGATTATTTTCAAAGACGTTAATAAACATAAATATGGGACACATATATAGAGGATTCCTGGTGTGGCACTGTAGGATCAGTACTGGACTATGAACCACAAGGTCAACAGTTCAAAGCCACCATCTGTTCTTTGGAAACCCTATACGGGTTGTTAAGATTCGGAACCCACTGGGCAGCACTTAGCAATGGTTCCAACTCATAGCGACCCTGTATATTGTTTCCAAGGAGCAGCTGGTGGGTTTGAACACAGACATTTTAGTTAGCAGTCCAGTGCTTATTCTAGAGCACCACACCAGGACCTTTTCTGTATAGAAAGAAAGATAGACAGAAAGATAGGTAGGTAGGTAGGTAGGTAGGTAGGTAGGTAGATAGATAGATAGATAGCTAGATAGATAGATAACATAAACTCTTCCTATTTTTTTTTTTTTTTTTTTGGTCCATTGTGCCACTTTATATTATCAATAGACTGAATGAAAAATCATTCAAGACAAATCCCCAGGAACTCTGCTAATATTTCTCTGATGCGAACAGCAGAATCATGATTTGGGGTTGCCTATCATCAAACTGCTGGAGTCCTGGTATGGCGCTGGGGATTAATATGCTGTACTGCAAGGAGCTCTGGTAGCGTAGTGGTTACGAATCGGGCTATGAACTTGAAGGTCAGCAGTTCAAAACTACCAGTTATTCCACTGGAGAAAGATGAGGCTTTCTGCTCCCGTAAAGATTTACAGCCTCAGAAACCCTGTACAGGGTCATTGTGAGTCGGAACCGATTCCACGGCACATAACAACAACAACTGCAAGGTCAGTTTGAATAGCAAGGTTAGCAGTTCAAGCTCACCAGCCGCTCCTTGGAAACCCCATATAGGGTCGCTATGAGTTGGAACTGACTCAACGGCACTTAACAACAACAACAACAACCATCAAA
The DNA here is from genome assembly GCF_000296735.1 of Chrysochloris asiatica. Classification (NCBI taxonomy): domain Eukaryota; kingdom Metazoa; phylum Chordata; class Mammalia; order Afrosoricida; family Chrysochloridae; genus Chrysochloris; species Chrysochloris asiatica. The sequence goes on from NW_006408568.1 coordinate 18,725,790, forward strand.
CTTCTGGTGTGAAACTATAGGATAAACACTGGACTGTTAAGTGCAAGATTGGCAGTTCATAGCCACCAGTCCCTCCTTTGAAACCACTCTATTCTGGGTAGTTGTAAGTCAGTTCCAGTTCTTAACAACAACAATCATGCTGGCAGCATAGTGGAGTATGACTCAGGCTGCTAACAGCAAAGTCTGCAGTTGCAATCTACCAGCTGCTCTGAGGGAGAACCGTGAGGTTTTCTGCTTCTGTAAAGATTTACAGCCTTGGAGACCCTATACAAGGTAGATATGAGTTGGAACCAACTGGACAGCACATAGCCATCACCACCACCACCACTGAGCTCTTTTATTTAGCATGAACAATGAAATGGATCAGCTGTTTCTCCTTATTATCTAACTCGAGTTACCCAGAAATCATGTGAAAATTCTGAAATAAATGTCTACTCAATGTCCTCCGTCTTTCTTAGATAAGGCATTTTAGACACCTTTCTGTGCTTTATATTCCATTTACCACTCCTTCATTGCTGTTGAATCAATTCAGGTACAGTGACCCTATTTGTTGTTGTGAAGTGCCATCAAGTCAGTTCTGACCCATAGCAAACCTGTATAGGGTTTCCAAGGAGCAGCTGGTGAGCTTGAACCGCTGACTTTCCAGTTCAAACAGCTTTGCAGTCTGGAGTATTAACCCATAGTGTCACACCAGAACTGCATAGTGACCCTATAGGACAGAGTAAAATTGCCCGTGTAGTTTTCCAAGGCTGCAGTCTTTATGGAAACAGATTGGTAATTTCAAACCACTGACTTTTTAGTTAGCAGTCAAGTACTTAACCACTGCGCCAACAGGAGCCCTTTTCATTAACAACGTTTTGTTATTGTTGAGTGCCATCAAGTGGGATCCAACTCATAATGACCCTGTGTGTGGTTCCCAAGGAGTGGCTAGTGGGATTGAGTGGCCAACCTTGCAATTAACAGCCAGTTGTTAAGTGCCGTGAAGTCAGTTTCAACTCATAGTGAGCCTGTATAAGGTTTCTGAGGAACAACTGGCAGGATTGAACTGCTGACCTTGGACTTCAAACTGACCTTGCACCTAAGCACCAAGACACCTAGCACCAATTTTCAGGCTCTGTGTCGTATCTATCCCTTCTTTTCATTCCCATTGCCATTTAACCACTTGATCTCAATACTCAACATTTGGACAATGTCAAAAGTCCTAGGTTTTGTTTTCCTTAATTTCAGGAATAGCTATTATCATTTATTTTTAGAAAATCTTTCAAAGACATAATTTTATAAAAATAGTTCACTCATTTTTAAATTGCTTTTAAAACAAATTATACTTTTCAAGGGATGGTGAAATTATCAAATATTAAGTAAAATTATGCTCAAGAAAGTTTTAAAATGATACATCTCTATAGAGAGCTACCAGGAATTCAAGTCTGATTTAGAAGAGGATGTGACCTGAGGGATATCGTTGCTAATATTATTGATTAAAGCAAAGCTGAGCAGAAATATGTTTATTGACTATGAAAAGATATTCAGTTGTTAGGTGCCATCGAGTTGGTGCCGACTCATAGTGACCTTACGCACAGCTGAACGAAACACTGTCCGATCCTGGACCAACCTCACTACTGTTGCCATGCTTGAGTCCATTGATGCTACCACTTGGCCAATCCATCTCACTGGGGGTCTTCCTCTCTTTCTCTGTCCCTCTACTTTACCAAACATATCCTTCTCCAGCAACTGGTCTCTCCTGATAATATGTCCAAAGTATGAGAGACAAAGTTTGTTCATCTTGACCTGTAAGGAACACTGTGGCTGCACTTCTTCCAAAACGGATCTATTGGTTCTTTTGGCAGCCCATGGCACTTTCAATATTCTCCTCCAGCATCATAACTCAAAAGCATCAATTCTTTTACGGTCTTCCTTATTCACTGTCCAACTTTCACATGCATATGAGATTATTGAAAATATCATGGGAAAATATCATGGCTTGGGTCAGGCACACCTTAGTCCTCAAGCTGACATCTTTGTTCTTCAACACTTTAAAAAGGTCTTGTGCAGCAGACTTGCTTAATGCAGTAAGTCATTTGAATTCTTGTCTGCTGCTTCCGTGAGTGATGATAGTTGATCCAAGAAGAATGAAGTCCTTGACAACTTCAGTCTTTTCTCTGTTGATAAGAATGTTGTTTATTGGTCCAGTAGTGAGGATTTTTTTCTTTGCATTGAGATGTAATCCATACCGAAGGCTGTGCTCTTTGATCTTCATCAGTAAATATTTTAAGTCCTCTTCACTTTCAGTAAGCAAGGTTGTACCATCTGCATATCACAGGTTGTTAATGAGTCTTTCTTCAATCCTGATGCTACATTTTTCTTCATAGAACCCAGCTTCTCAGATTATTTGCTCAGCATACAGGTTGAGTAAGTATGGTGAAAAAATACAACCCTGTTGCAAACCTTTCTTAATTTTAAACCATTCAGTGTTCCCATGTTCTGTTTGAACAACTGCCTCTTGGTCCAGGTCCAGGTACATTGTGCTCCTCATGAGCACAATGAAGTGTTCTGGAATACTTCGCAATGTTGTTCATAGCTTGTCATGATCCACACAATTGAAAGCCTTTGCATAGTCAATAAAGCACAGGTAAACATCTTTCTGATATTCTCTGCTTTCAGCCAAGATCCATCAGACATCAGCAATGATATCCCTCATTCCACGGCCTCTTCTGAATCCAGCTTGAACCTCTGGAAGTTCTCTGTCAATGTATGCTTGCAGCCGTTTCTGTATTACCTTTAGTAAAACTTTATTCACATGGGATATCAAAGAGATTGTCCAATGATTTTTGCATTCCGTTGGGTCACCTCTCTTTGGAATGGGCACAAAAACGGATCTCTTCCAATAAGGCAGCCAGATAGTTGTCTTACAAATTCCTTGGCAGAGATGAGTGAGTGCCTCCTGTACCACCTCACTTTCTTGAAAGATTTCAATTGTTATTCCATCAGTTCCTAGTGCTTTGTTCTTTACCAATTCCTCAATGCACTTTGGACTTCCTTCTTCAGCATCGTTGGCTGTTGATCATATGCTTCCTCTTGAAATGGTTGAACATTAACCATTTACTTTTGGTACACTGACCTGTGTATTCCTTCCATCTTCTCTCTTTTTTTTTTTTTTTGAATGTCAAGTGTCTTCTGTACTTTCTTTTATTATCATCATAGTCTCCGCATCAAGATACAGAGCAATGATAGGCTTATTTTTAAAGCTTAGTATTAAATACTAAATATCTCTTCCCATTTTAATTTTATATTACTCTGCCAAGAAAAAAAATAAAATTAAACTCAAGTTATTTGAAGCCTGGACCCACTGCCATGATTAGCCGGGCTATGTAAAAGTTGGTGACTTTGTTCTTCCTGCTGTACAAGCAGATGCAGACCCTAGAAAGATGGGACCAGGTTATAATTGTTTTTTTTTTTAAAGTGTGCTACAAAAATGGATGTCCCGTTACAAGCCAGGTTACAAAGTAAGGATGGGGGTAAGGGAAGGACATTTTCTTCCAGAAACAGAATTTCTGAGGAGTCCTAGTCCATTATTTTTTTCCAAAATGGTTGGAAGAGGGGGTAAAATCTCAACATGAGCTTTAAAGTACTGTCTCTGTGAAGGGAAAAGTTGCCTTGCTGAGGAAGGGGATGGCTAACTAAGACCACTCCCTCTCTTCCCAGCTAGGGAAATGGAAAGTTTATTATCCAGTGGGTTTGAATGAATGTGGGCTGAAGCTTGGTTGGTACTGAATTCTCTACTAGGTTTCTTCTAGAAACAGACAACTCAGAGTCTTCCTCACTTTGGCAAAGAAGTTATTTTTAAAAGCACTTGGGAAGTTCCTCCTCCACCCATCTGGTGGGAAGGTTTAGAGAAGGGAGTCATCAGTACAGCCACCTTCTAGGCCATAACGGAATTCTTGAAGGTTGGAGACCCCATAGAAGTGTACAAAGGCTGCCGCCACCACCAGGACATGAAAAATCTGATGAGACTGGAACCATATGTCAAACTTGCCAGGAAAGAAGCGCTCAGGAATTCGAACAGCATACGAGGCAGCTCCGGTGATGTACATCACAGCCATGAGGAAGAACCAGCCCATCTGGCCCACGGTGGTGGCCTTGACAAAGCCCTCGGCGATAGTGAAGTGCATGGTGGGCACAACCCCACTCAAGCCAAGTCCCAGGAACACTCCTGCTCTTGTCTGCTGATGCTTGAGAGTGGCAAACCGGTCCCACTGTGCCACAATGATGGCAGAAATGCCCAGGACACAGATGATGGAGAGGTAGATGAGCTGTGGCTGTGGGGAGCAGTAGAAGGAGTAATAGAGCCAGGGGACAAAGCTCCCCATGATCAGTAGAGCAATCCCTGAATAGTCCAGCTTGGAAAAAGTCCGAGAGACTTTCTCTGAATAACAATAGACAGTGTGGAAGAGCCAGGAGAAGCTGAGGCATAGCACTGCACCCAGAAAGAATATCCCCAAAACCATCTTCTTCTGTAGAGGGGCCATGAAATACATATTTGGTCTGAGCATGGTCAAGATTCCCAAAAAGAGAAACAGCACAAAACCAAGCAGATGGGTCCAGATGTTGCCAGTTTCTGTATGGATGCGGAAGATGCTCTTGAAGCAAGCTCAAAAGGAGGGCATGGGTGGTCTATGGCCATGTAGCAGGTAGTCATTGTCCTTGAGCCAGTCAGGGAGCACATCATATGGGATGACTCTCCAACGTCCCTCTCAAACCTTATAAACAAATTCCTCCATCTTCTCCATGGCGTAATGGGCTTGCAGGGGAAGTGTCAGGACCCGCACCTCCTCCTCTTCTTCCTGGGGCACTGGACATGTTTGCTCCTCTTCAGTTTTGGTTGGATTGGCGATTGCCCGTTTGCCCTTCTCTTCTAGCAAGGGTCCCAGTTTAGCCAGTTCCACCGTGTCAGTTTCCCTGTTGCTGGCAGGTGCCCCATTGCCCTGTGCCACCATGGATCCTTTGTGGGAAGACATCTGGCTGGTATCTCAATACCTGGCAGCTTCAGTTTGGGGAAAGGTGGGGGTCTCTCAGCCCCGGGAGGGAGGGTGGAGGCAGAGATCTTCTGTGGTAGTAGGCCGGCCTCTCAGGCAGGCAGGCTCTGCTGGGGCCGCGGTCCCCCTCGCTAAATCCTGCGGCTCCGGAGGCGGCCTGTGGCGGAGCGGCCCGGGATCTTCCTCCTTCCATCTTCTCTTGATGCTTTCTGCATCATTCAATACTTTGTCCAAAGCCATATTTTCCAATTACTGATCCTTCCTCTTTGCTCCCAACCTTTACATTCCAATCACCAGTAATGATCAATACATCTTGATTGCATGTTTGATCAATTTCATATTGAAGAAGTTGGTAGAATACTTCTATTTCATCCTCACTGGCTTTAGTGGTTGGTGCATAAATTTGAGTAATAGTGGTATTAACTGGTCTTCCCTGTAGGCGCATGGGTATTATCCTATCACAGACAGTGTTGTACCTCATGACTGATCTGGATATGTTCTTTTTGACAATGAATGCAACACCATTCTTCTTCAATTTGTCATTTCTAATTATGGACCTCATGCATAACCCATAAATAGACCAAAAGGCAATCATTTGAACAGAAGAAGGAGATTCCATGTGGTTTAAACTCAGAAAAGGGTCCACCCCTTTCTCCTCACACCCATAAAATAATGAAATAAAATAAAATGAGGAAAGACACATATCAAAGTTTTATCCTTTCACCTTACTTATTCAGTCTGTATGCTGAACAAATAATCTGAGAGCTGGACAATATGATGAAGGATTTGAGGAAGATTCAAATACAACTTATGATGTACAGATGACTCCAGCTTGCTTGCTGAAAGTGAAGAGGAGTTGCAGTGCTTACTGATGATATCAAAGACTAGAACCTTGAGTCTGGATTACATCACAATGTAAAGAAAACACAAGTCCTCACAAGTGGACCAGTAAACAACAGCATGATAAAGAAGATTCTCAGTGAGACATTGATTACAACAATCAACTCAAGCACAGCAACAATTGTGAAGATTGCTAAGGACTGGGCAGTGCTTAGTTCTGTTTTATATAAGGCCAATGTGAATCCAGCAGAATAGCATCTAACACATTGCTTTTTCAGAGTGTCAGGAATTTCTTCAGTTCCGTTCTGTTACATACTGTTTACCACTGTACTCATAAAATCCTGAGCTACAGTCATATTAAGATGTGTAATTCCATATCTCTACTCAGTCTTTCATTAAGCTTGAAAAATAAAAATCAGTGTTACTGATTAATAATGTTCACAGTTATTATATTCATCTTATCACTTCTCCATATTACCAACATTACCAGATTTCTAAAAAGCATTGCTACTTTGCTAAGGAAAAAAAAAATATTTTATACATAATTTGTTTTTGCTGTTACTAAGTGCTGTCATAGCAAAGTGTTTACGAATCAGGCTGCTAACCTCAGGGTCAGCAGTTCAAAACTACCAGCTGTTCTGTGGGAGAAAGATGAAGTTTTCTGCCCCGGTAAAGATTTACACCCTTGGAAACCCTGTACAGGGTTGCTATGAGTTGGAACCGACTCCACGGTACATAACCACCACCAAACAGATGCTGTCAAGTCAGTTCCAACTCAGCTGCCATATACAAAATGTAAGGTGGTCCTGCACCACCCTCAAAATTGTTGCTATGCTGGAGCCCATTGTTGCTACCACCGTTTCAATCCATCTTATTGGTGCTCATCCTGTTTTTCATTGACCCTCCACTTTATCAATCTTGATGTCCTTCTCTAGGAACTGGTTCCTCCTGAGAACATGGCCAAAGTTTGAGAGATGAAGTCTCACCATCTTGTTTCTAAGAAACATTCTTTTTTTTTTTTCTTCATGTTTTATTGTGAATTATATGATATTTTACACGAGAGAACTGTAGTTTTACATTCATTCCATCGTATA
>NW_006408568.1:18733550-18767963 GCF_000296735.1 Chrysochloris asiatica
TCTTCCTATCAGCTGGTAGCTTCACTCTCCACTCTAGTACTCTGTGGCCACGCCACTGACTCTGGGCCCAGGAGTCCCCAGGTCTCCCAACACTGCTGGCCAACCAGGTCCCCATCTGGGTCCACAGAAGCCCACCGAACATTGTAGGATTAGCTTGCCGCTTCATTGCTGCGTTTACCCCATTTCCCCTTATCAGCGATGCATGTAGTCACCAATCAGGGCGCGTATTTCCGTTGAGTCTTAGTCTTGGAAGGGGGTTTGCATTAAGGGGACCCGACCACTTGCCTTGATGTTTCCTGCACAAGAAATTTGTTTGTTTTTGTAGTAACAGTCCATCTGCCTCTATTGTTTTGTATTTTTCCAGTAGGTCTTTCTTCTGTATCTTCTGTTCTTCTGGCCTCTCCAGGCTGGTTTGCTCATCCTTTCAAGTTGGAATTTCCCATGTCTGGAGATCTGGATGTGGTTCAGGCTTCTACCTATCGTCTTATGTATTGCAAAGGTTCCACAGGAATCCTCCTTCACTGGGCACTTTGTAGCCCCATTTTAGGTATTCCAATCAGTTATAGGCAGAAGACAGACTTACAAGCTTTCTATGGTGATGTTTCTGACTATTCCTTTCTCTCTGCCTCCGGTGTCTATTTTATATTGTAATGCAAGAAGAAAAACCAAGATTCAAAAGACTGCCAAGCATCTTTACATTATTCCCCCCTTTTCCCCATTCCAACCATGGGTCAATCTCTGTATCCCAGAGCCCTGTAGTTCCAAGGTTGTGCATGCAGAATTCTTTATCTCTGTCCCACTTAGCCCATTCAAACATGCCTACTTGTTCTCCCATCTGGTTTGTTCTTCCGTTTCCCTCTCCCTCTTTGTATATTGCCCCCCCCCCAGCACCCAAACTTTCCTGTGTCTAATCCCTACCCTGTGTCTAAGAAACATTCTGTCTGTGGTTCTTCCAGCACAGGTTTGTTGTTCTTCTGGCAGTCCATGGTACTTTCAATATTCTTCTATAGTTTTCCTTATTCATTGACCAACTTTCATATGGGCCTTAATCCTGAAACTTACATATTTGCTCTTTAATACTTTAAAGAGGTATTTTACAAGTGATTCGCCTAGTACAATAGTCATTTAATTTCTTGAATGAGGCTTCCATAATTTTGTCATTCCTAATAAAGTTATTTTTTCATTGTTTTTGTCTACTGAAACCACAATATGTCCTTTAGATAAGAATGGTGTATTTTAAAAAGAAATTGTTGTTCTTGAGTGCTGTGGAGTCTGTTCAGATTCATAGTGACCCTATGTAGGGTGTCTGAGGAGTGACTGGTGAATTTGAACCACCAAACTTGCAGTTCAAATGGATCATGAGTTTCAGAGCATTATCCTGCTGCACCACATCTATATCTCAGCACCATTCATGAAATTTCCAAACGTACACCTGTGTGAGGACCTTATTCACTGAGAATCAAAAATTCCAATCTTTTAAGTAATGCAAGTATCCATTCTCTCTTCTTTGGATATTGCCCCTCTAATTAAAGAACTAAGCTAGGTGATTTAACAAGGATTCCATAGAGAGAAAACAAAATAAATCCAAGTATGTTCCTCTGTTTTTTATTGTTTATGTTTTTGTTTTGGTCTTTTTTACGATAAGTAATAGCTTTATTAACTAATTTCTACTTTTGTTTCTACACTCCTGTTAAGTAAATTCAAGGTACAAATTCCAGACTTTTAGTGAGACCTGTTGTTGTTAGGTGCTGTAGAATTGATTTTGAATCATATAAACACCTAGCAACAGAGTAAAACTGCCCATAAGATTTTCTCAGCTGTAATCTCTATGGACACTGATCACCAGGCCTTACTCCTACAGAGTTAGTTGTAGGGTAGATTTGAACCACCAGATTTTTTTAGCTGTCAATCACTTAACCATTTGAGCTATTGGAGCATCTTTACTCAGACCTAGGTAAAATGATCTATTTAATTGTCTAATATTTACTCATTTAATCTTATTATAACTTTCATGATCTATTCATGCAATTAATTTTAAACCAAGTTAGACCATTATGTTCCTATGGTTCTGAGATGAAAATATCAAATAAGTAATGTGACCACTCCCCATAGGTATCACAGATTTTTTTAAATTGGAAATAGGCTTTTATTTTTTCATGTAAAAATATATTTTGCAAAATTTTCCTAATTATCTTAGCTGAACTGCAAGTTTCAGAGAAGGCAGTCTCAAATTTATAAAATAATCATTAAATGCTTCAACTAGGATCTGAAAGCACTCAATTTTATAGGTTTATAACATGTTCTTTGAATACATATATGTTGCTACTGATTTCAATACAGTAAATTGTAAGAGTAAAACGAGTCTACAGAGTGAAACTGAAGAAGCTTTAGAAACGACAATAATCTCAACACCCCTTAGCGTTTTGACCTAGAGTTTATATACTCCATCTTATTTTGCCTCAATTTACTGTACATATTTTTCTTACATATTGGCATTCTCAGTAGTACATAGCTCAACTACAACTTGTCTCAAAATACAATTTTCTTTCAAAAAGATCTCCTATGGATTATTTGATTCAATCATCTTTTATGTAAGGGGCTTGAAAAATTGCTGTGGAAAATTTCCTTTATCTTTTAATTCCATTTCCCCCTGAACTTTCTGAAGCTCTTTCTTATAGAAAGAGTTAAAATATGAGAAAACTTAAATTAATGTGACACTAATTATACAAAGTGGCCATGGTATGGCTCTCTAGGATAAACACTAGACCACAGGGTCAGTGGTTCAAACCAACCAACTGCTCACCCACTCTATCCATACCTCGCTATGAATTAGAACTGACTTCAGTGACACTAAACAGGAACAATACTTTTAAGCAAGCTAGAGAATCATATATACAGAAACTGTACCACTTTTAAAATGTTTTCATTTTGACATAAATCTGAAATTATTTCAAAATAAAAAGTTAAAAAATAGGCAAGCTTAAGTGATTGGATTGGATCCTCAGTTTTCTCAGAACGTAGTCCACTACTTTAACTATACTTCTTATTATTTGTATTTTGTTTTGTTATGACACATTACTGAAGGATCATAAATACGTATAAAATATTTACTTCATGAAATTTTGTTTTAAGATGCACTCATTTATTCTCAATTTGATGAAACTATTATTATTCTTTTCTTTATCAATTGCTTATTTTTAATAAAACTACTTTGAAAGTATTTTGAAAAGATGGTAAAGGAACAGAAGTTACTTTTTCAGTAGAACAGAGCCAGCTGGGAAGATGGCAGGGATTGTTCCACAGTGAGTGCGAACCATGGAGCAATTACATAGTGAATAATTGCCTAAGGAGGATGTTATTAAGCTTCTGCAGGATCATGGCTCAGTTTCTTGTCTTTCAGACAAAAAGCTTCCAGGAATTTTCAAAACTATGACCAATACAGCTAACAAGGGCATTTGGTAACAGCCTATAATGAAGCATTTATGAAGTACCAAAAGTATAAATAAGGTGTCACAGTGGGTGACAATGTGGAGGTTAATGATGATACTCACAAAGAAACCAAGTCTGAAGAGACTCTGGAAGAGGATCCACCAAAACATACAAAATCTGTGACTATAAAAAGAGATGTTTTTGTTGTGAAGTGCTATTGAGTCGGTTCCAACCCATAGCAACCATGTATAGGGTTTCCAAGGAGCACCTGGTGAGTTTGAACTGCCAACCTTGTAGTTCAACCAGCTTTGCAGTCTGGCACATTAACCCACAGCGCCACATCAGGACTCCTTGAAATAAGGAAATGTTATTCACTGCTGGTAAACAGGAACAGGACTGTTTTTAACACTAATATTCAAACAAGTGCAAAGAAGAAAAATGCCAAGGCTTTTAAGTTTTATATTATTGGAGAATGGAATGAAGCACTATTGACTATGAGTAAGGGAAAAAAATTCTCAACTAGAGATTGAACCAGAATGAGTTTATGAAAAGAAAGACTGATGGTAAATTTCCACCAAATGCAAAACTCATTTTTGAAGTGAAGCTAGTGGATATTGAAATAATAACACTACAGTTCTAAAGATAACAACAACAACGATAAAACTTGGTATTGAAGAAATTTATGTAACTAAATTAAGCGGTGCAACTGGACTGCTCCCTAGAAGTCAGAATGATGAGCGTTCCTCTCATATTTCGGACAAGTTATCAGGAGGGACCAGTATGTGGAGAAGGACATCATTCTTGGTAAAGCGGAGGGTCAGTTAAAAATAGGAAGAAACCCAATGAGCTGGACTGGTACAGTGCCAGCAGCAATGGACTCAAACATAAAAGTGGTTGTGAAGTTGGCACAGGATGATACAGTGTTTCATTCTGTTGTGCTAAGAATCCCTGTGAGTTGGAACTCACTGAAGAACACCTAATAATAATTAGAGCTTGCTACTGTTGCATTTAAGGGAGATATGAAGTGATGAAATTAAGTTAAAACTTCTTACTTGATCCTCAACTTTTGAGAAATGTAATTCCTTATTAAAAATCTTTGAAATTTAAAATATTTTGCACTAACTGTGTAAAATATTGGTTAAAGTTAACTGATTATCCTTTTACCTTATGTTGTAAACCAAAAGGCTCAATGAAAATTTATCCAGTCATAAAAAATTACTTTTAAGATAGACATAAATGAAAATCATTATATTCAAAACATTGTCATATAGCGAATCCAAGATTAGAATAAAATAAATATTTCATAAGATCAAGTTATTTAAGTGGGTAATTTTTTCATTTATGTTCTGACACTACACATCCATGATGAGTTTGTTTTTGCTGTTATTTTTAAATGTCCATGAATGGATTCTAACTTTAGTAACCCCTATGCACAACAAAGTGAAACAATAGCCAATTCTGCACTACCCTCACAAATGTTGAGTCCATTGCTGCTGCCACTGTGCCAATCCATCTTGTTGGGGTGTCTTCTTTTTTGTTGACCCCACTTTAATAAACATCATGTCCTTGACCAGGGACTGGTCCCATGTAATAATATGTTCTAAGTATGAGAGACAAAGTCTGGCTATCCTAACTTCTTAGGAACATTGTGGTTGTACTTATTTCAACACAGATTTGTTTGTTCTTCTGGCAGTCCATGGTACTTTTAATATTCTTCTGCAACATCATAACTAAAAAGCATCAATTCTTCTACAGTATTCCTTATTCATTGTCCAACTTTCACATGCATATGAGATTATTGAAAATATGATGGCTTGAGTCAGGTGTACTTTAGTCCTCAAATTAACATCTTTGCTCTTGAATACTTTAAAGAGGTCTTGTGTGGCAGATTGGCCTAACGCAAAATATCCTTTGATTTCCTAATGGCTCCTTCCATGAATGTTGATGGTGGATCCAAACAAAATCTTTTCTCTATTTATCATGATGCTATTTATTGATCCAGTTGTGAGGATTTTTGTGTTCTTTACATTAAGGTGCAATCCATACTAAAGGCTTAGGTCTTCAGTAGTAAGTAGGTCTAAATTTGCATAACTCATTATCCTTAGACAGAGACTCTGTTGTTAAAATTTTGGAGTCTACTTTTTGAAAGTGTACTGCAATGGTTTTGTAAGATAAACACTGGATTTCAAACCACAAGCTGAGTGGTTAGAGCTCAGCAGTCACTCAGCAGGAGAAAGATGACACTTTTTGCTCTCACAAAAGATTTAAAGTTTTGGAAACCCTATACAGGGCATCTACAAGTCAGAATTGACTGGACAGCTCTGAACAGCAACTTTAGGACAATGTTTAACAAAATTAATATATACATATAAAACGATCCCAGTCAAACATTTATCTACTTGCAGCTATAGGTTAACTTTAATTAGTTATACAAGAGGTTTTTTTTTGTTGTTGTTGTTGTTGTTGAGTGCCGTCAAGTTGATTCTGATCCATAGCGATCCAGTATAGCCTTCCGAGTGGTGGGTTTGAGCCACCTACCCTGGGCTCAAACTGACCATGCATTCTAGCACATTATCCTGCAATGCCACATCAGAACTCAGATAAATAAAATATATAAATATGGACATGATTACAAATAGTCTAATATACTGATTTTTAAAAAACAGTCCCAAAACAAACCATCTTTTTTTTTCTTTCTCTTAGCTGTTCACATAATCCAGGAATTTGCAGTCATTTGTTTTTATTAAATTCAGATATTGGCAAGGTTAGGACTTATCTAGATTATAGATTGCTGTGAGGGCCAAAATAATGCCTCTGATGTGCATATAACTATGCTTCTTTAATATATTTGTAAATGCCAGTTGGCTCTTTTTATATAACTTGAAAGTTCATGAACTTATAGATTTGTGTTTTACAAGATTTTGAATCTCTAGAGAAACACATGATGAAACAGAGACCCCAGAGACCCTAGCAGGAGTGACCCATTAGAGAAATACCTGATATGTGTGAAGGAGGATACGTTTTCAGGAGGGCCCAGATTTTTGGTACACAGTAAAGAACAGGAAAGGAAAGTAAGAGAAAAAGGAGGAAGACAGTGCAGGAAGAGAGAAAACTCTAGATGAGAAATAATAAAAGGCTATAATACTGAAGAAATGTAAATGGGTAATTGTTGCCTTCCTGAATGTATTTGTCACAAAACTCATAATTCCTATATTGTACTTGGATTTTCATGGAAATCAGTGAGAAAATTCAGTTTTGAACTCTGTTATGAATTAGAGGGGACCATGTTGTTTTTGCTAAGTGCTATCAAGCTGAAGGGATCATAATGATTCAGTAGAGAAAGAACTCTAAGGAAGTGAGACCTATGATTTTGATTCAGTTGTGGTGGTGGGGGGGTGGTGTTCACTTAACTCTCTGTGAAGAAGCTCAAGCAGACTTGGGTAAATGTAATATTTTCTTGTATTTGTAGCAAAAGCAAGTGTTAAGGAAGTTCCCATACACACAATACACACATCCATAACAAATATCTACCATTAGAAAACAACCTGTGATCTGAATATCTTAGATAATCATTTGTATTTATCTGAAACTTGTTAGAAAAACTCATGGCATAAAAAATGAGAAGATTAAAAAGAAAAGACATATTAAGTTTGTGAAAAAATTAGTGGTGATTGTGTTGGGAGAAAGAGAATCAGTAGACTGAGCATGCTGGTGACTCTTTAATGACATTTTTGGCTAAATGAAAATTTAGAGATAACTGAAAGAGGCATAAGACTGTGAAATATAATCATTTCAGTGCAGAATTCTCTTCAGTAAGTCTTTGTTGAAGGGCAGTTAATATGTTTGAAAGTAGAGACCAGGTAAAATGATCAGCAATGTTGAATCTGCTTGTATTACTTTTATCCTGGTAAAACTACTTTTGGAAGGTGAATAAAGATACCCTGAGGATATCAAGTGTTGAAATCATGGCTTTTTGATTGTTTATAACATTGAACATATAATATTGAAGTGGAATTTGTAGCTAATGATAAGAATGAATTAATACCTCTCCTCTTTCGATAAGAAGGACCTTTTCTCTAGTGTTTACTCCAAAATATTCTTCTAAGGAAAAACAATTCTGTAATTTATCCATTCTATGTAGCCAGACCACGATTATGTAAGGTACCAGAAAGACAAACATTGATATTTTCTATTTGAAATAATAGACACTCCTACAGACTGAGAAACTTAATTCCACATATTTGGAGAATTGTAAGATAGGCTGTTGTGATGTGCAGGTACGGGAGGTAGATTCTAGGGAATTTTATAGTTAGAAACCCTCCTGTACTCCGGGAAGTGGCTCTTAATATGCTTCACTTTTTGGATTGGGTGGCAAGAAGGTTGTGCCACAATTAACTGTGACTATCATTTAAAACTTTCTGTAGCGTCTGTCACCTTCCTCTTAAGTGTAAGAATGCAACTATGTAAGCAAACACATAAGTAGTGATAGCTGAGGTAGCATAGGCCCAGTTGAAAGCAGGTAAAGAAAAAAGACAACTCTGTATCCTCAACTAGAGAAAATTGACTAAGCATTAAACACCAATTTAATTTTTTCCTAGTATTAAATTGTTGTTGTTAAGTGCAATAAGGTCAGTTCCAACTTATAAGGACCTTATATAGGTTTCCAACTATTGAATGTTGTTGTTTCTAAGTTCCGTTGAGTAGGTTCGGACTCATAGTGACCCTGGATAGGGTTTCTGAGGAGCAGCTGGTGTGTTTGAACCACTGACCTTGTGGTAAGCAGTTCAGTGCTTTTCCTAAAGTGTCCCATTAGGATTCTGAGTATTGAATAGGAGCTTAAAATTAGGTTTCCACCTCTCCGGAGATCTGTCTTGAGGTGGGGTGGAGTGTCCATCATTTTTCACTAGATTATCAATGTGTAAAGAACATTGACTTAGTTTAGAAACTTCTGCACTGAGTTTATGTGTTTGAACAGTCAAGTATTAGAGGCTGTTATTGAACAAATGCAAACTTATATTTCACAATTATTGAAATAGAGATCATAACCAGACAAAACATTAATTCTACCAAATTAAGTATATTTTCTATACATAGAGCTATACTGAGAAGCTACTACTCATCTCTGAGCTTGTTGTACTTTGGTAGCTTGCATGTTTCTGTGATGCTGGAAACTATGCCACTTGTATTTTGAATTCCAGCAGAGTCACCTTGGGTAGACAGATTTCAGAGTCGCTTCCATACTAAAACAGATTAGGAAGGAGAGGCAGACTAGTTTTTCATGTTAAGCCACTGAAAATTTTATGAACAGCATAAGAGTATTGTCAGCTATAGTGCCAGAAGGTGAAAATATTATGAGGAGCACCAGAACACTGTCAGATATAGTGTTGGAAAATAAGCCCCTCAGGTGGAAGGCACTCAAAATATGACTGGGGAAGACCTGCCTTCTCAAAGTAGAGTTAACAGTGATGGCATGAATGTGGAGTAACCTTCATTTGCTGGTGGGGCACAACTCAAAATGAGAAGAAACAGCTGAAAACATCCAGAAAAACTGGAAGTTGTCAAAAATGAAATGGAATGCATAAAGATCCATATCCAAAGCATTATTGAGCTGAAATGTAATGGTATTGGCCATTCTGAATCAGACAATCATATGGCTTAATATAACTGGAATGAAACATTCAACAGGAGTAATGTAGAATTCATCATCATCATAAAAAAAAAAAAAAAACCCTTCAAGATCTATTTTGAATTTTAACGCTTTAATAGGATACTATCCATATGTCTACAAAGAACACCAGTTAATACCACTATTATTAAATTTTACCTACCAAATACTAAAGCCACTAATGATAAAATTGAAGAATTCTACCAACTTGGTCAATCTGAAAATGATCAAACATGCAGTCAAGTTGAGTTGATAGTTACTGGTGAATGAAATGCAAAGGTTGGAAACAAAGAGGAAGATCTAAAATAGAAAAATATGACATATGTGATAGAAATGATGCTGGAGATCACATGGTAGAATTTTGCAAGACCTGTGACTTATTCATTGCAAATACATTTTTCAAGCAATATAAACGGTGATTACCTACATAGAATTCACCAGATAGAATACACAGGAATCAAATTGACTATATCCGTGGGAAGTTGTTGTTATTGTTGTTAAGTGCCATCAAGTCAGTTCTGACTCACAGTGATTCTGTATAGTTTCTGAGGGGCACCTGGTGGGTTTGAACTGCTGATCTTGTGGTTCATAGTCCAGTGCTGACCCTACAGTGTCAGAAAGGGATAGTGGAAAAGCACAACATCATCAGCCAAAACAAGGTCAGCACCCAAATGTGGAACAGACCATGAATTGCTGAATCGCAGGTTCAGGCTGAAGCTGAAGAGAATTAAAACAAGTCCAAGTGTCAAATTACACAACATAAATTTAGAGATCATCTCAAGAACAGATTTGATGCCTTAGACATTGATGACCTAAGACCAGAAGAACTATGGGATGACATCAAGAACAATATACAGGAAGAAAGCAAAAAGTCATTAAAAACACAGGAAAAAAAGAAAATACCAAAATGGATAACAGAAGAGACTATGAAGTTTGTTCTCCAGTGTAGACATGTTAAAGAAAATGGAAGAAATGAGAATGTAAAAGACATGATCAGAAGAGTTCAAAGGGCAAGTCAAGAAGATAATGGCAAATAATATAATGAAATATGCCAAGGCCTGTAGTTAGAAAACCAAAAGGCAAGAACATGCTCAGTATTTCTCAAGTTGAAACAATGGAAGAAAAAAAAAATCAAGCCTAGACTTGCATTATTTAAGGATTCTATGGGAAAATATTGAATGATGCTGAAAGCATACTAAGAAGATGGGAGGTATGCACAGAGTCACAGTATCACAAAAAAATGCATGATGTACAGCCATTTCAAGAGGTTGCATATGATCAAGCACCAGTGGTACTGAAAGAAGATGGCCAACCTGCACTGAAGGCTTTGGAGAAAAACAAGGCTCCAGAACTGATGGGATATGGATTAAAATTTTTCAACAATCTGATGCAGCACTGGAAGTGCTCGTTCATCTAGGTGAACACATTTGAAGAAAGTAACTTGACCATCTGACTTCTGCTGTGGTACTGTAGGATCAGCACAGGACTGTGAACCATAAGGTTGGCAGTTCATACCAACCAGATGCTCCTTGGAACCCCACACAGGGTCACTATGAATCAGAACTGACTTAACAGCACTTAACAGTAACAACAACAACCTGACCATCTGAGTGGAAGAGATCCATATTTGTGACCCTTTCAAAGAGAAGTGACTCAATGGAATGTGAAAATCTTCAAACACTATCATTAATATCATGTGAAAGTAAACTTTTGCTGAAGATAATTCAAAATCTGTTGCAACAGTACTTTGACAGGCAACTGTTAGAAACTCAAGGCGTATTTAAGCAAGGAGGTTGTTGTTACAGTGCCATCGAGTCGGTTCCGACCCATCGTGACCCTCAACAGGGTTTCCGAGGCTGTAAAGCTTTACAGGAGCAGAAAGCCTCATCTTTCTCCTGCAGAGCAGCTGGTAGTTTCAAACTGTGGTTCCCAGCCCGATTCTTAACCACTACACTACCAGAGCTCCTTAGACAAGGAGGTGGAACCAGGGATATCATTGCTGACGTCATATGGATCTTGGCTGAAAAGAGAATATCAGAAAGAAGTTTACTTGTGTTTTAATGACTATTCAAAGGCTTTTGACTGCGTGGATCATGATAAATTGTTGATAACATTGCTCAGATTGTTTATTCCAGAACATTTGATTGTGCTCATGAGGAAATTGTACATAGACCAAGAGGCAGCTGTTCAAACAGAACAAGGGGAAACTAAATGGTTTCGAATTAGGAAAGGTATATTCCAGGTCTGTATTCTTTCAATATACTTATTCAGACTGTATTCTAAACAAATAATCCAAGAAGCTGGATTAGATGAAGAAGAGTGTGACATCAGAATTGGAGAAAGACTCATTAACAACCTGAAATATGCAGATATACAACCTTGCTTGCTGGAAGCAAAGAGGACTTAAAATACTGATGATGATTAAAGAGCACAACTCTCAATGTAAAAAAAAAAAAACAACAACAACAAACCCACAATAATTCTCACCACTGAACCAATAAGCAACATCCATATAAATGGATAAAAGATTGAAATTGTCAAAGACTTCATTTTGCTCGGATCAACCATCAGCACTCATAAAAGTAATAGTAAAGAAATCAAATGGCATATTGCATTAGTCAGATCTGTTGCACATAACCTCTTTAAAGTGTTGGAGAGCAAAGACAGCAGTTTGAGGACTAAAGTGCTCCTGACCTAAACCATGTTATTTTCAATTTCCTCATGCACGTGAGAAAGTTGGACAATTAATATGGAAGGCACTGGAAGAATTGATGTATTTGAATTATGATTTTGGAAAGAATATTGAAAGTACCAGGAACTGCCAGAAAAACAAGCAGCTCTTTGGTGGCAAGAATGACAAGACTTCATTTCTCATACTTTTATTCTCATACATTTATAATTAGGAGGGACCAATCCCTGGAGAAGGGCACTATGCTTGGTAAAGTGGAGAATCAGCGAAAAAGAAAAAGACCCCCAACAAGATGGACTGGCTGTGGTAGCAGCAGTGGTTCACCAAAACAGAAACAATCACTGTGAGGATGGCTCAGGACTCGGGAGTGTTTTGTTTTGTTGTCACTTTGAATTAGAAGCACTTTGAATTAGAAGTAACAATAAAAATAACATATTGTAAAGTATATGTTGTTAGGTGCCATCTAGTCAGTACCAACTCATACTGACCTTATGCACAATTGAACAAAACACTTCCCAGTCCTAGGCCTACCTTACAATAGTTGCTGTGTTTAAGCCCATTACTGCTGCCACAGTGCCAAACCATTTTGCTGGAAATCTTCCTCTTTTTCTCCAACTCTCCACTTTATCAAACATGATATATTTTTCCAGTGATTGGCCCCTCCTGACAATATACCCTAAGTATTAGAGACAAAGTTTGGCCATCCTGGCTGCCAAGGAGCACTCTTGCTGCACTTGTTCAAAAACAGATCTGTTTGTTCTTTAGGCAGCCCATGGTACTTTTAATATTCTCCTCTAACACCATAACTCAAATGCATCAATTCTTCTACAGTCTTCCTTATTCACTGTCCAACTTTCATATGCATATGAGGTTATTGAAAATACAGTGGCTTGTATCACATGACCCTTAGTCCTCAAACTGACATCTTTGCTCTTCAACACTTTTAAAAGGTCTTGTGCAGCAGATTTGCCCAAAGCAATACATCATTTAATTTCTTGACTGCTGTTTCCATGAGTATTGATGGTTGATCTGAGCAAAATGAAGTCTTTGACAACTTCAATCTTTTCTCTATTGGTATGGATGTTGTTTATTGGTCCAGTGGTGAGAATTTTTGTTTTCTTTACATTGAGATGCAATCTATACTGAAGACTGTGGTCTTTGATCTTCATCAGTAACTATTTTAAGTTCTCTGTGCCTTCAGCAAGCAAGGTTGTATCATCTGCATATTTCAGGTTGTTAATGAGTTTTCCTCCCATCCTGACTCCACATTTGCCTTCATTTAAGCCAGCTTCCCAGATTATTTGTTCAGCATACAGATTGAATAAGTACGGCAAAAAATACAACCCTGGTGCACACCTTTCCTAATTTTAAAACCTTCAGTATTCCCTTGCTTTGTTTGAATTGTCTCTTGGTCTATGTACAGGTTCCTCAAGAGCACAATTAAGTGCTCTGAAATACTCATACTTCGCAATGTTGCCCATAGCTTGTCATGATCCACACAATAATGTAAAGTATATAGAGCATCTGAAACCCTAACCCACTACCTTAAGTTGATTCTTACTTCTAGGGACCCTAGAGAGCAGAGTAGAACTGATCTTTAGAGTTTCTGAAACAATGAATTGGTATGGGTTTAAAAAGCCTCCTCTTTTTCCTGCAGAGCAGCTGGTGGGTTCAGGGCACTGTTTGGGTTCAAACCGCTCACCTTTCAGTTAGAAGCTGGGCACTAGCCACTGTACCTCCAAGACTCCTTATTTAGAACATACTACCTAATAAACCCAGCAAATCTAGTTTTTGTTGTTAAGTGCTGTTCTTTCGTTCCGATCCACAGCAACCCTGTATAGGGTTTCCAAGGAGAAGCTGATGAGTTTGGACTGTTAATCTTGTGGTTCAAACAGACCTTGTCGTTGAGTGTTTATCCTACAGCACCACACCAGAAATCCAATAATCTAGTCATATATTGAAAAAGTTCATTCAATTTTTCTAAATATTTCATTTATCAGTTTCATTTGAAGATGTTAACCTAATGATGGTGGTGACATTTTGAAGGCATTCATATTTAGAACCCCACCCAAAGAGGGCTCTGATCATGAAAATTATTATCAGTTTAATAAAACTAATCATTCCTGGTGTGGCATTATAGGATAAGCTCTGCACTGGTTGACAAGTTCAAAGTCACTAGCTGCTTTTGGAAACCCTATATAGGCTTTCTATGGTCAGAAGTGACTCGATGGCACTCAACAATGACAAAAACAGTATAAATAATATTACCATATGTAATAACCTATCACAACTCTAAAGTGATTTAAAGTCATGCAACCCCATTGAAAATATAGCCTTCCCTTTCATTTGGCTAATATGGATGAAAGGCAAGGGATAATGTTAAATTACAGGAATAAATACAGATTATTATTACTGGAAAACCAAATAGATGACCATCATGTTTCTTTTACAGGATTCTAGTGTAGCACTGGTTAAAGTGCTCAGCTGGGATCAGGCATTCAAAAGCATCAGCCATGCTGTAGGAGAAAGCTAACACAGTCTGCTTCTGTAAACAGCCTCAGAAACCCTATGGGGCAGTTTTACTCTGTCCTATAGGGTCACTAATGAGTCAGAAATTACTCCATGGCCCTGGGTAATGTTACTTTTGTAAAACTGAACAGGAATTATCCATGATTTCTCTTATGACCTTTACTGGATAATATATCTTTAAAATAAATATTTCAGCTGACTGTGATACATTTGAAAGTCAATTAGAAATTATGAATGGATTATGATATTATGTTAAAACAATCTTTAGCCCATTTGTGACTATAGTTATTTCATAACATCTTTCCCTAAGTGATTGAAAAGACACATATGTTTAGTCTATTAAGAGAGACAGCAGGCACACTTTGGGAATATGAGAGAGTTTCAGTTACACCAATTTAGGAGATAATTCTAACCCCGGTCACCACTTCATCTCTTCTGTTAAGCTGAATTCTGCCTTTGGTGTCTAATGGCAGCCTGAGTCCACTGAGAGTTTCTGAAGTAAGAAGAAGCTTAGCTACTGACCAGCTCTCAATGTCTGTGATAAAATATTAAGTTTTGGGACAATGGCAAAATGCATTTGCTTTGTTTTGTTTTGATGACACAAATTCTTATGTTGTTCATGTGTTT
Source organism: Chrysochloris asiatica (assembly GCF_000296735.1). Lineage (NCBI taxonomy): Eukaryota > Metazoa > Chordata > Mammalia > Afrosoricida > Chrysochloridae > Chrysochloris > Chrysochloris asiatica. The sequence continues at coordinate 18,748,490 of NW_006408568.1, forward strand.
TTAAATTTTTTAAAACATGGAAAACTTTCATTTGTTAACATTTTATAATCAGTCTGGACAAATAATGAAGCATTTCATTATAACTATTTATATCTTACTGAATATCAAAGTAAAACTATAAAATGGAAGAGAAAGTTTTTTGGCCTTTAGAGCACTTTCAAGTCAACAAAAATTTACAGAAGGCATGTGAATTTTGTGAAAGGTATTCTGCTGGAGGGAACAGATGGAGGGAACTAAAGGACAAAGGACATTTATTAGATGTCTCAGTCAGTATATATTATTGTTTATTGTTAAATGCTGCTGATTCTTATCTGATGCCTAGTAACCCTGTATAAGGTATCCAAGACTGAGGATCTTTGTGGGAGCAGAAAACCTCATATTTCTCCCAGAGAGCAGCTGGCAGGCTTAGACTGTGGACCTTGTAGTTTGAAGTTCAATGTTTATCATACAGAATCCATATATATTGTTGTTATTTTTGTTAGGTACCATCAAATCAATACGGATTCCTAGTGAACCTATGTATAACAAAACGAAACACTGTGCAGTCCTGCACCAGCCTCACAATCATTTCTGTGCCAATATATCTCATTGAAGAGCTTCCTTTTACCCTGACTCTCCACTTTACCAAACATGATATCCTTCTCCAGGGACTGGTCCCTCCTAATATAATGTCCAAAGTATGAGAGACCAAGTCTCCTCTTTCTTCTGTGTTAACCTTTTTTAACGAGGTAAAACACTGAGACTTCCTCAACTGCACATAGAACACCTGCAGAAGCCTTCTAGAATTCTACTGTAGCTGTGGCCAATCATAACCACATTAATGCAGTTGCTGACTGATGCCTAATGCCACCCAGAAAAATCCCAGAGTATCATGACTGGTACTTTTCTGTCCTGGGTGTTGATACCAGCACTCTTGTGCAGTCTGATTGTGCACAATAGTGTATATACTTCAACTTATTCCCCTAGCAGGAAGAAAGGCCTTTGTAGTCTATTTGGTTATGTGGTTCTCAATTGTGCAGCCCAACTTAGAGAGGTTTTAGTGAGGCCAGTTCTTTGTATCTCATTCCCTACAACCATTTTTAATAATTTATCTGATCGTATGCAGCACGTTAGAGGAAATTTGGGGCTGATTAAAGAAAAAGATATGGTCACAAAATCAAACCCAAGACATCAGCAGGTGTATGCAAGGGTTGGTCCCCCAAAGCAGGAGGTCTTCCAGTTGCAAAGAACATAGGGAGCTACCAGAAGGGGAAGAAAGCATGAAAAACCAAGGGCAGAGAGTGAAGCCTTATTCCATGTTCTTCAACAACAAGGTAGTGAGTCTGTAGGTTAGATAACTCGGGTAGCATCTAGGTTCGCTAAGTTGCTATTGTTAAGTGCCATTGAGTCAGTTCTGACTCATAGAGACCCCTGTAGGGTTTGACCTGCCCACCTTGCTGTTAGCAGTACAATGCTTATCCTACAGTGCCACACCAGTACCTCAGGTTCACTATGGGTATGTGATTTTTATCTTATCTGTGGCTTCCAGATATTGGGAAAGGTTTTGCAGAGTATGTAAAGCAAGCTTGCTATGAGTGACTTCTGATTTGGGCTACTTTTAAAGCAAATGGATGTGTACACATTTCACCTTGGTACTGGCTAGTTTTGGGGGAATTAATGGGCTGCAGCTTGCCATGTAGAAATAAACAACTTGGAGCTAATATACAAAGACCCTTTTTGACTCACTTATATTACAGCATAGAAGGCAGAACATGAGCAGAATCTGAGTAGTAAGTAACATGATTTACTCAGAATTATCACTCTTTTTGATGATTTGTTTAGGGGCCATCCTTGTTATCTTGATTCCTTCTTTCGTCAGGAGGCTCTGAAGTAGGAAAGAGTTGATATAGTTCATGTGACAGGGCTTAAATCTCACGTAGTAAAAGTTAAAGGTAAATCAGATATTGAAGTAGTGTAGTGTGTAAAAAGGATCCAAAACTGCGGTGGAGGGAAGAATCAACTGGGGCTTGAAGTAAACCAAGGGCAGGTAACTTGGAGCCAAACAGATTTCTATAAAAGCCTTTGTTGTTACTGTTAGTTGCTGACCAGTCATTTCCAACCCAAAGCAGCCCCATGTGTGCAGAGTGACCTTTCAGAAGCAGATCGCCAGGTCTGTCTTCCAAGGTGTACTTAGGTGGGTTTCAACTGCCTGTATTTTGGCTAATACTTAAGGGCTTAATTGTTAGTACCACCCAAGGTCTTTTAGCTCTTCCTATATATGGTTTGTTTACACCACCACCCTCCTCTCCCCACTTGTTATAACTTTCTATGTACTTTTGTTGATCACTCAGGTAAGAAAGGTGAGTTAGAAGACCAAGTCATGTATTAGGGACTCAACAGAAAAAGAATTCATAGTGCTGCTTGTTCAATGAGCACTCAGTCTCTTTTTCTAGATTAAAAAAATCCTGTGCATGTGTATATTTTACATCATATTCTATATTTTAGTGACTGAAAAGTGCTCTCCATAGGTCAGCAAACTCACTCCCAATGTAGAACCTATCTATGCTTGCTGATGCAACAGATTGGTTTCAAATCTCTTATTTCTTTATTTCATCTTAAATGTATAAAGTGTAAACACTCTAAGAATCTAAGGATTTTATTCTTTCTATATTATAGGTATAGGAGATTATATGTTTACACTTTCAGTTTGTGAAGAAGACCGGCAATACAATTTTAATGTAAGAACTTATAAAAAATAAAATATATAATGAGCATGACACCTGGTTATTTCAAATAATTCTTATCTATTTTAAGCAAAGATATTGTGGTGACTCTGTAGGACAAGCACTGTACTACAAACCACAGAGCTGGTGGTTTGAGACCACCAGCCACTTCATGGGAGAAAGATGAGGCTTTCTACTCCCACAAAGAATTACAGCCTCAGAAACCCCAAACAGGATTCACTATGAGACAAAAACTGTTCAACAGCACTTAGCAACAGCAACGTTTTAAGCAAATACTGCAACTTGCTTGTTAACTTACTTGTAAATTGAGTTTCTAATCAGAGTAGCTTTTAACCAATTATAACTAGCTATAAATCATATCTGACCTACAGTTATGTCATATTGCTACTTTTGAAACCAGCATTGTAGCAAGACACATATTATTTCACTCTTTGCCTTATATGACATAGCATCAGTTATAAAAATGTGATGAAAATAACTCAAAAATGATTGTGACGCTACATTGACTGAGAGCTGCCAGAATTCAAGCCTGATTCAAAAAATTATCTGCACTCCAGTTATATTAAAATGCCCATCCACCACCGTGGCTGATGACAACACTAAGCATATGCACAAGAAATGATTCTGCCGAATAGATAGACGTGTGACAGTGGAGTATGAGACAAATCATTTACAAGTCAGCCATGGCTCTGCCTATGAAATAACCCACATCAGACTTGGGTTTTGAACAGTTTGTGATAAACAGGTACTGGAACAACTCGTGGAAGAGCATAAACTGAGGCATCTGAACATCTGCTAACAAAATTTGGACCAATACTTGAAGGAAGGTCAAAGTTTCTTTAAAAAATCTTTGCTGGTGAGAATACATGGAAACATCACTATTAACAAAGTTTATAAAATTTTTCACTGTCTCTATGATTAATAAAATAAGTAAACACCTTTTTACTAAATCTTGGAAGCTAATATTATTTTATTAACTCACTGATCTTCTTATTTTTCTGTAAAACTAAGACACTACTTTTGGAATGTTACCTGTAAATAATTCTTGATTTAAACTTTTACAAAGAAGGTACTCGTTCATTATTTGTAACTCCTTTTTATACTTTCTCCAACAGGACACACCCTGACATTAGTGTTCTTGTTCAAACAAAGGACATTTCTGAACCATCTATTGAAATCTGTCATTCTATAGGAATATTTCATGTCATATACTTTTAAAACACAAATTTCTTCTCTTCCTTCATCTTTTGCTTCCCCTCTCTTCCCTCCCATCTCTCTTTTTCTTTCCCTTTATATAAACAGCAGTCACCATTAATCTGTCAGTTTGTTGTACTGTGGGGCCTGCATGTTGCTGGGATGCTAAAAGCTATGCTACCAGTATTTTAAATACCAGTAGGGTCACCCAGGGCAGACAGGTTTCAGCTTAGCTTCCAGACTAAGATATTCAGGGAAGAAGGAGAGGTAAACTATTTCTGAATGGTTGCTTAGTCAGTGAAAACCTTATGAAGAGAAGTGGAACATTATCAGATATATTGCCAGAAAATTAGACCTTCAGTTCAGGAGGCACTCGAAGTGTGAATGAGGGAAAGCTACCTCCTCAATGTAAAGCTGACCATAAACATATGAATGGAACAAAGCTTACATGACCTTCATTTGCTGATGGGACATTGCTCATAATAAGGAGAAATAACTTCAAACATCCATTGACAATCAGAATATGGAATGTACAAATTATGAATCTAGGAAAATTGCAAGTTGTCAAAAATGAAGCGGAATGAATAAAGATTGATATTTTAGGTATTAGTGAGCTGAAATGGACTGATATTGACCATTTAGAATCAGTCAATCATATGGTTTATGATGCTGGAAAGGACAAATTCATAAGGAATGTTGTTACTTTCATCATCATAAAGAATGTTTCAAGATCTTTCTTGAAACAAAATGTTTGTGATAAGATGATAAACCATACACTTTCAAGGAAGATCAGTACTATCACTATTATTCAATTTACATAACAACCACTAAAGCCAGTAATGATGAGTTGAAGAATCTGACCAACTTATTCAATCTGAAATTGATCAAACATGTAGTCAAGATGAATTGTTAAGTACTGATGATTGGAATACAAAGGTTGTAAGCAAAGGGGAAAAATCATTAGTTGGAAAATATAGCTTTGGAGAAAGAAATGATGCTGGAGACTGATTAATAGAATTATGCAAGACTAAGGATTTATTCATTGCAAATAGCCAGCACTTGGCAACTCCATACACAATGAAACAAAATGCTTCCTGGTTCTGCACTAACCTTATGATCAGACCATTGTGACCTACAGAATTTTCATTGGCAAAATTTCTAAAGTAGATGGCTAGGCCTCCTTTACTAATTACTCTTAGTCTAGAAGCTCTACTGAAACCTGCTCAGCATCATAGCAACAAGTACGCCTCCACTCACAGATGATGATTATACAGGAAATGCACTGGCCATGGATCAAACCCAGGGCTCCTGCATGGAAGGTAAGAAATGTATCATGAACAAAACTCCAAATCAAAGGCCTGCTTTCTACTTACGTCATTAATGCTTAACATGAAACAACATTGCTCAAAGCTGTATCAGTATAAAATGAAATTTTAATACCAGTATTTTAAATGACTTTTGCCTCCAAGGAAAATATCCAAATCTATATACAGTCGATTATAATTTCCTCTGTTTTCTGGTAAGATTCTAATGATATTTTCTAAAGGGATATTGCTTCTGTAATACATGAGTGTGATATGTATCCTTTCTTCCTTCCTGATGACAACAAAAGCACATTTTGCTATCTTAAAAATCTTAGATATGATAGTTTCTCAAAGATAATCTTAATTTATTCTCAAAACTTCAAAATGAGACAATTGAGTAAGAAAGATGAGCCCAATATCAGCAGTCCTTCAGAAGCACATTCAAAGTTTCCTGATTGCAGTCTTAACGTGCCTTCCACAACACGATCTTGAAACTTTATTTTTGTGTTTTTATTATTATTGTCTAATCCTAATAATCCTAGTAGAGTTTTGGTGTGGTTCTGTAGAATAAGCACTGGACTGTAAGGTTGGTGGTTCAAACTCACAGTTGCTCATTGGAAACTCTATACAGACTTGCTAGGAGGCAGAATCCATGACTCGCAGAACTTAACAACACAACAACAATGATAATCCTAATAATCAGTGCATGATTTATCCATGCAGTGCTGAATTAGAAAATTCCTGGAATAAAACTTCACTGATTTCCACTGGAAATTCTGTCATAATTCATGTTTCTGATCCTCTTTATTTAATCTTTGTTTATTGTAATAACTACGTAAGTGGATTAATAGCACCCAATCTCTGTTTCATCCATTTAGTTTTCAGATGAGTACTGGGGTTTGCCTTATAAATTTAAATTTAATCTAGTGAATTGCCTCTTTGATTTTCATCTGTGGACCCGCCAGATCAGATACTTGTGCAAAATAACACTGTGAGTACCAGTTATTGTCTAGTCATCTCTGATTCATAATGACCCCAAGTATGTCAAAGTAGAATTGTATTCCAAAGGGTTTCCTAACAATAACAACACATGATTTTAAATATTCAAGATCTTCCCATTTAAACTATAAATATATCAAGAAGGAATCCCACATTTAGAATTACAAAGGGAATTACTTAGCAATTGTTCATTTAATTAATAATTTCATTGCTTGGACAACTACTTGTGTTGGTATTATTGGCCTTACAAATCTTAAGGGAACATGTTGCTTTGAAGATAAGTATCTGAAGGCATACCTTCTCAATTTCACAGTTTTGCCCAAGTCACCTGCACAGTAATCCTATGGTGTTAGTGTACGATCATATTTTAGCAAGGCTTCTTCCTGCTTGAAAAACGGGACCTAGAACAAGAATAAATTTTATTTGGAAGAATGTTACAATGTGGTTTCAAAGAATTTGTTTGTATGCCCACTTCTCACGAGCTAAATCTGTACCTCCTGGAAGTTTATCTAGCTTTCTCTGCTCACTTAAATGCAAGGCTGACTAAATAATCTGAAATTTCCTCCACTTCAAAATAAGAAAATCTCTCTTTTTAAATGCCACACCATAAATTATATTGCCTGGTTCATATCCTATAGTTTCAAATTATGCCTGGAAAAAAGAAACTCAATTAACTCTTTGTAATTCAAATAGTGACATTTACATCAAGTAGCGTGGATAATACAAGTATTGCATTTGGTGCTTTACTCTATAAACCAAGTAAAGACTAATTTATCCTTAGCAACAAAAATATTGCTCCTTTGTTTCAAATCATACCATCTACAAAATGTCACCTTGAAAGCACTTTCGTCAGGCACATTTAGAAGAAATTCTAGGCAATCCTGTTGAGCCAACTTCATGAGATATATCTTGTCCATCTTTTTATGAAGTTCTTTTTAGGTCAACTGATTACAACATGAATCTGTTGGGTATCTTTCAAACAATAGGTGGCATGCTTTGGAATCCATCTGTGGTTCTTACTTGATCTTCAGAATCTTAGAAACATAAGGCTACAGAGGAAAAGATGTCTGGAAGAAGACTTGAAAAAGAATAGAGTGATGTTTTTTATCCTTCTTTGATAATTGCAGTGAGGAATTAATATATTTAAGCTTTATTATAATATTTTCACCCTGAAAAATATATATATAATGAACTCTACTCCACTGAGATATTTTTTGGTTGTTTATGTTCTATACACATTAAATCTTAAATTCTTATCTAGGAGACTAAGATTGGCATAATCTAGTGATGGTTTTAGATGCAGTAACCCTAAAATAGCTACACATTCCAGCAAGTCAACAATTTAAACTAAAACAAACTACATGATCCCATTACCTTAACAAGGCAATTGAATAAACAACCTATAGCCTAGAATAGGTCTGACACTGAAACAATTCAAAAGGGAGTAAAAATACAAAATTTGTATGTGACTCGTGAGAGTCTTTAGTTAAAAGAAACTTTTATTTCTCTCACTAAAAGGATGTGTAATGTGTAATTTCAGTGCTTTGTAGGATAAACACTGTAACTGCAAACCACAAGGTTAGCAGTTGGAGCCCACCAAGCAACTCCATGAGAGAGAGATGAGACTTTCTGTTCCAGCAAAGATTAACAGTCTTGGAAATGCTATACAGGGTCACTATGAGTTGGAACTGACTACATGACACTTAGCAACAATAAGAGTGTGAAAGGGATTTATTCAACTTTACCTATTAATTATTCATTATTTTTCAAATATTCCTACAAAAAAAAATTGGTGGTGGTGGTTATGTGCCGTGGCGTAGGTTCCGAGGCTGGAAATCTTTAAAGGAGCAGAAAGCCTCATCTTTTTTCCATGGAACAGCTGGTAGTTTCGAAGTTGAAAATCTTAAATGTGGCGCTGTGGGTTAATTCGCCAGACTTTAAAGCTGTTTGAACTGTCACTTCAGTGGTTCAAGCACACCAGTTGCTCTTCAGAAACCCTATACAGGTTGCTATGGGTCAGAACCGACTCGATGGCACTTAACTACAACGATATTAAAAAATGTATGTATAATTATATATCTTGTATCTATATGAAATAGTTTTCCACATATATCTAACATAAGCACACAGGCTTCAAAAGATATTCTCAGCACATATCATACGTTCACTGATGTTGTTACAGTGACGAAAACCTATTATAGGGTCCTTCCTGGTGGGGCGCTGTGGGCTAATGCGTCAGACTGCAAAAGTCGTTTGAACTGCAAAGTCGGTGATTCAAGCTCACCAGCTGCTCCTTGGAAAACCTATACAGGGTCGCTGTAGGTCAGAATCGACTCGATGGCTCTTAACAACAACAGCAGCAGAATACAATTCCTATGTCTATAAATAACGGTAAAGCTAGCTATTGCTATACATTTACATAACACGATTCTGGCTGTGCATCTCAATAAAAAATTATGTAGTAGAGCAAGATAACAAATATTTCTAAAATGAAACACACAGAATATGCAAATGTTGACGATGAATCAAGGGACAGATTGCTTTAGGCATAAAATCAATTCTATGGTGACATGTTGTTGTTTAGTTCCATTGAGTCGATTCTCACTCATAGCGACCCTGTATAGGGTTTCCAAGGAGCAATTAGTGAATTTGAACCACCCACCTTCTGCTTCAAATGACCTTGCAATCCAGTGCTTTATCCCGCAGCGCCACACCAGCACTCCATCTTCAGGGACTTTCCTAATGTGCAAGGCATGTTCCATAAAAATTTGCCTTTTAAAATATACTATATACATTCCTCTCTTTTCGTTTCATGCCCACCCAAAAGAAAAAAATGTGAAACTAAGTCGTTCTTAGTTAAGAAGTTAAATGATCCTGACCCAGGGTAGGACCTGAGGTTGAAAGCCTTTGGTGTCTTGATCAAATATAGGGGTACCATACTAAGTAAGAAGAGTCACTAAAGGCAGTCTTTCTAATTTACAAGTTCCTCTAAACTTTATATTGATGGGAAGAATGTAAATTAAAGAACCACAATGATAAACAGTCCTCTAAGAAGCCCTGGCATGATAGGATAAGCACTCGACTGTTAACCATAATGTTGGCCATTTAAACTCACCAGCTGCTCCTCGGAAACCCTAGAGAGGTTCATTATGAGTCAGAGCCCATCAACTTAAGAATAACAAGGAGCCCTGGTAGCACAGTGGTTTAAGCACTGGGCTGCTAACCACAAGTCAGCAGTTCAAGCCCACCAGCCACTCTAGGGAAGATAGATGAGGCTATCTACTCCCATAAAGATTTGCAGTCTTAGAAACTTTATAGAGTAGTACTGTGACTTCCTATAGGTTCACCATGAGTCAAAATGGATGGCAATGGGTTTAGTGAGTTCATGATGACATCAATATTTCAAGACTCTAAAAGTATTATTTCCAGAGGAACCACTAAGTGTTGATCATTCTGCTTTGTATTTCAATTTTCTGTCTCTTTTAATAATCAGAAAAATCCCAAAGGTAGGGAATTATGTTCAATTTGCCTTGCATAAAGTGAATTCATAAAGACTAATAAATTTCCTAAGGTCTCTATGAGAAGTAAAATCTCTACTTCTTCACATACTTAACATAGTGCATGGAGGAACAGAGATTTCTATCAGATATTCATTTGATACCCAAAGCTATAGTATTTCTGTCATGTCAGAATACCACAATAGGCATAAGAAAGTGGGTTGTTTTTGTTTTGTTTTGTTTTTTGTCGTGGTTCCAGCAGCTGCTGAGCTTTAACCAAGCCAAGATAAAGGCTATGATTTGATTTACTGCTGGCATAAAGTCAACATTCAACCAACATTTTTAAATGAATTGAAGTCACTTCATTATATTAAGCTGTGTCCTCACCAGTTAAAGGAGAACTCATCAAGCTTTTCATGCCTACATCTTTGGATTGTTGTGAAAATCAAATATAATACTGTATAGGAAACTAGATATGAAAAGTAAAAATAGCTATAGTATAAATATAAGGTATTGTTTTCTTTATAACTAACTAGGGTCATTTTAAAGGTAAAATAATATAAATATAACCAAAAAAATTCCATAATTATAAAATATATGGTAGTCTCACTAATTCTAACTAATGAAACTATATGTTGTTGTTGGTGTTGTTAAGGGCCATTGAGTTAGATTTGGTTCCAACTCATAGTTACCCTGTTTAGAGTTTCTGAGGATCACCTGGTGGGTTTGAACTAATGACCTTGCAGTTAGCACAGGATGTTTATCCTACAGCACCACAGCAGGATCATTTCCTTTTAAACTGTGGACTCAAGTTAACTGAACATAAAAAGAAAAGGAAAAGGGGAAAAAAAAAAAAAAAGCTTACAAATGAGATTTTTTTTTTTTTTAAGTATGCAGATATGAGAACACACTTTTTTAAGGTTTAAACCTGACCTACCCACTGCCATTGAGTTGATCTGAATCATACTGACCCTATCATGGGTTTCCCATCTCTGCGGGTCCACAACCTCATTTGTCTCCCATGACACTGCCGGCATTGCAGCTGCAGACGAAACCAAACCCCAACCACCACCAGGAATCGTTTTTAAAGCTAATGGATTTATCAATTCTCCACAACAGAAGCTGGTTAAATTAAATGAATAAGCATATGGTTTACTATGCAGGGAAGGACAAATTAAAAAATGCATAAGTCTGTCAATGATAGGAAAATATCCATATGCATACAAGGAAAACCTGTAAATACCTTCAATATTTAAATTTACACACCAACCATTAAATCCACTTACAATAAAACTGAAAAATTCTACCAAATTATTTAGTCTGAAATTGATCAAACATGCAATCAAGATGTATCGATAATTAGTGGTGATTGGTATGTGAAGGTTGAAAACAAAGATGAAGGATCAGTAATTGGAAAAAAATGGACATGGTGATAGAAATGAGGCTGGAGATCACATGATAGAATTTTATAAAACCAAAGACTTATTCTTGGCAAATCCTGTTTTTTAAGCAACATTAAATACGACTATACACATAGACCTCACCAGGTAGAATACACAGAAATCAAATTGGCTACATCTGTAGGAAGACATGCTGGAAAAGTTCCATATAATCAGCCAAAACAAGGCCAGGGGCAGACTGTGGAACAGAATATCAATAGCTGATATGCAAGTAAAGACTGAAGTTGAAGAAAATTAAAACATGTCCATGAAAGCAAAAATATCTTGGACATAAACCAACTATATTTAAAGATAATGTCAAGAACAGAACACTGGAAGAGTTGTGAGATGACACCAAGAACATCATACAGGAATAAAGCAAAAGATCATTAAGAAGACAAGAAAGAAGGAAAAGGTCAAAACAGATTTCAAAAGAGACTCTGAAACTTATTCTTCAGTGTAGATATGCAAGAAATAAGGAAGTATAAGAACTAGCAAGAAAATTTCAAACTTCATCTGGAGAAGACAAAGAAAAATTTATAATGAAGTGTGCAAAGACATGGAGTTAGGTGACAAAAAGGGAAGAATGTGCTTAGCATTACTTAACCTGAAAAAAAACTGAAGAAAAACTTCTAGTTTTGACTTGAAATATTGAAGGATTCTAATCTAGTATGACGTTGGAGGATAAGCACTGGACCACAAGGTTGGTTTGAACCAATAGATCAGCAGTTCAATCCCACCGGCCACTACTCAGAAACCCTACTCATGGTCGCTATGAGTCAGAACAGACTAGACGGCACTTAACAACAAGGGCAAAATAGTAAATGATACAGAAAGCATTTTAAAAATGGAAGGAATACAGTCACTTTACCAAAAATAAATGGTCAATGTTCAACCATTTCAAGAGGTAGCATTTGATCAATAACCCTTAATACGTAGAGTATAGATGTCTAAGGTGCACTGAAGGCTCCAAGAATTGATGTAATACAAATTGAAATCTTTCAACTGGTGAGACACAGAAGGCAAAAAAAAAAAAAATTGGAAGACAGCTACCTGGCCAAGTGATTGGAAGAGATCCATATTTGCTCCGATTCTAAAGACAGGTGATCCAATGGAATGTGGAAGTAGTGGAACAATATAAAAAGTATTACATGCAAGTAAAATTTTGCTAAAGATAATTTAAAAACTATTGCAACAGTAAAAAGACAAGAATAGCCAGAGGCTCAATGCTGATTTAAAAGAGGATGTAGAATGAAGGATACCATTGCTGACGTCAGGTGAATCTTGGCCAAAAAGCAAAGTATATCAGAAAGATGTTTACCTGCACTGTATTAACTATATAAAAGCTTTTGACAGTGCTGATCATGACAATCTATGGATAATCCTGTGAATAATGAGTATTTCAAAACGCTGAATTGTGCTGATGAGGAATCTGTACATAGACCAAGAGGCTATCATTCAAAGAGAACAATGGGATGTTAGATGGTTTAAAATCAGGGCAGGTGTGCTCCAGGGTTATATTCTTTAACAATACTTATTCAATCTGTATGCTGAGCAAAGAACAATGGAAACTGGATTATATGAAGAAGAACGTGGCTTCACGGTTGAAGGAAGACTCATTAACAATCTGTGATATACAGAAAATACAACCTTGCTTGCCTTAAGCAAAGAGGACTTAAAATACTTACTGATGATCAAAGTCCACAACCTTCAGCGTGGGTTGCACCTCAATAGAAAGTAAACAAAATCCTTACCAATTGAAAAATAAATAACATCATATAATGAAGAAAAAATTGAAGTTGTCAAAACTGCATTTTGCTTTGATACATTATCAACGCTCATGGAAGCAGCAATCAAGAAAGCAAATGACCTATTGCATTAGGTAAATCTAATAAAAGATCTTACAACCAAGATAAATTTATAGTGTTTAAGAGCAAAGATGTCTTAAACACCTTGAGGACTAAGGTGATTCTGACCCAAGCCATAGTGTTTTCAATAGCCTCATATGCATGTGAATGTTGAACAATGAATAAGGAAGACCATAGAAGAATTGATGCATATGAGTTAAGGTGTTGGAGAAGAATATTAATAGTACCTTGGACTGCCAGAAGATGAACAAATTTGTGTTGGAAAAAGTACAACCAGAATGCTCTTTGTCTTTCATACTTCTGGGAACCAGTCCCTTGAGAAAGATATGCCTGGTAAAGTGGAGAGTTGGCACTTAACAACAACACTAGAAATATGTGCAAGAAAATTCCAAGAAAAATAGAAATCTTCTCATTTTTGTGGCTCAGATTCAAGTAATATTAACATACAAGTAGTCTCTGACCAATAGTGTATTTGAACTACAAGTTACAACTGTATGTTTGTTTGTCTGGTTTTTGTACACTTTACAGTCCTGAAGTGGCACAGTGGGCTAATGCATTGGATCAAAAGGTTGATTTGAACCACATGGTCGGTGGTTCCAAGTTACCAGTCGCTCCTTGGAAACTCTATACAGGATCACTATGAGTCAGACCCCACTGGATGGCATTTAACAACAGCTCATTAGTAATATGCACTGTATACAATGTTGGGTGTAATTTCCTGATCACTAGCAGATGTTCTGGTAGTGTAGTGGTTACGAATTGGGCTGCGAACCACAAGGTCAGCAGTTCGAAATTACCAGTTGCTCTGCAGGAGAAAGATGAGGCTTTCTGCTCCCGTAAAGATTTACAGCCTTGAAAACGCTGTTCAGGGTAGTTATGGGTTGGAACCAACTCCGATGGCAATTAACAACAACAACAGATGTTCAATTACTTCAAAATACTGCTTATATCAAGGCATGGTCTGGTCTACAATGATGTCAGTGTTGGAAGTCATAAAGGATAAAAATCTGGGCAATGTTCAACTCTAAAGTCATAAGACAATTAAACTGCATATGTTAGCAAGATGTTAGGACTCTGACTTCACTGTTCACTGATGGTGGCATCGTTGGAGACCAGGGCTATAAAATGATCTTATTCAACATTTCATGCCACAAGAAGCATCACTTATTAATTTGAAAGCAATGTATCCAAGTTTCTTTAACTGTTATACCTATACTGCTTATTCCCGCCTCTGCCCCACAATACTCTGGAAAAAGAGGACATGCCACTGAAAGTAATAACCTAATAAAGGAAAGTGAGGAAAGCTCTAAACAAGGATATAAAGAAGAAGATTATGAAGACCTATAATAATGGAAAGAAAATCAGCAAAATAGCATATGAGAAAAGACAACCTTATTTGACTGTTATGACAATCATAAGTAAAGTTAAAGGAACAATTGGTATAAAATTGACAACTTTAACAAAGAAATAAGCAAGGACCAGTCAACAAGATAGAGAAGTTGCTAATAATTTGGATAGATGACCAAATCTATAATAGGTTTCCTATGAGTTTATTGATAATTCAAACAAAATCATTTAGACTTTCTGAAAACCTGAAAGGACAGCAAGGGGAAGACTACCATAAGTACTTGAATGCCAGCCATAATTGTTTCCATTGCTTCCAACTGAGACTTGGCTTCCTTAATGTGCATATAACTGTTGAAGTAGGTTGTTAAAGCTGCCAAAAATTCAAAGATGAGCTGAACAAAATAATACATGATAAAGAATATCTACAAGAGCAGATTTTCAACATGGATTGAACTGACTTGTTTTAGAAAAGGATGTTGCTGTTGTTGGAAAGTACCGTGGAGTCAGTTCTGACTCATAGTGATCCTGCACAGGGTTTCCAAGACTGTAAATCTTAACGGGAGCAGAACGCCTCATCTTTCTCCCACAGAACCGCTGGTAGTTTCGAACTGCTGACCTAATTAACAGCCTGATTCATACCACTATGCTACTAGAGTTCCTTTTTTGCAAAGAGGCAAAGTCAATGCCTGGTTTCAAGTCACTTGAATACAGAATCACAATGCAGCTTGGAGGAAATAAATTTAAATAAAATTTATTTTTAAATTTATTAAAAACTTGGTTTATTGTTCTGAAAACCCCAGAGAATTCAAAAGCGTTGACAAAAATAAGGTATCAAGCAATAACAGGATGAGCTCTAAACCCTAGATGATGATTATGTTATTAAAAACTTTTGTTTTCATTTTTCATCAGAGACTTGTGTGGCCTACTGCCTTGAAAAGAACATGCCTTTCAAGATTTTGTTGCTACTTGATAATGCCCTGGGGTACCCTTCTCACAAAGGTAAACTAAATCATAGATGTTAAAGTGATGAATCTACCTCCCAATACAAGAAGATAGCTGAGATTCAGCATAAGGACCAAGGTGAAATCACCACCTTCCAAAAACACTACTTTATGTACTCCATTTGTGTAGTACCAGCTGCAGCAGATGGAAGTGTAGTAACATTACAAATCAGTGTGTCTTGAATGTTACATCTTACTCGGAGGAAATTACTGGAAAATGCATTTAGTAATGATTCCAAATGGATATGGAAAACGTTGCTGAGTTATGTGAACATGCTCCAAATGTTTGATCAGTTTAATATGATGGAAGAGATTGGTGGGAAAATAATCTATATGACTAATACACTAAACTTAGTACTTAATTATCTCTGATATGAAACAATTCACAGATCACAAAGAAGAGGTATTTGCAGCTCAGAGCTTAATGCTTTTGAAAAGGAAAGAAATGCTGAAGAAGAAATAAATAATAAATCAGAGAAAGAGAAGTTGTCAAAAAGAAAACTTTTCAGTGAAAAGATTAGATGAAACTTTTTCTAAAGGAAATCAGAGGCTTCAGCTGTTTGAAAACATGGACCCAAAGACTCTGCTGAAATTTAAAGGCAGATTTGAGAAGCAGTGAGATATTACTTGGAAATATGGATATAAAGACAATGCTCACTCTTTTTTTTTTTAATTTTTTTTTTATCAGAAGCAGCATTCCATTCTCAAGGATAATCCAGATGATCCAGAGACTTCCAAGTGAGTTATTTCCACAAATGACAAAATACCAAAGTTCTCATTGTATTCTTCATACTAGGATAAATTGTTATGATTTGTGCATTTTCTTATGTATATGTTAAAATATATCTGCAAATTTATATGATATTTCTAACACCCAAAGATAAATGAAGATCACATTTATAAAGATAGTAATAAAAAAAATAGTAAACATGGAAACTTATAAGAATAAAGAGGCATTTGACTTGTATCAGAACTTACTTAAGAGGGAGTTCTTAAAATGGAAACCAGTAGTAAGTCGGGGACTACCTGTATTCATAACCAGAGGACTACCTGTACTTAAAAATAGAGATGTTGATTTAACCAAAACTGCTATTTTTGGAGGGTGAAAGGAAATGAAAAAGCGTGCTTCAGAGGAACACATTGGTTGTTTGATGGAAGATACAAGAAAGATGCGTAAAAAAAAAGTTACATCTTTGTCTTTCTTAATAGAAAATCAATTGTTGTTGTTGTTAAGCGCCGTCAAGTCAGTTCTGACTCATAGCGACCCTGTATAGGGTTTCTGAGGAGCAGCTAGTGAGCTTGAACTGTTGCCCTTGCAATTCAAACCAACTTTGCAATCCAGAGCATTAACCCACAGTACCATATCAGGGACTCCAGAACTTCAATAGACATAAAAAAAACATTTTGTATAAGTATGTATAAGTTGTTTAAAAATTCCTTTTGAAATGCATATGCCTTTTTGAAACCTGCAGAATATAACAATATAGAATGTTGTATAATTTTTAATGGATCTAATTATTAGCAGAAACAACCACAATTTTGAAATAATTTATGTCATTTACTTTGTGGAACAGAGACCATAAATGAACACGAAAGAGACTTCATATTATAAGCTCTTGATTTTTAAAAGTGTTTATTGTATTATGATTAAAAAAAAAAATTAAAATCAACAAATCCAAGTTGGAAAAGTAAAAGGAAGCAATAATTCACAGAGTATCAGCCATGATTCTTTTTTATTTTTTTAGTGTTCAAGTAATTTTATTCATCTTAACGGCCCAATATTTTTCTATAAATGATAAAGGTTGATGATATAGAAATATACATAGGAGTCCACTTAAAAACTGAGTAGCTCTGTTTATAGTAGACTTCTTCTGTGAATAAAGACATAGTTACTTGATACAATGGTATTTTGTACAGTACTCAGCAATCATGATTGATTTTCAGTAAATATATGTGAAAAGAGTAAAGGAAGGAATAGATGAATAATGGTAGTATTTATGAGACATTTACCAAGAACTTCACAAATATCTCATTTAAGCCTTATAGCAAACATATCTACTTATTAATATTATGTGCATTTTGCAGGGGTGAAAATTGTTGCTTTGAGAGTTGGATAACTTGCCCAAAGCCTCAGTTCATAGGATCTGGAGTATAAAACTGACTGCAGTGTCAAGCTCTTAGTCAATATACTTAACTGATCCTTCTTATTGAATAGTTTGAGAGTAATACTTCATAAAAAGGATCTAAATAGACTTGCTTTTCAGTTTTTGCTTTTGATATACCTTTTTTTCACAGCATATAATATGCACTTTGTTGTCTTATTAGACTTTTCTTATCCTCCTCCCAAACACCATCATTATATATCTTGCGATGTTACTGGAGACTGTTGAAGAATTCAGATCTGTTTTCTCTGCTTCAAAATGACACCAAATATTAGGCTTTTAAAGTTTCTTAGCTTACTTGCTATAATTCCTCCCCCTCTTTTGCTATTTATTCTCACTTTGCACTATTATGGAAATATATTTAATATTTCCATGTAATTTTATTTTGATAGTTTTTGGGTGTAGCTTTGGTACAGATAAACGTAAAACTATAAGCAGAGAAAACTCCCCATCTACCTGTTGCTATTGAATTGATTTTGATTTATAGTTACTCTATAGGACAGGGTAGAATCCTGGTGTGGTGCTGTGGGTTAATGCACCAGACTGCAAAGCAGTTTGAACTGCAAGGTCGGCGGTTCAAGCTCACCAGCGCTCCTTGGAAACCCTATAAGGGTCGGTATGGGTCAGAATTGACTTGACAGCACTTAACAGCAACAATAGGATAGGGTAGAACTGCCCCCATAGAGTTTCCTACATTGCTAATCTTCACAGAAGCAGACTGCCACATCTTTCTTCCATGGAGCGTCTGGCAGGTTTGCATGCCAACCTGTCAGTTAGCAGGAAAGCACTTTAACAATTGTACCACCAAGTTTCCTTGCAAATAAAACTGTTATTGATAGGTTGCCATCGAGTCAGTTCTGACTCATAGTGACCCTCTACACAACAGAATGAAACACTAGCTACTCATAATTGATAGTTGATTTGGATGCAGGCAAATAATTAGATACTTATATACGAGGAGTTCTCGTAGCATAGTGGTTACTTGATTTGCTTAATTTTGATCATGACTTGGATAGTATTATCCCACTTTCTGATAAGAAAACAGTTTAGAAAGTTAAATATGTTTTGCATACTGGTGTGGAATAAAGTACTGGACCACAAAGTCAGTGTAAACCACAAGGTCCACGGTTCAACTCACCAGTAGCTCCTGGGAACCCTGTACTAGGTCAATATGAGTCAGAACTGACTTAAAGGCATTTAAAAACAAGTAATAAATATATGCATAACTAGTAAGTAGTATAGAGAGTATGCTGTTCTTTAGGATAAACACTGGACTACCAACCACAAGGTTGGAGGTTAGAGTCTACCAGCTGCTCCTCAGAAGAAAGATGAGATTTTCTTCTCCTGCAAAAATTTACAGCCTTAGAAACCCTATACAGGATCACTGAGTTGGAATTGATTTGACGGCATTTCACAACAACAGCAGTAAGTAGTAGGGAGTCCTGGTAGCATAGTGGGTTATATATTGGTCTATTAACCACAAGGTCAGCAGTTCAAATCCACCAGCTGCTCCCCAGGAGAAAGATGAGGCTTTCTGCTCCTGTAAAGCCTTGGAAAACCTATACAGGGTTGCTATGAGTCGGAACTGACTCAACAGCACAGCAGTAGCAGTAAATAGTAAAGACAGGATAAGTGCCCAGGTATGTCTGAGGCCAAAACTCATGAACTGTCGTCCCCTACACTGCACTTTCTAGACGTCTAGAGGAATCATGGGATTTCAGAGGCCGTGAATGTGGAGTTTTCAGAGAGACATTTAAAAGCATTAGATAAACAGAGCCTCATAAGCATGCCAACTATTAAAGGGCACAGACCGAATTGTAATTGTGTTCCTAGAGTACAGAAGTTTCTTCCTCTCCCTTTCTTTCTTTCTTTCTTTCTTTCTTTCTTTCTTTCTTTCTTTCTTTCTTTCTTTCTTTCTTTCTTTCTTTCTTTCTCTCTCT
>NW_006408568.1:18769153-18769848 GCF_000296735.1 Chrysochloris asiatica
CAAGAAGTATCTTCTGTTCTTCTAGCCGCTCCAGGCTGGTCTGCTTGTCCTTTCAAGTGGAAATTTCCCACCTCAGAAGATTCTGGATGGGGATCAGGAGTCTATCTATGGTCTTATATAATGCAGAGGTTCCACAGGAGCCTCCTTCATGTGGGTACGTTGTAGCTCCATTTTAGGTATTCCAATCAGTTATAGGCAGAAGATGGACTTATAAGCTTTCTATGGTGATGTTTCTGGCTATTCCTTTCTCTCCCCATCAAATGTCTATTTTATAATTGTATGCCAGGGAAATCAAAAGATAGCCAAGCATCTTAACATTATTTCCCCACTATTGCCCATTCCAACCATGTCTCAATCCCTGTATCCCAGCGCTCTGCTTTTCAAAAATTATGCATACATCATTATTTAACTCTGTCCCACTTAGCCCATGCAAACCTGCCTAATTGTTTTCCCGTCGACTTTGTTCTTCCATTCCCTTCCCTCTTCTTGTGTATTGCCCTCCTCCCTAGCACACAAACTATCCTGTGTCTATTCCCTACTCTGTGTCCCACCTTCCCCACCCCCCACATCCCAGTAACCAGCAAAGAATCCCTCCCCACTTTAGTATGGGTTCCTTTACTTAGTCTTTTACAGTAGTGGTCCTATGCAGTATTTCTCCTTTTGTGACTGACTAATTTCACTCAACATAATGTCCT
>NW_006408568.1:18774428-18777111 GCF_000296735.1 Chrysochloris asiatica
CAGCTCACTAGTTCTGCCTTCCGTCTCTTCAATTCTACTCCTTTGCCCTTGCAGTTTATTCTCTGTATCTGATATTCTATTATTGATCGTTTAGACCTCTTTCTGTAGGTTTTGAATTGTTTCCAATGCTTTATTTATCTTATTTGATTGTTCCTATAGTGATTTCCTGACTTCTTCCTCTATTATTTCTCTCAACTGCATTGTAAAGTGTTTTGAAGCATTTTATAATGATTTTTTCTGAAATCCTTATTAGGCATTTCCATGGCCTGCCCTCCTTCCAGAATGAAGTCCAGGTCTACCTCTAGGTCATTTTTCTCAGACATTTTATCTTGTTTTCTGGATATGTACTGATATGGTCTTCTGCTTTTCTTCTTGAACATCTTTAGTGTGTATCTGTGGCCTTAATACTTAACTGATTGTGTGTTTTGCTATTTTTTATGCTTTCTGATTGCCTCCAAGTAGATGTGATCAGGATTTTGGCTTCCCTTTTCACTCTTCTTATTGCTTAACTCTGAGTAAATTTCATAGGTGTTGTCTGCCTCCCTGGTATATTGCAGTTGGTATTGGTTCTTACCTGTATTTTGGCATTTTGTAGAGTGTGATTGTAGCTTGACTATATGGCAGCAGTTGATGTATATGGAGAGAAAGAGCCCCCCCGAGGTAAAAGGGGTAGCATAAAACAGTAAAATAAATAAATAAATAAAAGCAGCCACCAAAACAATAACAACAAAAACTAGACTGAATTCTGTAGTCTATAATTGCAGAAAGGGAAGATGAGGAAGAGAAGAAAAAAAAATCTGTAGCCTAATATAAGTATGACTTTAAAGTCCTCTTTCACCTTCTTGCCTTCAAGGCCATCTAATACATTTAAGATGCCACTGTTGGTGTATGCTATACCTCAGGGTTTAATTTAATTTTTGGTCTGTTTTGTTTTTAAACTCTCTTTCCCTCTACACATCCCTTGTTCTGGCCTTTTCCCTATTAAAAAAAAAAAAAAAAAAAACAGTTCAGGGCCAGCTCTTGGGCTTAGAGTATCTGTGCACATGCGTGGCAGAAGAATCCACTAGAGGTGGGGGTGGGGGCTGTCGACTCACTCAGGCAACCCCTCTAGACAACAAAATGGAGTTGCACAAATAGTGGGTGGCCAATGAACAGAAACAAACAAACAAACAAAAATCAGAACAAAGCAAAACCAACAAAGTGTATTGTCCACCTTTGCTATGAGGTTCATATGGCATTATTCCATGGTGGGTCTGTACGCCCACTTGGTCTTGCCATTTGGTCTCACCCAAGTTGTCTGCTCTTGGCTGGTGAGCCTGGCAGATTCAAAAGTACGTGATTTATTACTTCTGCTACAAGTTCCACTAGCTAGAAGCCTTCTAACTTTTAAAATATTCCAACCTATGTGGTTCAGAATTTTGGACTCTGCCCTGAACCTGCTTCTACTGGTATTCTGTGGTATTGCTGATGGCGAATTTCACTGCACCTCTACCCTATCCACCATCAAGCCCACCTCTCACCATGATTCTTTTGTATAGGATAGATTGTTCACATTAAATTTGATATAAAATACTTCATTTATTACCAAATACCAAAACAAAGGTTTAAATTGGTCCAATTTTAGTGCAAAAGGCTGAAGCAGATGTTGGCAAATTATGGCCTATCCACCAAATTTGACCCACCAGGTGTTTTGTGTGGCACAGGAAGCAAGAATATTTTATTTTCCTTTTCAAATGGTTGAGAAACAAAATATAAAAAGATGGATATTTCATCAAATGTGAAAAGTATATAAAGTTCAAATATCCATAAATTACATTTTATTGGAACAGTCACATTCATTTGTTTATGTACTTTTTAGGGCTTTACTAGCACCCTTTAGAAAAACCATTTGCATTGCCAAACCCTTAGAATAAAGGTTTGTAACATCAGTACATGCCATACAGCTAAGGATGATTTAATATGATAGCATGCCCATTATAATTAATTAATTGTTAAAAAAAATTAGAATGTACTTTTATTAAATTGAGTTTTATAAATATAGTCTTTGATTTCATCACCATGCTTCCATAAAACTTCTTTATTTAACAAATGCCTGGAAGATCAAGACAGCAATACAAGAGGGAAAGGAAATTGGATAGAATGGAAGAGTTTCCGAGGGGGGATTTAAGGTAACATCATGGGCTTAGAAGATGCAGTTCTGAAAACTGATTAGCAGATATAAAATCAGTGTTGTCAGTATCTGTGAGATTTTAAACAGCAGTCGTGCCCAGGTTGGGTAACCACGCTCATTGAATATGGGGTATAAGTTGTTGCCAAAGAGCACAGGATGCCACACTGGCTGGAGTAGTGGCCTAATTGACCTGTCTGTGTCTGGGTCTCCAATTTCTCATGTCTGGTTTCTTACCATCTGACACAAAATAGAGCTACTTCCTTTGAGTCTTCTATAGAAGGAAAGAGGATTATTCTGCATACTTGAATGATATGATGTCCTATTAAAATAGAAATATTATGGAATGATGTTTAATTTTCAAGCAATAAACACAAAGAATTATTTCTGGGTTTCTATAGCATCTACAACTAAATGTCAGACTTAGATATTCATACTTTTCTAAGTTTGAAAATGATTGTTGTTTTTATTAGGGGTCTTCCTCTTTTTCTCTGACCCTCCACCTTACCCAGCATG
>NW_006408568.1:18778481-18786233 GCF_000296735.1 Chrysochloris asiatica
TCTTTTCTTGATGCATTCTGCATCATTCAATAATTTGCCCAGTGAATCTTTCAATAATGAAAGTCAAGGCTTAAATTTTTTCTTCAGTTCCCCCAGCTTGAGAAATACTGACCATGTTCTTCCCTTTTGGTTTTCTAACTCTAAATATTTGCACATTTTATTATAGTTCCATAAAGTGTAGGGTCAGAAAAAAAAGAGGAAGACCCCCAATGAGATAGATTGGCACAATGGCAGCTATGACTTGGAACTTACTCATTGGCACTTAACAATAACAAAAAAAAACACAATCCATTTTATCTATCTGGTTGTCTATCTATTTTTCTCAAATCTTATGTAAGAATAGCAGTACTTTCTCTTAATGTCATTATTTGAAGAGTTCCAGAAATTTTCTAATATTTAGTTTTCTAATTTTTCTGTTAAATTAGAACAACTGATATTTTGTATATCAAATGAAACATATACTAAAAAATAAATTCCTCTTAATTCTCCATATACTTTAACCAAAACCTGTTCATTGTGTCTAACAATATTGTTCCAAGGTACATTGTTACTTAAATGATCAAACTACATTAAAATTATTTGCCTCAATAGATATGAAAGTCTTTGTCTTGCCGTAATGACTTTGGGGTCACCTAGAAAATTGGTTCCCACAGTTCTACTTCACTAATGAAGTCATACAGAACACTGTTGACCTGTATGCTGTTGTTGTTGTTAAGAGCCATCGAGTCAGTTCCGACTCATAGCGACCCTGTCTAAGGTTTCTGAGGAGCAGCTGGTGAGCTTGAACCTCCAACTTCGCAGTTCAAATGACTTTGCAGTCTGGCGCATTAACCCACAATGCCACACCAGGATCCCTGTATGTTGCAGTATGCCAAATTTTAAAGGTAACATGATAAGAATTTTGGATCCAGAAACAAAGCCACTCTATGTGTACCACCTAACCAGGGGAAAGACAAACAAAGATCCTATAGAATGGAAATAGATGATTTCAGACAAGAGGAATATAAAGTAATCCTTCTTGCCCTTGTCTCCTGTACAATAGCATGTTTAAACCTTTCTGTTCCCTTTTTTCCTTTTTCACCTTTACAGGAAAATAAAGAGCTTTGTTTTGTAACATGGAGCAAAAGTCACCTTTGTTGTTGTTGTTGTTCTTGTTAAGTGTTTTTGAGTTGGTTCCAACCTAAAGCTACCCTGTATAGGGTTTCCAAGGAGCAGCTGGTGAGCTTGAACTGCCGACCTTGAAGTTCAAATGGCTTTGCAGTCTGGCGCATTAACCCCCAGTGACATACCAGAGTATCACTAATCCCCCTAATTTTCAAACACAATGAAATTTATAAGAATCCTAGTAAATGTTATAAAATTAGATACTAACCATTGGAAAAAGTATGTGGACTCAAGACATTTTAAAAAACAGGTTCATTAAACATTTATTTACTCTTATTTACATAGTCACAAATGGTTCATATTGCCATAATAGCATTTTTTGCTATTAAAAACATAATGAAAATAATTTAAGAAAATAGGTATGAGTCTATAAGTGGAAATTATTTCATATTAACATGCACTTTCTTAAACATGACTAAAATGTAGTTCAATTTGTGTATTTCAATGTATCAAAACATTAACTCTCCTTAGGTTACATGACTACATATATAAATTTACATACAAAAATCTCAAAATACATTATACATATTAACTATGAATTAACAATAGCTTTGTGAAGAAAGTAAGGGATAGTTAAACATCACTTTCAAATAAAATGCACACTGAACAGAAATGAAACTATTTGACCCATCTCTAAGTATTGACAACAGTTTTCATTCAAAATCATGTCTCCTTTCCATGGATGTTCAATTTTTTACTCACCAGGTAGTTGAATCAGTTAAAATATATAAAAAGTTAATGCTTAGGTTTTATCACTGGAAAATAGAATCATTTTCATACATGCACACACAAAAAAGCAAAGTGATTGGTAAAAAATCAAAATATCTAACATGGATGTATTAATTTAGGAGTCATGATACAATCAAGCATTGCATCATATGCTAGAAAAACAGAAATGAGGAAAAGACAAATATGAAAAAATACATGCTACATAAAAAAAAGAAAATGAAAATAGCCTAAGGGGAGGCTTAAACATAGAAAATACTATTTGAGTGGTTAAATCAAATATTTACCATTTACTGATGGATTAATGCACTGGACTGCAAGGTCAGTTTGTACTGCAAGGTCAATGGTTCAAGCTCACTAGCCACTCCTTGGAAACCCTATTTGGGAAGACAGGATTGCTAAGAGTCTGAAACAACTCCATAGCACTGAGCAACTGTTAACAAATCCCCACTTTCTACAGTTCTGACACCAGCTGTCCACTTAGCACTTTCCTTTGATCCTAAGCACCAAGAACTGGAGTTCTGATACGGCACTGTAGGATAAGCACTGGACTGATAACCACAAGTTCAGTGGGTCAAACCTACCAGCTTCTCCTTGGAAACTGTATACAGGGTCACTATGAGGCAGAATCGACTAGATACCACACAATAATCACCCAGAAATAGGTCACATCTGACTAGGTTATAAGAATATAATCCTTCTGACTGTCAAGTAGGCCTAAGACTTCAGATGTCAGTAATAAGTTGGGGAGTCCCCAAGACATCCTCACTTCTAATCTACTGGCTACAAATTTGGGGTTTTCCCACTACCCTTCAAGATGCTAACTCTAAGCTCATAGGGGCCTCTCTTGATCTCCCTCATTTATGACCCACTGACTACAAATTTGACCTCCTCTGTCCTCTGAGGATACCACAACTTTATGTTGAGAGGTTCCTGGTCCCTATGACCCGCCAGCCAGCATGACCTGCTGGCTCATACTACTATATCGCTTTTGATAACTCATTGGACTAGCACAAAACTAATGGGTAGTTTTGTGTTAAAATAGACATTTTTCCTGTAAAAAAGAAACAGTCTATGATGGTTACCAGGGGAAGAAGGGAAAGGAGAATTATTCACTGGCTAGTCCTCTGCTGGACTGAAAAGTCATTTTAAACCCCAAGGTTGGCAGTTCAAGCTCATCAACTGCTCCTTGGAAACCTTATACAAAGTCACTATGGGTCGATAGCACTTAACAACAGCAACAGAGAGTAGACATGTGTTAACTTGGGTGATGAGAAGACAGTTAAAAAAAAAGAAAGAAGGAAAATGCTAGATAACTAAAATAAGCATAAATTGTTATGTATATGTTTATTGTATATGTCTCATATACATGTACTGATAATTTTTTTTTGTAATACAGTGTCATTTTTAAAACTATGAAACTCTTTAGAATTCCTTTGAATTAATAGGAAATGTGAATCTACTTTTTTCATATTCGTTCAACTTTTTAAAAATAGAAAACTCATTTGAAAATCATTTCATGAATAAAAGAAACAACATAATACATATTTATTAAAACATTTTCACTGTGTATTAGAAACTCCCCTGGTCATGTAATACAGACTATTTGAAGTCATACAAAATCATTTTTTGTTTTGGGATTTTTTTTTTTTTTTTGCATGTACTTGTCTTAGGGAAACTGTATTGTTTCTCATGAAAACAATATATTTGTATTCTTCCATCCTTATGATACAAAGATTAATTTGAAAGAACGTGATTTTTCAGTTATTCGTCTTCTTGTCAGGGAATCAACATACTTATTTACTCAGTCACACATTTCATAGAGAAACTTATCCTTGATATACAAAGTACTTTCAAAACATGGAAGAGACAATAGAACTCTTGGTCATGAATGTGACATTCTCTATTAATTTATTTGTCATTTACACATCCATTAGGAATAGTATTGTTTTTGTAAAACAAAGACTAGTTATAAAACATTTTTAAATGTTTATTCTTGTTAACAGTAATATATACATGCTACATTATGGATGAACTTCAAAGACATTACACCAAGTAAAAGAAGCAAGACATAAAAGATAACATATTGTATGACTGCATTTTTCTATGTCCAGAAAACACCAGTTTATAAATACAGAAAGCTTCATGGCTGCCTGTGTCATATAGTTGTTGTTGTTAAATGCCTTCAAGTCGATTCATTCCTATAGCTACCCTGTATAGGGTTTGCGAGAAGTGGATGTTGAGCTTGAACCACAGACCTTGAGGTTCAAATATTCTAAAATTTGAAAAAACAGTGTGGTGGCTGCAACTTGGGTAAAATGCAGAAGATTATATAAATTTAGCTAGTTGAGACATATTGGCATACACAACCCCTGCTGTCATATGTCTGTGTGTCCATTTATTTGAGACGATAGGTAAAAATGACAATTTTAAGTTATATCCTAATAATGTTTGAAAGTCTTGCTTAGGAGGGCACACGTTGCTCATGGTAATGACACAGAATTCAGTCAGAGTCCTGTGCACAGGTGGATTTATCTCAAAGAAAAAAAAGAACAAAAAATCTATTGGGCAAGACTATTCTAAAAATGGCAACTTTATTATACTAAAAAAGGATACTAACAGAGAGATACTTATTGTGAAGTCTAGAAGGGTTCCCACTGGTCAAAGGGCATGCTATCCTCCCATATGCAGTGATTCTTTCATCAATCACTAAGCCCATGGTGCTTATGCCCAGAGCTTTAACTGACTTTTCAGATAGTCATGATTAGGGACTCATTGCATAGGCATAGTTGACTGAATCGTACCCCATCCCCATGTCTACTGATACCAAGATATGAGATGATCTTTCTGGTCAGACCAGCCCCAAACATTAGCACAAACCCTACCTGTGACCTCAAGGCCTAGATAATAAAGGTACCACAGTTATTAGGAAAATCCTAACAGTTTAGCATAATATCTCATGAAACAAGAGACAAGACCAAATTACTTTGGGTCAAGTTATATTCTTCACCCCATACGATAGAAAACATGACTTATCCTAAGTAAAATCTAGTTACTGTGTTGGTACAAATATCACCAGCAAGAATAAAATGCAATGTGTATGTTATCATTAAAAATAGCAATAACAACAGAAACACAATTGTCAATATTCTGGATATGCAGTTGAAACATTTTAATTTGGATTTAAAGGCTGCCTTTTCTGTTAGTGTGTTGTGTTAACGTATTTTCCTCACCTGTAAAATAGAGGCAATAATTTCCATGACATAGGGCTGCTGCAAAAAAAATAGCCATAGCAATGAACACATGCACACGTATTGCTTCTTCTGTGACAAGTCCTTTTCCAGCCAGTTTTTTCTAAAAGCAGTTTCCTTTTTTTCTTCTTTTCTCTCTTTTATTGTTTTTTTCAACTTGCTTCCCAGCCATCCAAATTAGCGTGTGTGTACACTCTGTTGTTAAGTGCCCTGGAGTCAGTTCCAACTCACAGAGACCCAGTGTAGAGTTTCTGAGGAGTGACTGGTAAGTTTGAACCATCAACCTTGCAGTTCAAACTGACCTTACGGTCCACTGCATTATCCTGCGACTCCCTCCCACCTCTGGATACCATCGTAGTTATTCTTATTGTAGCATGAAAACCTTTTCTTAACATTTTACAGTAGTAGACTCATACAAGAGCTGTCCCTTTGCAACTTAATGGCTAATTTCTTTAATCAAAATGGTCACATGTTTAACATGTATTAATTCCTGTTTGCTTAGTAAAAACCTGATACAGTAATTGAATATCTCTCCACTCTGTAGTTGAGGAAACGGAGGCAAGAGAGATCCATTAACTTGCCCCAGGTAACCCAGTTTATAGGTGACAGCTACATTTGCAAGCAGGCAGTCTGGTTCTGAAATTTACACTTTTAACATGAGGCAATTTGGGAAAGAAAGAGGCACTTAGAAAGCCCATGAAATTGCTGTTACCAGTCCCCAAATGTCTTCTAAAACAAAGCAAAAATAATTTTTGGATTATCTGATAATTTAAATATAGTTAAATGTTACAAGAAGTGATATATATTATATGAAAACACTTGCAACCTATAAAGTGTCATATACATATAGATTATTTTTATCAGGACTAATAATTGAAGAGTGACCTTATCTTGGAATGATGTTTACCATGTAGGAGGTTTGAATATCTTGCAATAAATCTATCCATCTATAAATAATAGGCTATTTTCATAAAACACATCGGTCATGGTTCACTCCAAATCTACGATCTCAAAGGATACATTTTGTCTTAGTGAGATGTGTGTGTGGGGAGGTTTCCTGTGTATATCATGTTGAAAATAGTAAATGTATCCCTGAGGATAAATTAAGCATGATAAGTCTCAAGTTGTCTCTCATAAAATAATAGAGTAAACAACAAATTGTTTAAAAGTTGTTTTAAGATCATGCTTTCTTAGAGAGCTAGTACTTCCCACAGTAACTGTGGCACCACGATTTGATACAATTCGAGCTATTTTTATAGATTGTGATAGAACTGTTTTTATCAAAACTTCCCATCCAAACCAGATTAATCTTTGGAATAAAATGTAGACTACAGATAGCTATTACAGGAATTCTATGAAATTGAGACATATTAGTCATAGAATAGCTCTCAAGCTCTTTGGGAAAGTAAATTTTGCCTAAAGCAACAAATCATGAATCAACTAACTTGTGAAAGAGCATTGGGAAGACTTATATTTGTAACATAGCAACAAAAAATCAAATATAGTCCAGTGCTGCATAGCATCCATTCCAACAATGCCCAACCACATACGTCTTTGGTCCCATGAAGCTTTACTAGAGGTCAAAAATTCCAATCAGAGAACAGGATGAAGTGAACGCAACAGTTTCCCTCACACATCATGGGTATGTCACATGTCTTGTATATATGCTTTGTCAGGTGTATAATGATACACACATATGTAACCTGTAACACCTATGTCTTTGTTGTTGCTAGGTGCCATCCAGTTGGTACTGATTCATAGCGACCCTATGTGCAACAGAACGAAACACTGTCTTATTCTGTGCTAAGCTCACGAACCTCGCTATATTTGAGTCCAATGCTGCTACCTCTGTGTCAATCCATCTGATTGGGGGGTATTCCTCTTTTTCTCCAACCCTAACCCTCCCATTTACTAAACATGCTATCCTTCTTCAGGGACTCAGCCCTCCTGATAACATGTCAGACATATGAAAGACAAAGTCTGCCCATCCTGGCCTCCAACGAGCTCTGTGGTTTTACCTTAGTCCTCAAACTGACATTTTTGCTCTTGAACACTTTAAAGATGTTGTTTGCAAGCAGATTTGCCTAATAATACATATGAGGGAACTTCAAAAAGTTCATGGACAGGGAGACAGTACAAGGGTTAAAGGCAACAGACGCAAATAGAGTTAGATGCACAATCCTGCAATTACTGTGATCTGCAAATAGACACACACAGGCTGAACAGGTATGTGAGGGAAAGTGAGAGTATACTCACGAATATATAAGTGACAGAAAACATTTATGCATGGATACCCATTTTACTGCAAATACATCCATGAATGTGGTAGAGTATACCACGTGTGGGGGCAAAGTTATGAAACATCTTGACATCACCAAACACATTGAGGGAATAAGTTTTAGAGGACACCATGGTCAATTGGCATAACAAGTTTACAATATTCCACATCCTGCTTTGTTGAGTAGCAACTGGGGTCTTAAACATCATGGGCAACCATCTAAGGTGCAACTATTGGTCTCTCCCTGTTTGAAAGAAAGAAGAGCGATGAAAACCAAAGGCAAATGGGTCGCTTGAATGTCAGTCTCCACAACCTTTGAGATCATAAGAACTG
>NW_006408568.1:18786473-18796524 GCF_000296735.1 Chrysochloris asiatica
TCGTTGGAGAAGGATGTCATGCTGGGTAGGGTGGAGGGTCAGAGAGGAAGAGGAAGACCTCCAACGAGATGGATCGGCCAGGTGGCATCATTGATGGACTCGGGGGTGGCAGCGGTGGTGAGGTTGGCCCAGGATTGGGCTGCTAACCTCAAGGTTGGCAGTTCAAAACTACCAGCTGTTCTGCAGGAGAAAGATGAGGCTTTCTGCTCCTGTAAAGGTTTACGGCCTTGGAAACCCTGTGCAGGGTCTCTATGAGTCGGAACCGACTCCACGATACTTAACAATAACATATAAATATATATAAAAAGCCAGGCTCTTTGGTCAGGTAGACACTGATGGAGCCCCCAAAGCTATCGCCCTCAGTTACCCTATACATCTTGAACTGACTTCACCCCGTGGCTCAATTTTTAGCCAAATAATGAATTGATCTATCACGGGAATAGCATAGTAAGGTATACATATCTCAGAATAGTGAATCATTTGAGATCAAAAGGGCATCACTTACCCAAAGAAAAGTTCAGAAGGGTAAGGAAACATGGAGGAATGGAAACAAGGAAGACATGGGATAAGGGATGTTACATTAAGGAGATTGCAATCAATAAGTTAAAGCAAAATGCATAGGGATTTTTTAATGTAAAACTGATGATCTGCTCTGACAACCTTCACTCAGAATATTGTTTTGTTGTTACGTCCTGTCAAGTCTGTTTTGTCTCATAGAGACCCTGTATGGGATTTCTGAGGAGCTGCTAGTGAATTTGAACCAACAAACTTAGGATTCAAACTGACCTTATAGTCTAGTACTTATTCTACAGTGCCACACTAGGACTCCCAATTTACAATAAAACATTTTTTTTTAAATAGTTAAAATGGAATTGAAAGGCAATGGATTTTTTTTCCTTGATCTTTTTGAAGCCTCTGTTATTGTCTTGATAGTCATAATAAATTCCTATGTTATTTTATGGCTTATGTTTGTAGGGTATTGTACCTGTTATCTGAAAAATGTATGCTTCAACTCATAAGCAGAAGCTTAGTCAGTACTCTGTGGGTTTTCTTGTATTACCTCTGTTGGACCTGCTCAAGTGTCTGAAGTCAATTGATAAATGCAATGATACCTAGGCTGTCTTCCTCATTCATATGTCTTGCAATTGTCAGGCTATCGGCTACAGTGATAGGGGATACTGTGCCAGGTATCTCTTATCATACAGTTGTTGTTAAGACCTGTTGAGTTGGTTCTGACCCATGGCAACCCTGTACAGGGTTTCCAAGGCTGTAAATCTTTAGAGGAGCAGAAAGCCTCATCTTTCTCCCGCAGAGCAGCTGGTAGTTTCGAACTGCTGACCTTGCGGTTTGCAGCCCAATTCATAACCACTACGCTACCAGAGCTCCTTTATCATACAGTAGAGTTGCTGAAATCCTTTACAGTCATCAGTGGTTTATCAAGAGTTGCAC
The DNA here is from genome assembly GCF_000296735.1 of Chrysochloris asiatica. Taxonomy (NCBI): domain Eukaryota; kingdom Metazoa; phylum Chordata; class Mammalia; order Afrosoricida; family Chrysochloridae; genus Chrysochloris; species Chrysochloris asiatica. The sequence continues at coordinate 18,787,923 of NW_006408568.1, forward strand.
AAGAGCAAATCAAAATGAGAAAGCACTTGTCTAGTCTTAGATGGTGGTCATTTTATTGGCTAAATCAAGTCATTTGACCAAGTTAAAATCATGTGGGTCAGTACTACCAAAGCACGTGAATATTTTTTTTTCCAAATCATCTACCACTGACTAGATCGTGACAAAATAATCCACAGTTCTAAAACATGTAAAATGTGAATATCCCTCTTCCTGTGATTACCAAATGCACCATTCATTTATGGCATCAGGCTTGAACCTCAGTATCTCATAATCTTAATCCGGTTTCCAGGTAGACAATGGTCTTTGCATGTATCTTTTTGATTATGGATAGACACTCATATTGAAAGTTATTTATAGTCTCAAGAAATAATGAGAAATGGAAAGATGGTCACAACTAACAAAATCATTCAAATCAAGGAAAACAGGATTAGATCACACTAACTATTCAATGCCCTCAAGTCAACTTTGACTCATGTTGTTGTTGTTAAGTGCTGCCAAGTCAGTTCTGACTCATAGAGACCCTATATGCAACAGAACGAAACACTACCTAGTCCGGTGTCATTGTCACAATTGCTGCTAGGCTTGAGTTCACGGATGCTGCTACTGTGACAATCCATCTTGTTGGGGGTCTCCCTCTTTTTCACTGTTTCACTTTTTCAATCCACTTTACTAAGCATCATGTCCTTCACCAGGGACTTGTCCCTTCTGATAACATGTCTGAAGTATGAGAAATGAAGTCTAGTCATCTTGTCTGCTAAAGAGCATCGGGTTGTACTTGTTCCAAAACAGATTGGTTTGTTCTTTTGTCAGTCCATGGTACTTTTAATACTTTTCTCCAACACGTAACTCAAATGCGTCAATTTTTCTAGTCTTCCTTATTGATTATGCAAGTTTCACATGTATATGATATTATTGAAAATACCATGACTTGGGTCAGGTGCACTTTAGTCCTCAAATGGCCATCTTTGTTCTCAAACACTTTAAAGAGGTCATGTGTGGCAGATTGGTCAAATTTAATATGTCATTTGATTTCCTGACTGCTGCTTTCATAAATGTTGATGGTGGATACAAGCAAAATGATGCCTTTGAAAACTTCAGTCTTTTCTCCATTTATCATGATGTTTTTTGTTTGTCCAATGATGAGGGTCTTTGTTTTCTTTACATTGAGGTACAATCCCTACTGAAGGCTGTGGTCTTTGATCTTCATCAGTTAGTATTTTAAGTCCTTTTCACTTTCACCAAGCAAGGTTTTCTCATACACATATTGCAGGTTGTTAACAAGACTTCCTCCAACACTAATGCAACATTCTTCTTCATATAATCCAATTTATCAGATTATTTATTCAGCATACAGATTGAGTAACTATGGTGAAAGAATACAACACTGACACATACCTTTTGTAATTTTAAATCATTCAGTGTCCCCTTTTTCTGTTCAAAAGAATGCCTCTTGGTCTATGTACAAATTCCTCATGAGTATGATTAAATGTTGCGGAATGCTCATTCACCCCAGTATTGTTCATAGTTTGTTATGATCCACATAGTGAAAAGTCTTTGCATAGTCAATAAAGCACAGAAAAACATCTTTCTGATATTTTCTGCTGTCAGCCAAGATCTATCTGATATCAGCAATGATATCCCTCATTCCAGGTTCTCATCTGAATCTGACTTCAACCTCTGGCAGTTCCTTGTCAATGTATAGTTATAGCCATTTAAACATTATCTTTAGCAAAATTGTACTTGTATTTGATATCAATGATATTGCCCTATGATTTCCACATTCCATTTGGATTTTTCTTGTTGTAATGGGCACAAATATGGATCTCTTCTAATCAGTTGTCCAATTAGCTGTCATCCAAATTTCTTGGCATAGACAGTGAGTACCTAATACAGTGCCGTATTAGTTTGTTAAAGAGTTCAATTTGTATTCCAGTAATTCCTGGAGCCTGGTTCTTTCCCAATGCCTTCAGTACACATTGGACTTCTCCCTTCAGTACCGTTGGCTCTTGATCATATGTTACCTCTGGAAATGGTTGAATAGCGACCATTTCTTTTTGGTACAGTGATTCTGTTTATCTCTTCCATATTCTTGTGATGCTTTCTTTATCATTCAATATTTTTCTGAAAGACTCCAATCAGTATCTCAAGTCAAAGTTTGATATTTTCCTGAGTTCTTTAAAATTGAGAAATGCTGCGTGTATTTTTTCCCTTTTGGTTTTCTAACTCGAGATCTTTGCACAATTCATTATACTATTTGATTTTGTCTTCTCTAGTTTCCCTTTGAAATTTTCTTTCCTCATTTCTTCCATTTGGTTTAGCATTGCTATGTACTTCAAGATAGATCTTGAGATGTTCTTTTTGATGATGAATGTGACATCATTCCTCTTCAATTTGTCATTCCCAGTATAGTAAACCATGTGATTGCCAGATTGAAAATGACTGATACCAGTACATTTCAGATCACTAATGCCTAGGATATCGATGTTGATCTGTTCCATTTCATTTTTGACAAGTTGCAAATTTTCTAGGTTCAGATTTTGTACATTCAAAGTTTTGATAATTAATGAATGTTTTTAGCTATTTTTCTTTGTTCTTCAGCCAATGAAGCTCCCAAAGACTTTCCTCCATTTGTAACATCACGGTCAACTCAGTTTTGAGGAGGCAGCTCTTCTCCAGTCATATTTTAACTGCCTTCCAACCTGAATCATTTATCATCTAGACAACATCCTGGTGCTGTTCCTTATGCTTCTAAGTTCAATATTCTGGTGCTTTCTGACAGTCTTTCACTGCTACTCACAAGGCTTTCAGTGGCTAATCATTCCATAGTCTGATTCTCTGTCTTTAGAGTCTGTCTTAGTATGGAAGCTCAGATAAAATCTGTCCACCATGTGTGAGTCTGCTCACATTCAAAATACCAGCGACATAGCTTCCAGCATCACAACAACATGCAAATCCCCACAGTTTGAGAAAGTGACAGATGAGTGAAAGTTTGTCCTTGTCTATATGTCATTGTGACCATATAAGACATAGTAGAACTGTTACATAGGATTTCCAAGGTTAGACATTTTTTATGAAAACAGAGTGTGTCATCTTCCTCCTGCAGAGTAGTTTAAACCACTGACTTTTGGTTAAAAGCCCAAAACTTAACCAACCAAGCTACCAGGGCTCCTTATCACAGTCACTTGAGTTGGTTCCAACCCATAGTGACCCTGTATAAGGTTTCCAATGAGCAATTGTTGAGTTTGAACCCTGACCTTGCAGTTCAAAGTGACTTTGTAGTCCAACACATTAACCTATAGTGCCATACCAGGACTCCATGCCATGAAAATTCTCAATTCCTGCCAGGCAAATATCAATTTTCTTAAACTTGCGTATATTTCTGTTCCTCGGGAGTAGCTCCACAGTTCATTGTAACTGTTACTACTTTCTGGGGTGATATTTTGGCCACTGTTTTCAGCAGCTCTTGGCTTCAGCCTCAGGTCAGCCCAGCTCAGACAATTGTGAGCTCTGTCTTCTGAGATCCTATTATCTTTGCATAAGAAAGGGAAATGCTTCCAAATGAATATATTTCTCATTTGACTTCTAGTCAATATACAGGCGGAGACTGAGAGATCTCCTTTTAGTTTGAATTATTTCAATCTGTTTGTGTTTAAACTGGCAGTGCTTTTACCAATATAACTCTCTGAAAATGGTGTGGGGCTTTCTTTTAATGTGACTCTGGTGAACTCGTTGGTCCTTTTGGGGCCTTGCCCACCATTATTTTTCAGAGAAGTTCCCTACTTTGACAGATCAGATTACTGTTTTTTGTTTGTTTTTGTAGTGCGTTTTATGTTGTTTTAGGTGCCATCGAGTCAGTACCGACTCATAGTGACCCTATGCACAATGGAACAAAACGCTACCTTATCCTGGACCAACCTCACAATCGTTGTAACATTTGAGTCCATAAGTCTGTTCAATAGTAGCTACAAAGTCACACAACATCAGGTAAACCTGTAATTTTTAAAAAGTAATTTTTAAAGACTGTACCTTTAACATGATATTAACCTTGAAGGAATACTTTACTGGCAGCACTCACATTTGACCTTTGCCTCTAAAACAGAATGTCCAATGAGAATACTTTGTTAGCAAAATAAGAATACAGACAAGAAACAGTGTATTTTCTAACTCAACATATGCTGGGCCCTCTATTTTGCTTTTAAATTCTGCTCTGATAGTGCTCAATTCTCTCCTCTAACTTTAGACCACAATTAGAAGCACACAACTGATATTATTAACATATTGTCTTGAGATCTTCTTTGCTGTTAAGCGTTGTAGAGTTGGTTTGGACTGAAAGCGACCCTGCATAGGGTTTTCGAGGAGTGACTGATGAGTTTTAACTGCTGACTTTGTGGTTCAAACCAATCTTGCAGTCCAGTGCTTTATCCCACAGAACCACACCAGCCAAATCAAAAGGACTTTAAGTACATCTTCCCTCTTCCAAGTACAGAACACAGTTCTGAAAATTGTTTCACTATTACATAATACGCTTCTCCTTTTTTTAAGTTTTTTAAGCTTGCAGATCACACTGCTTTTAACCCTTCACACGTAATCTGGTCCCTCTATTAATGTGAAATATTTTAGCTATTTTGTTGTAGAAACACTTTTCTTCTAGGTAGTAATATCTGAATGATATTACTATAAATTACTATAAATAATGACCTTAAAGGAGTCCTGGTGTGGTGCTGTGGGTTATTGCCCTGGACTGCAGTTTGAACCACAAGGTCAGTGGTTCAAGTTCACCAGCTGCTATGAGTCCCTATGAGTCAGAACCACCTCAACGGCACTTAACAGCAACAACAATAACAATCACTGTAAAGCTCAATGTTCTTTCACAGTAATCTTTTATGTAAACCATTGTTTTATGAGTCATCTCGATGGTCTTTGTGGTCTGACTAGCCCTACTGACCCATGGGCTCACTCATGTTACAGTGGCGAATGGGCTGGTAGCTATATAATCTTCAGTGGTATCATCCATATTTCTTGTGATTATGGGCAACAAGTATGACTTGAGCTCTTGTCATGGAATAGAGTATTTCTAGCTTTTTCACAAAGCAGTCACAAGATTCTTAAGATCAGAAAATAAGAGAGTCTCAATGTGTAAGGGTTTCCAAGTCTCAGCCTGCATCTTCCTCTCTGCTGATATATGATAATTAAGTGCCATCAAGTCAGTTCTGACTCATAGAGATTATGTATAGGGTTTCCGAGGTGCTACTGTGGGTTTGAATGGTTGACCTTTTGGTTAGCAGTCTAAGGTTTATCCAACAGTGCCATACCAACTTTCTCTTCCTGATTTACTAGCCAGTGAAAATCATTGGTCAAACTCAGAATCAATGCAGAGGGCACTGTCAAGGGGCAAGAATGCAGACACCTCTATTATTGTGGTGATTTTCCAAATTATCTACCTTATATGGTGGCGGAGCTGGTCTTGGTTCATAGCAACACTTTATAGGGTTTCTTTTTGTTAGTGCCATCAAGTAGGTCCTGACTCATAATGACCTGTATAGGGTTTCCAAGGAGCAACTGGTGAGTTTGCACTTCCGACCTTGAGGTACTCTTATCCTATAGCATACTAGAACTCCTAAATTAAATACATACATACAGATAGATAGCTAGATAGATAGTGTGAGAGATAGATAGGACTCCTGGTGTGGCATTACACTGCAAACCACAAGGTAGGCAGTTCAAACCCAGCAACTGCTCCTTGGAAACCCTATCCAGGGTCACTATGAGTCAGAACCAACTGTAAGGTGCTTATCAATTACATCTATGTCTATCTACCTACCTATCTATCTATTCACTCAAGGTGAATGCAGAGCTGCTTTCACATTTTTTTATTGCATTTGCAAGCACATTTTCTTCTTAAATACATGATTGTTGAGACTAAAGATGAAAATACGTATTAAGACTTCCCTTCTTAAATGGAAAACATAAATGGGATATTATGACAATTGTTTTTTGGTACGACAAATCTTGATGGATTTTCTTGAAGGACAAGGATGACCATGGTGTTTATTATGAAGCAGTTTTTAAGAAAATAGAAAAAATATATTAGTGAGCTGAAAAAATAATGTTTCTTCCTTTACAACAATGCACCTGCTTATACCCTCAAAGTACAAGCTGTTCTATGAAAATGAGAAACTTTACCTCACACACCCTCCAGCCCTGATCTTCTCCCTTCAGATTTTGTTTGTTCCCCAAACTAAAAAATCATTTCAAAGGAACACAATCTGAAATCCTCGATCATGCCCAAACTGCCATTTTGATAAGATATAAAGCAATAGCACTGAATACTTTGGGGGAGTGTTAGAGAAATGAAAACAACAACTTCAGAAGTGTATAGACATGGATGGAGGATAAGTTGATAAACAATAATTCCACATTTTGGTATTTTGGTTTAATAAAGATTTCTATGATGTTATGGAGTCCTGGTATGACACTGTGGGTTAATGCTCTGGATTGCAAAGTCAGTTTGAACTGCAAGCTCATGAGTTACTCCTCGGATACCCTATACAGGGTCGTTCTGGGTCAGAACTGACTTGAAGGCACTTAACTACAACAGTGATGTTATAGCTAAATTTTTTTACATACTCCTGTAGATTCTCATGAATATAACGACATTTGTAAGTATTATAAAAGCTAATAAATGCACTCATGTAAAGTATCAGAGCAAGATCTTTTGGTGCCAATATTCCTATTAGAATTACACCATTAAAATGATCTTTATGACTTCTTCTCCCATTTAAAAAGCCTAGAAATAGTTAACTTGGAATGATACAGTGTTTTAGGCACTTTATTAAGTGCTTTTAATGAGTTATCTTATTTAACCAACAAACATAAGACAAGAAAATGGGGAATATTAATGAAAGGGCCTAAATAATTTTGTATTACTGCTATTATTCTCATATGATTGTTACGGGTCCCTAGTAGCACAGTAGATTAAGCACTGGGCTGCTATCCACAAGGTTTGTGGTTTAAACCAACAGTTGTCCCATAGGAGAAAGATGAGATGTTCTGCTCCCATACAGATTTACAGTTGCAGGAACCCAAGGGAGAAGTTCTACTCTAGCTGCCCTATAGGGTTAGTATGAGTGGAAATCAGCTTGATTACAGTGGGTTCATATGATTTCTAATATTGGTAGAGAAATCAAAATAATTGTTATTTTCTAATTTCATATTTTTCAGTGTTGATAATCATGAATTTGAAACTTCAACCAGTCCCAGAATTTTATTTCCTGATGACTGCTTTGAATCGATACGGAGTCTTGGTGTGGCACTGTAGGATAAGCACTGGACCGATAAGCACAAGGTCAGTGGTTCAAGTTCACTAGCAGCATCTCAGACAACCTCTACAGGGTCTCTGTGAGAAAAAAACAATGCTGTCTCCTGGGCCAACCTCACAATTGTTGCCATGCTTGAGCCCACTTTGCCAATCCATCTTGCTGGGGGTCTTCCTCTTAATGTAACATAAATCAGATACTTATTATTTTAGCTATAAATATATGTATAGAGGAGACAATGAGTCAAGTTAAAGTTAAGAATGTCTTTCTGTCTTGCTTTTGAACCAAAATGCACACCTCCTGCTATAACAAAAGTGATTTGCTAAGCATTTTAGCAATTCTTTGGATGTCACTTATACTTTGCTCATTAAAAAAAAAACAAAAAAACTAAACTAGTATAATGCATATACCATATGAATTCATTCTTTAATGTGTTCTGAATATGACTGATACTAAATCTTGGTAAATATCCATGAGTTATGAATTCAAACACACAAAATTCCACATGGCAATATTAAGTACAGAGAGATTCCCACAAACATTTAGTACATTAGCTTTAAAGGCTATGCTTTTCTTAAGAGTGGTGATGTGAAATTTAAACATTTAGCCTTGGTGATATCGAATTTAAACATTAAGCCTTGTTAATAGAACATTTCCCCTATTACACAGATGGTAATATTACAGTGGTAATTTGATTAGAATATGTACTTTAGAATGCATATTTTGCTTTGTTTTATTTAGAAATAATTAGGTTTCTACCCCTTTTTTGTGCCAACTGTTAAATGAATATTTATAAACAACATTTTATTGTTATAGGTCCCTTGGTTTCCTAGTTACCAAATTTTTGGAAAATAATTATTTGAGAAATAAATTATGAAATTGAACATAGCAATATTGTACAGAGGCTAACAGCTCTTCATATACATCTTAGCTGAAAGCAGAGAATACCATAAAATGTTTTTCTGTACTTTATTGACTATGCAAAGGTGATTGACTGTGTGGCTCATGACAAGCTATGGCAACATTGCAGAGAATGGGTATTTCAAAACATTACTTTTGCTCATCAGGCACCAGTACACAGATAAAGAGTCAGCTCTTCGAACAGAACAAGGGAACACTGAATGGTTTAAAAACAAGAAAAGGTGTGTGCCAGGGTTGTATTCTTTCACCATACTTATTAAATCTGGATAGTGAGCAAATAATCTGAGAAGCTGGATTATATAAAGCAGAATGTGGCATCAGGATTGGAGGAAAACTCATTAACAACCTGCAATATGCAGATGATA
>NW_006408568.1:18797038-18799569 GCF_000296735.1 Chrysochloris asiatica
GTCTTTTATACTTTGGACACATTCTCAGGAGGGACCAGTCCCTGGAGAGGAATACCATGCTTGGTAACGTGGAGGGTCATAGAAAATTAGATGGATTGGCACACTGGCAGTAGCAATAAGCTCAAATATAATAATGATTGTGAAGTTGACACAGGAATGGGCAGTGTTTTGTTCTGTTGTATGTGATGTTGCAAAGAGTTGGAATCCACTCAATGGCATCTCACAACCACAATGTATGCATATATGTGTGTGTATAAATGAAGGGGCTTCAAAATAATTATATACATTATATCTATACATATATAAATTCTATCTACAAATATAGCAGTCCCTGGTAGTGTAGATGTGTCCTGTTGGACTGCTAACTGCAAGGTCAGCAGTTTGAGTCCACCAGCCACTCTGTAGGAGAAACATGAGGCCTTATACTCCCATAGAGATTTTCAGCTTTGAAAACCTTACACACAGTCACTATGAATTTGAGCCTACTCGAAGTCACAGCATAACCAGCAAGTCATCTATACCTATGCCTCTCTTGCTCTGTATGTATACTTATATAGTTGTTGGAGTACTCATGTGGTGTTGTAGGATAAGCAGTGGACTGTTAATTACAAGGTCAGCAGTTTAAAACCCCAGCTGCTCCTTGGAAACCCTACACAGGGTCACCATGAATTGTAACCAACTCGATGGCATTTAACCAGCATAGTTGTTGTTAGGTGCCATTGAGTCAATTTGGACTCATATATAGTGCCCCTAGGTGCAACACTGTCTAGTCTTGTGCCATTCTCACAATTGTTTTATGTTTGAGCCTATTGTTGCTGCCACTATGTCAATCCAACATGTTGGGGGTCTTCCTGATTTTTGTTGACTCTCTACTTTACCAATTATGATTCCCTTCTTCAGGGACTGATCCCTACTGATAACATGTTCAAAATTATTGTTATTGTACAGTGCTGTTAGTTTATTCTGATGCATTGTGGCACTTTTTAGGATTTCTGAGAAGCAACTGGTAGGTTTGAACTGCCACATTTATGTTTAGTAGTCCAATAGTCCAATGCTCATCCTATAGCGTCCTCTCAGGATTTCATCTATATAAAGTAGGAAAGACAAAGTCTCCATATGGTCTCTTTAAAGGAGCAATCCTGCTGTACTTCTTCCAAAACAGATTTATTTATTCTTCTGACAGTTCATGGTATACTCAGTATTCTTCACCAGTATCATAATGCAGATGAATATATTTCTCTGAGGTCTTCTTGAGTCATTATCCAGCTTTCGCATACATATGAAGCAATTGAAAACACCATGGCTTGGGACAGAAACACCTTAGTCCTGAAACTGACATCTTTTCTAACACTTTAAAGAGGTCTTTTGTCAAGAATTTGTCCAATGTAATCTGCAGACTGGTGCTTCCATGAGCATTGATTCTTGATCCAAGTAAAATGAAATCCTTGACAACTTAAGTATTTTATCATTTTATCATGATGATGTAATTTATTCGTCCTCTTCTGAGCATTTTGTAATCTATACCAAAGGCTGTAGTCTTTTTCTTTTTTAAGTTTTTAGTGTGAGGTTTACATGGGAGAACATCAGCTTTACGCTTATCCTATCGTATTTTATTTTACTGCAATGATTACAGTCCCCTCCATGCATCATCATATAACCCTAAAGGGTACACCACACAGGTCTGCCCTGCCCCCACCCCACCCCGGCCTCTAGCACACAGCCGTTCTCCCTCCCTGAGTCCAGTGTCTCCAGCTACTCCATCTGTCCAAGTCATCTTCTCTGTTTCCATCCCTGGTGTCACTGATTCTCTGGGTAGGGTCCCGCTCTCCATTCTTCTCACTTGATGGTCCCAGGGACCTCCGCTTCTGAGCTGCAAAATCAATCACTCTCCTCCTTTTGTCAAAAAACATCTACCTCTATATTTCCTAGCCTCACAGTCAGACCTGATGGCAATTATTCACTATTGTACCACAAGTCTTATTCCCATTCCTTTCACCAGCCCAGTCCCAACTGATTGGAAATCATTCAGTGGTGATTCTACCTTCCCCTGCCCCATCTGGAACCAGGCTCCCTCTTCAAAACTTGTAAGCCAGTCACTTCTTGCCTTTATGTGCCCCCTCACACTTCAGACATGTTGTCAGGAGGGACCAGTCACTGGAGAAGGATATCACGTTTGGTAAGGTAGAGGGTCAGAGAAAAAGAGGAAGATCCCCAATGAGATGGATTGGCCAGGTGGTAGCATTGATAGACTAAAGCATGGCAGTAGTGGTGAGGTTGGCCCAGAATTGGGCAGTGTTTTGTTCTGCTATGCATAGGGTCGCTATGAGTTGATACCGACTCAATGGCACCTAACAACAACAGCAACAAAAATTTTGGGTAGCCAATGTCTATGTTGCATATCCCTGTCAACTCTGTGTGCCAATGGGTGGGAGTGATCCTTGCTGTAGAGATTTGTTCCTTTTGAGCTACTACATCCATAAGGATAGGTAAAGTTCATCAAATTGTAGCAGGTTACTCTCCCCGCCCCCCCC
>NW_006408568.1:18802639-18834565 GCF_000296735.1 Chrysochloris asiatica
AATAACATCTAGGGTCACATGGAAATTTAGTTCTCTCTCAGTCAGATTGAGGTTATCCTTGAATGAAATGACCTAAAAAAAAAAAAAAAAAAAAAGCCTGATTTTTCCTGTTTCACATTTCTTTTCCCATTTGAAATAATAAACTGGGAGAATGTCATATGTAATTTTGTATTTCTACACAGTATCTATTATAGTGCTTCAACCTGACCTAGAATTTTACTTTCTAATCACTACATGGAATCAATATGGAGAGGTGTCCTTCTGTAGGATAAGCATTGTACTGTTAACCATAATGTGGACAGTTCAAACCCATCAGCCGTTCCTCGGAAACCCTGTATAGGGTCACTATGAGTCAGAACATACTCAATGGCGCTTAACAACAACATCAAGACCTGATCAATAAAAACATTCTAAATTCTATTGAATCACAGTTGTTACTTAATAATCTTATTTAATGTTTGAAGTAGTTAAGAATTCCAGGTGGCACTATAAGGTAAGCACTGGACTACTTAAACTAAAGGTCAGCAGTTCAAACCCACCAGCCACTCTGAAAGAGAAAGATGAGATTTTCCTACTCCTGTAAAGCTTGACAGGCTCTGAAACCCCATACATGGTCATTGTAAGTCTCAATCCACTTGAAGGCAATGGCTTTGGGGTTCTGATGTTTCCATGATTGACATTCTCATATAGTACAATGTAAGGCAGCAGCCCCTTACATTGTAAGGGTAACTAAACAGGAGATGTAGACATACATAAATAGAAAGTGATTTTTTTTAATTCTATGACAGCAGTATGACATTAAAACAGAACAAATTTGATGAATTTGTTCTAAAATATCCTTACTCCACACACATTTTTAACAATTTTGTTTTGTTTTCAAATTTTAGGGTAATTGATCAGAAAATATTCAGTCCACAGCAGAAATACAGTGATCAAGGTTTTTAACATCAGCATTAAGATTATTCAATTATTAACAATCATTATTAGTATTTAATAAAAATGTTAAAAATAGCATGCCAGAGCAACAGACATATTGGTATTTGTTTAAACTTGGAGAAATCCATCTTTTCTTTGAGAACAGTATGAATATTAAAATACGTTTTTGTAAATCTGTTGTTTGGGTGTCCATTATGACTCGTAGTGGTACCCAGTATAGAAAAGTATACAATATTCTTCAAAAAAGTTTCCCAAGTTTCCTCCCCGAGAGATAAAAGAAGTAATTGTAACTTTCTGAGACACAACAGGTAGTCTGGGGGTTTTGCTGATACCAGCGATAGGTTCTAATGATCCCTGAGTAATCTTTGTGTACAAAAAAATAAATTAACTTGTGACTCACATGTAACCCTCAGCTCTCCTGAATAAAAATATATCTCCCCTTTTAAGACCATGGAGCATTTGGTACTGTACCAAGTGTTACCCCAGCTTTGACTGCTACAAGTCCAACAAGAAAGACCTTGAAAATGGGCATTGAGGAAGTACAGAAACTCTCTGTTTCCCCGCTCTTGCATAAGTGAATAAAACTTAACAGCAGCAGTAGGAGCTTTTGTTAGATAAAACTTAGAGATAATTATAAGAGCCTCTTTGTTCCATTCATGGATCAGAATACCTCTGTTCTTAGAAATGGAATGTGTAGCCATGACTATTAGCTTTTACAAAACGTATAAAAACAGTGTATTCTAAGCTCTCTGTAGGTAGCTGTGACTAACCAACATAGACTGCCAGATTCCTCATTGGTGTCACCTCCTAATAAACTCTTTTTAACATTACCTTGGCATGCTTTATTGGCCTTGTTGCTTCATGGAACAAACTCGATTTTTTGGTAACAATAGGAGTCCTGGTGTGACAATGTGGGTTAGTGTGCTAAACTGCAAAGTCAGCTTGAACTGCAAAGTTGGCAGTTCAAGCTCACCAGCTGTTCTTGGAAACCCTGTATAGGGTCTCTATGGGTCAGAACTGACTTGATGGCACTTAACAACAGTGAACCTATAAAACAGAGTATAACTACCCCATTGGGTTTCCAAGGCTATAATCTTTATGGAGGAGTCGTGATGTGGTGCTGTAGGATAAGCACTAGACCTCAAGGTCAGTTTGAATTACAAGGTTGGCAGTTCAAACTCACAGTCGTTCCTTGGAAACCCAATCCAAGGTCACCATGTGCCCGAATTAACTTGACGACACGTTAACAACAATAATGACAACATCTTTATGGAAGCAGACTACTACATCGTTCTCTCATGAAGCAATTGGTGAGTTTGAACTTTCACCCTTTTGGTTAGTAACTGATCATTTAACCACTGTGTCACCAGGGCTTCTTATCATAAGTGTCATTTTTGTTGTGTGCTGTTGAGTCAGTTCTGACTCATGTTGTTGTTGTTGTTAAGTGCCATTGAGAGTTGGTTCCTACTCCTAGCGAACCTGTGTAGGGCTTCTGAGGAGCAGCTGGTAAGCTGGTGAGCTTGAACTGTCCACCTTGTGGTTCAAACCAACCTTGCAGTCCAGCCCATTAACCCACAGAATCATATCAGGACTTTGATTCATTGTGACCCTATATAGGGTTTCTGAGAAGGGCTGGTGGGTTTGAACTGCAAACTTTGTATTTAGGAGTCCTGTGCTTATCCTACAGCAACACATCAGGGCTCAAGCTACTGCCATATATAGGGTTTCCTAGGCTATAAGTCTTAATGGGAGCAGACAGTCTCTTCTCCCAAGGGAGTTATAGTTGGTAAATTCAAACTGTTAGCCTTGTGGTTAGTCAGATATATACATGTATGTGTTAAGTATAGTTATCTAGGACAAATAATAGAAGAATTTTTCAAAATGTAAATACGATTTCAGAAGCAAGTTTTTCTGTAGTGTTTTCACAGAAACCTGGTCCATAACATTCTTCCTGAAAAAGGACTCCATGGCCAAGCAAGTTCAAAACCACTACATAATATTTTTCTATACTTAAAGTTTCATAATAAACATTGAATCTGAGTAGTCTTGCAGTACAGGAATACATAATCTGTCCAAAAGGTTAGGTACATTTTTGTTACTATATCTATGGATTTAGAAATGAAAATGAAAACCAGTCTTTCGTTTAGTCTTAGATTGAGTTTACATTTTCAAACATAGATGTTGTTGTTGTTAAGTGCCATTGACACTGTGCTGATTAATAACGACACTCTACAGGGTTTCCAAGCCTTTAAATCACATCTTTCTCCTGTTGTTGTTGTTAGGTGTCATTGAATCAGTTCATAGAGGATCTATGCACAACAGATCAAAACACTGTAGCATCGTCATGCTTGCTATGTTTGACACCATTGTTGCATCAACTGGGTCTACGCTTCTTGTTGATAGTCTTCCTCTTTTTCACTGATCTTCAACTTTATCGAGCATAATGAGCTTCTCCATGGACTGGTCCTTTCTGATAGACAATATGTCCAAAGTATAGTCTCACTACCCTCATGTCTAAGGTGCATATTACTGTACTTCTTCCAAGACAGATTTGTGCCTTCTTCTAGCAGTCCATGATACTTTCAATATTCTTTGCCAATACCATAATTCAAATGTATGGATTCTATGATCTTCTTTATTCATGGTCCAATTTTCACATGCATGTTATTGTTGAAGTTGTTAGGTACTGTCAAGTGTTTTTGACTCATAGCTGATCTTGTGATTACCAGCCCAGTGCTTACCCTATGGTGCCATACCATGGCTTAACCTACTGCCATACGTAGGGTTTCCTAGGCTGTAAGTCTTTATGGGAACAGAAAGCCTCCTCTCCCGAGGAGCAACTGGTGGATTCAAATTGCTAACCTGTGGTTAGTAGAGTTCCTATTATGAGGAGAATTTGTTTATTGCAAGTATAGGGTTTTCTAGGCTATAAACCTTTGTGGGAGCAAAAAGTTTCACCTTTTCCCCACAGAGTGACAGGTGAATTTGAACTTCCAACCTCGTGGTTAGCAGTCTAGTGCTTATACTACACTTATACTGCCACCAACCCTCTACATGCATATGAGGCAACTGAAAACACCATAGCGTGCGTGAGTCAGAATCACCTTAGACCTCAAAGTGACATCTTTGCTCTTTAATACTTTAAAGAGGTCTTTTGCAGCAGATTTGCCTAGTGCAATATGTTGTTTGATTTCTTACTGCTGCTTCCAGGAGTGTTGATTGTGAATGCAAGCAAAATGAAATCTTTGACAACTTCAATCTTTTGTCCATTTATCATGATGTTATTTATTGGTCCAGTTGTGATGCTTTTAATTTTCTTTAATGTGTAATCCGTACTGAAGACTGTAGTGTATATGTTGTTGTTGGTATGTTGTTATGTGCCATCGAATCAGTTCCAACTCATAGTGACCCTGCGTAGGGTTTTCAAGGAGCAGCTGTTGGGTTTGGAATCGCCAGTCTTGCAGTGAGCAGGTCAATGCTTATTCTAAAGCTCCACACCAGAACGCCATAGTGTACATAGATGGATATAATTAAATCAATTGTATCTGTATCTATGTAGATATAAAAATAAGAATAATACTTAGTAGTTCAACTATCATCTATCTATCTATCATCTATCTATCTATCTATCTATCCTTCTTTCTATCTATCTATCTATCTATCTATCTATCTATCTATCTATCTATCTCACTCTCAATTTTCTAGATTTATTTTTACTTGGTATCTTAACTTGAATTATAGTAATTGATACTCTAAAACATGAACACTTTTTAGTAAGATTTCACCTGCAGTATTTTATTTCTTCTATTATTCTAGATATTGAATCTAATACCTTTTTTATATCTAAACACCATCCACTTATTTATCAGTCCTTTTTATCAGACTTTTAGATATCTAGATGATATTCTATATTGATTTTTCCCTTATCCGATAGACCATGACTTTATTTGCAACCAAACATATTTACAAATGTAGAATAAAAGTGTAATATCTGAACTTTTTTTGTTTCTTCCCAATGCAACTGTTGCAAATATTCAACATCATAACTCATGATATTAATTTAGTCTGATATTTTCAACTCTTCTAACGCGGCATTTACATCCGACAGCTGTAAAGGCTTTCAGCCATAATAAATCTCTGCTTGACTTCCCAAAGCAAACAGTGTTGAGGAGAGTGATCCCTCCAATAACATTTTGTCAGCTCAAATCACCACCACAGCATAAGTGAATCAGACAGTCTGAACTGACTCCAGGCTTGCCAGCCTCCGGTCCTTATTTCCTATTTTCTTTTACTTATGACCTGTTCTTAATATTCTAAAGACTCTGCAAATGCTGTGTTCATTCTTCAAGGCTGGTTGAATTGTCATTTAACATGTTTTTTTTCTTTCTCTCTGTGAAAATTCTGCCTGTGACCTGCCTAGGCTAGTTCACCTAGAAACCAAGTTTATCAGGACTAGTAATTTAGAAAATCTAATAATAAAGTCAATCTCATGCTATAAAATTAAATTTTTTGTAGGAAATTATCTATTCCTGTAAGTGAAGAAAAGTGATGTTCCTTGATACGTTTAAAATGAACTCAGGAAATTGTGATTTCCACAGTACATCCCTCTCAATTGTGCACATCATAAATAATGTGTTGAATAAATGAATGTGCTTCCTTTGTGTCTAGTACATGGAACAGAAATGCGATCAAATCATGTTAGACTTCTAGAGAAAGGCATATATTATTGAAAACAATGCCTTTCAAATAGCAAAATAGTATAGCACCTAAGAACACAGAACATTTGACTCAGATAGATGCATCTTCACTTCTTAATTCTGTCTCTTAGCAGTTTGACCATGGGTACATGAGCCTCAGTTCGCTCTTCTGTAAACTAGAGGCTATTGTTGTTAAGTGCCATTGAGTAGATTCCAACTCATAGCGATCCTGTCTAGGTTTTCTGAGGAGTGACTGGTGGATGGGAACCACCAACCTTGAGGCTAGCAATCTAGAGCTTATCCTACAGTGCCACACTAGAACTCCATAAACAGGGGGTAGCATTGAATTAAATAGCATAGAATTATTGTCACTTTATGGTCTTGTTTTTTTATATATATATTGCTTTGTTTTCTTTGAACTGTTTTCATACTGTGATTGTTAAGTGATGAGGTATCAGTTCCCGAGGCTTTTAAAACAATTTTTGTGGTAGCAGAAAACCTCATCTTTCTCTTCAGAAGCAGCTCGTAGACTCAAACCACTGACCTTATGGTTTCTAAATCAGTACTTACCCTCTGAGCCACTACTGTCCCTTTCTGTTAAAGTGTCTGTTTTAGCCTAGACTCTGCTATAACTTGGCATTATCCCAAACCACTTAATGTAAATGTCCATATAATTCAACCATAGTAGATCTAAATTTGAACGTTTCTGATGAGAAATCTGCATGTTCCAATCTCCCAAACATATGACAATATGTTTTGGAGCTATTTATTCTTTTATTTAAACCAAATCACATGAGTCTTCCTATCAATTTTATTATTCCAACACTAAAATCATATCATTTATTAAATACTAGCACATTATGAGCACTAGTTTATTTAATTATTTAATTATAAATATTATTAACACTCTGATAGATCATTTTACAAATAAGAATGAGGCTCACCAAGATTAAGAATAGAAAATAGCTATAGAAGAAATATAAGATTGAGCTAGGTTTCATATCCAGAACTAATGAATGGAAAATCTGGTTTTTGATTTTTTTAGATTTTATCACTATACATCATTGATTTTGGGACAGAACTCAGATATCATCTAGGGGTTTAGGGAAGCTGTATAGTGTAATGGTTAAGAGCAAATGTTTGAGTCTAGATTCAAAGTTGCAGTTCAGCCTTTTACTGGGACATCATTCTTTCAATAATAAATTAAGGATTTCAAGGTTGTTTTTGTTGGTAAGTGTAGTTGAGTTGGTTCCAACTCATAGAGACTCTGTGTAGAGTTTCTGAAAAGTGCACATCACTGATCTTACGGTTAGCAGTACAGTGCTTATCCTATAGTGCCAAACCAGGACAGAATTTAAAAAGCATTTGTATTTAAATTTCTGAGAACATTACTTGGTTGTCAGTGATTGTTCATAAAATATTTGCTATTATTTTTAATAAAGGAAGTAATTGAGGCACAAAATTTGAATGAATTTGGAGAAGGGTGCACCATTCATTCATGATAAAGATCTCCTTTTATTAGGGTCTTCAAACCCATATTGCATTCAATAGCAAGTACATATTGTCTGCTATAAATAATGAGCAAGGGATTGATAAATCAAGGATGAACAAAACAAATAATGTCTTTAGATTTTATAGCTTTCTTTTGAACAATATAATTGCATTAGGAAGTATATTATATGTAACGATGCTCTTACATGAAACACCCGGAGGGCAATGGGCGTACCTAGTCTGAAGGACCTACAGAAGATTTAATGGAAAAATGACCTCTGAGCAAAGGCATAAAAGAAGGAAGGATGGCCAGCAATTAGGCAAATAAATCATGGCATTTTGATAATTTTACTGGGTTAAAATTATTACTAATTTTCACATCTAGAAAATAATGGATCCTCTGAAGAACAGCAAGGCTATGGTGGTTGTATAGGCTGTACAATTTGGATAAAATGTGTTAAAAAGTGCCTGAGCTTGTGTTTTTATTTTAAAGGATTAATGGTTGTTTATAAAATTATAAGCAACACATTTTTCAAACGCAGGCCATCTAAGTGCACAGTGTGATTAATAACCCTATGACATTAAATGTTCAAAACAGAAAATAAGGCTGCTACTGTTGGTACAAATGGACTTGGAGTATAACAGAAAGGACACTGAAAAGAAGTAAAATATTTGTTATTCTTATGTGTCTTATTGTTGAAAATATACTCTACTTAATAATGTACCATTTCTGTTTAGGAAAGAAATAGTTCTGTTCCTGAAAGAGTTGGAAGTATCAACTTATTATTATGGTTTTGGACACTTTGACTTTATTGAACCTTTTAAAAATATATAACAGAGTTATTAACACTTGGCATTGTCTACTAGCAGAAAACTGTTTTGCTGAAGATAGCATTTTTGCTGACAAAGCAATCTAGACTTTCATCTTTTCATGATATTTGTACCCTTTAACTTTGGGATCCTGCTCTCCTGGATGTACAGCCCATAAGACAAGGCAATAGTTCTATTAAAGGTACCTAAAGGAGCTCTGGTAGCGTAGTGGTTACGAATCGGGCTGCGAACCTTAAGGTCAGCGGTTCGAAACTACCAGCTGCTCCACGGGAGAAAGATGAGGCTTTCTACTCCCGTAAAGATTTACACCCTCGGAAACCCTATACAGGGTCGCTATGGGTCGGAACCGACTCGATGGCACATAACAACAACAACAATTTGGTTTTTCATAGAAGTACTGATAATACAGTAAGACTTTGGCAACATTCCTATTTTATATATTATTTGTTAGTGTTGTTAAGTGTCTCAGTTGCTGTTGTTGTTAAGTGCCATCAAGTACGTTCTAACTCATAGCAATCCTTTATAGGGTTTCCAAGGGGCAACTGGTGAGTTTGAACCACCAATCTTGAAGTTCAAATTGACCTTGTGGTTCAATGCTGTATCCCACAGTGCCACGTAAGGATCCCAAGTGACTTGGAGTCAGTTCTCAATCATGGCAACCCTGTTTCAGAGAAGTGGTTGGTGGGCTTGAATCCCAGCATTCCAGTGCTTATCCTATAACACCAATCAGGTAACTATAAAATTGAATTCAGTTACCTTCAATATCTTCCTTTCATTTGGACAATGTTTTGCTTCTTAAAGTTGATTTGAAGGAGGACTGTGACTTTGTAGGTTAAGCACAGAATCAGCCATTCCAGCCCACCAACCATTCCTCAGGAGAAATTTGAAGCTTTCTGCTCCAGGAAAGATTTATAGTCTCTGCCTCATAGAAACCCTGTATGCAGGGTTGCTGTGAATTGGAACCGACTTGACAGCACTTAATAACAACAAAGTTGTAGAATGTAGTATGGTTTTATAACTACTAAAAACAGTTATTAACTTTATGTTAATTGTTTTGTATTTTAAATGGGACCACCAATGATGATTATAGAGGAAATGTGGGATACAAATCGTCTTCCTAAAAATAGCATAGGGCTGGGCTTCTAAGCACCAGGTCAGTAGTTTGAATTTATCATTCACTGTGTGGGAAAAAGATATAAGGCTTTCTGTTGCCTAAAGATTTACAGCCTCAGAAACCCTGTACAGGGTGGCTATGAGTCAGAACCAACTCCATGGCACACAACCACTACCACTGCCAAACAATACTTGGTTCATAACATATCACTCATGTCTAAGACTCATTATTTCTCCCCCAAATTATTACATTTTTTCTAACTAATTCACCAATCATTCCTCTAAAACTCTATACACAACCACTATAAATCAGAACTCGACAGCATTTGAAAACAACAACCACTTCATAAATCCAAAGTTAGATATCAATTTGTACATAAAGACAAAAGGATAAACATTTATAACTTTCTTTATAAAAATTAACTCATCTTCCTTTATATTTCCAAATGGTTTAGCAATAACCATGGCTCCAACACAAAGTGTGTACATAAGAGTTTTAGACTGTTCTTATTTTATCCCTTTCCTTGTAAAAACATAAAGGTATACTATAAATAGAAAAAAATAATACTTACATATCCCTAGCTACATACCAGACACATTCTAAGCCCTTTACATGTAACTACACAATTATCTTTAAACAATCCTATGAAGTAGGTGCTATTTCTATCCTCATTTTACATTTGAAGAAACTGAGATACAAACAGATGAGATCAATTGCCCATTGTTGTTGTTAAGTGCTGTAGAGTCAGTTCTGACTCATTGTTGTTGTTGTCAAGTGCCATCCAGCTGATCCTGACTTATAGAGACTCTGAATATGGTTTCTAAGGAACAGCTGGTGGGTTTGAACCACCAACCTTACAGTTAGAAGACCAGTGCTGATCCTACAGCACCACACCAGAATTCCAATTACCCATTGGTGTAATTAGATTCTAGGTTCTTTGTAAATCATCAAATATGCAGGTAAATTTTGTAAAAGAATTAGCCTGGGATTGAATCTATTTTGGAACACATGGTTTTTATAAACTAGTAAATCGGTGGCAACATATTGAGCACATAAAAATGAGATGGGACAGGTAGAAGTCAAAAGTTAAAGCGATCCCAGGGCATATTGCTTACATTCTATTCAGTGGATAGACAAACACTAGTAAATTGCTCAATGCAGTGAAGAGACGTGGCAGAATAAGTACAAGTAACCCCTGTAGCTCAAGTCTAGATCCTCATTCACCTCAAGATAAAAGAAAAAATTCTTAGCAGGGTTCATAAGGCCCTGTGTTTAGCCTTAGTTCTTCGTTGTCTTTCTGATCACACCTGCTGTTTCCCTCAGTCACTCTGCTCTGACTACTCAAGCCTTCTTGTTTTGTCTTGAACATACTATGTACACCCTATCTCAGGACTTTTGCATTTGTTTGTCTCACTGCCAAAAATATCTACATGGTTTACTCTCTCACCTCCTTCAGGTCTTTGTTCATATATTGTCCCTTTAAGTAATGTATTTTCTGACCTGGCACCTTCTTTAAAATCACTACAACCCACTTCCTGCCATTTTCAGTCCTCTATACTCATCTATTTTTGTTTTCCCTGACCATATCACTATACAATGTGTTATTTACTGATTTTGAATTGTGTATCTGTTATCACTAAAGTATGAACTGCACGGGGGGAATTTTCTTTGGCTAATGCCTTGAACAGTACCTGGAATATAGTAGGTGCTCCAAAAATACTATAGTTTTTGTTAAGTGCTATTGATTCAGTTTTGACTCAGCAACACTATGTAGGGTTTCCAAGGAGCGGTTGGTGGTTTTGAACTGCTGGCCTTGCAGTTAAAACTGACCTTGTGGTTCAGTGCTTTATCCTATGGTGCCACACCAGGAATCCACAGATATTAGTAGAATAAATGAATAAATAAATGAGCTGTCAATTTTACCTGATAGTAACATTAGATATATTATAAACACATTGTATTTATCCATAGGTATAAATGATGTGGGTAGTGATTACCTTTATATTACACCTTGACCTAATCACGTTTGATATTTAACAATGCAATAGTAGTTTTTTTTTTTTTCTTTTCTTAAAAAAAAAAAAAAAAATCATTGTGAATTGTGCAAAAGTTTATAGACCAAATCATTAGTTTTACATTCAACAATTCGTACACATTTTGCTTCTTCTCACTGATTGAATTCTCCTCATTATAACATCATTTATTCTACCTCCTCCCTGTGTTTCTTGCTTCCATTCCTCCTTCTTTCTTAATTCTTCTGAACTTTGCACTTTAGATATCAATGGTTGGTTATTCTGAGGTGTGTATACCTCACTAACATTATTGTTTCCTTTATAGACCTATCTATTGATTGGCTGAAAATTGAGCCATGTCTGTGGGTTCATTCCAAGACTTGAAGGATCTTTCGGCCCACAGCCTCAGGGGTCCTTTAGTCTTATACTGTTCTTTAGTTATGGATTCTCACAAGTAAGCAGTGTGTCCCAATTTATATATTCAATCATTGAACTTAGTCTTTGGAAATATTTTTCCTTGAGACTTGGGGTTTCATATGACAATGTTTTGCCACTACATTGCTCTCCTGAATGATCTTAACATCACTGTGTTGGTGGCTGCCTTTGAGTCAATGTCAATACGTCAATACCTATGCATGGCAATCCTGTGTGTGCACAGTAGGTAAGCTTCTTAAGGATTTCAAGGATATGACCCTTTGAAGGCAGTTAGACAGGCCAGTCTCCCAAGGCACCACTGAGTTGAGTTTGAACTGTCAAGACTAATAAGAAGCCAAAACTGGGTCATTGGGGGTGGGGATAGAGGTTGTTGATCTAAGTCTAACAGCTGTTTGTCTTGTTTTAGTTGTATACCCAACAAGCTTTCCATATAAAATTAAAGCAATGGGATGTTTTAAGATTGTAAATGGGTGGAACACAGGCTGACAATTTTGTCACAAAGTTACTGTAGTCTGCTTAAGGAAGGCCTGAAACTTTCCATGCCTTAATATCATCAGATTTGACAAGTAAATGCACTATTTTGCTCAGGGCAAAAGAGAAAGTGAGTGAAACCAGGCATGAGAGTCAGAGATAATGTCTTTTGAACACATTATAGGAAAAGGGTAAATTTGATAGCTATAGAGAAGGTGATTAAAAACAGTGTAGTAACTCAGGTCACAATTTTTAATAAAATATTTCAGAAAATAACACAAAGTATTAAATTGCTACTCATTTCCCTAATCACTGTTCTCTTCAAAAGCTGTCACTATTTTCACATTTAATTAATTTTTTTAACAACTTTTTTTTTTTTTTTTTTTTTAACATATCTGCTTGTGGGTTATGTTCTCAGTCCAAAGAATTCCATGTCCCCCACCTCTACCTCTGGGAATATCCCTGATGCATTTAAACTTTCCTAACTCAATAAATTCGGTGGGTGAAATATTGAATGATGCAGAATGCATTAAAGAAGATAGGAGGAATACACACAATCACTGTACCCTCCCAAAAATTGTTCGATGCGTAACACTTTCAAGATGTAGCAGATGATCAAGAACTGATGATTTTGAAGAGAGAAGTCCAAGATGCACTGAAGGCACTGACAAAGAAGAAGGCTTCAGGAATTGATGAAATATTAACTAAAACGTTTCAACAAGCTGATTCAGTGCTGGAAGTTGACAAGAAATCTAGAAGACAGTCACCTTGCTAACCAATGGAAAGACATCCATATTTATACCCATTCAAAGAAAGGGGGCCCAGAAGAATGTGGGTATTAATATCACATGCAAGTAAAATTTTGCTGAAGATAATTCACAATGGTTGAAATAGTACATCAACAAGGAGCGGCTAGATATTAAAGCTGGATTCAGAAGAGAATAAGGAATGAAGGATATCACTGCTGGCGTCAGATGAATCTTGGCTAAAACCAGAGAATACCAAAAAAGAAGTTTTCTTGTGCTTTACTGATTATGCAAAGACATTTGATTATGTGGATCAGAACACACTAAGAGTAACAATGTGAAGAATGGGTATTCCAAAACACTTAATTGTGCTCTGTACCTAGAACAAAAGACATAGATCAAGTTTGAACAGGAAAAGAAGATACTGAATGGCTTAAAATCAGGAAAGATGTGCACTAGGGTTTTATTTTCACCATACTTATTCAGTCTTTATGTTGGAAAAAAAAATCTTAGACACTGGATTGTCTGAAGAAGACTGTGGTACCAGGCATAGAGGAAGACTCATTAACAACCTGCAATGGGCAAATGATACAACCTTGCTAGTTGGAAGAAAAGAGGACTTGAAATAGTTACTGATGAAGAGCAAGACTACAGCCTTCAGTATGGATTGCACCTCCATATAAAGAAAATGAAGATCCTCACAACTAGACCAATAAACAATATCATGATAAATGGAGAAAAGATTGAAGTTTTCATATACTTCATTTTGTTTCAGTCCACAATCAATACTCATGAAAGCAGTAGTCAAGAAATCAAAGGATAGCTTGTATTAGGCAAATCTGTTGCAAAATACCTTTTAACTTTAAAGTGTTAGAGAACAAAGATATCACTTTGAAGACCCAAACCAAGGCATTTTCAATCACCTCATATGCTTATGGAAGTTGGACAATAAAAAAGGAAGACAGCAGAAGAATTGATGTATCTGAATTAAGGTGTTAGAGTAAAATATTGAATGTACCATGGACTATCAGAAGAACAAACATATCTGTCTGGAAGAAATACAAGGAGAACATTCCTTAGAAGCAAGCGTGATGAGACTCTGTCTTTTGTACATATTGTCAGGAGGGACTACTCCCTGGAGAAGGATATTATATTTGGTATAGTAGTTATTGCTAACTGCTGTCAAGTTAGTTCCAGCTCATAGAGACCTTGATCAGAATTTCCGAGGAGCTACTAGTGGGTTTGAACCACTTTCCTTGTGGTTAGCAGTCCAGTACTTAACCTACAATGCCACAGCAGAACTCCTTGGTATAGTAGAGGATCGACAAAAAAAAGGAAGATGCCCACCCGTCACATGAGATGGATTGATACAGAGGAAGCAACAATGGATTCAAAAAGAACAATTGTGAGAGGGAAAGAGTCTTCAAATCAAGTTTCAATGCTATCCACTCTGTACACAGGGTAGATAGGAACGGGCAACTTAGACATTGACTACTTAAAATGAGGGGGCAATAAAGGCACAAAGTGACTGGCTTACAAGATTTCAAGAGGGAGCTTAGTTTAAGAGGGTGGGGGTAAAGAAAGAGTCCCCACTGAATAGCTATCATCTTGTCTAGATGGGTCTGGTGAAAGGAGATGGGGATAAGATTTGTAAGATTCAATAGTGAATAACTGTTATCATGACTAATCGCAACTGTCATAATTATAATGGTAGAAGTGTTGTAACAAAAAAAGGGGAGTGGTTAATCTTACTGTCCAGAAACAAAGGACCATAGAACCATCAAGAGAGAAGCACACAAGCAGAGTGCGGGACCTTATCCAGAGAAGTAGCAGCGCCAGAGATGGAGGCAGAGATGGGGGCATGGAGAGGGGGAGCGGCTGAGGACTCTAGATTCATCAACTAAGAAGAGAAGGACTAAGAACTGGTGGCCAGGAGCAGACTTGCAGAATGTGCCCTTTGGAGATGTAAATTATTATGTATGTCTGAGTGGGTTCTTTTGTTTGTGTGTTTTTTAAAAAGCTAAAGTGGATAGAGAGAAATACTTTAACTGTTGGTATATGGTATAAGGAGCTCTGGTAGCGTAGTGGTTACGAATCGGGCTACGAACTTTAAGGTCAGTGGTTCGAAACTACCAGCTGCTCCGCGGGAGAAAGATGAGGCTTTCTACTCCCGTAAAGATTTACACCCTCGGAAACCCTGTATAGGGTCGCTATGGGTCGGAACCGACTCGACAGCACTTAACAACAACAACAACAACAACAATATGGAGGGGACTATAATCAATGTAATGAAATGAGTTATATGAATTGTTGAATGTGAAACTGATGATGTGCCCTGTAAACTTTCACTCAATCCACAATAAAAACGTTAAATTAGGACCACATAGTATTTGTTCTGTTGCTATGAGTTGGAACATACTCTAGGGTACCTTACAACAACATCAATCTCAAGAAATGGAGCATCTATGATCAACTCAATGATCCAGAGATCAAGTACATGCCCAAACGTCTTAGAAGATTCCTAAACAGACAGAGTAGAAGTTTCTATGGACAGTTCAGGTCTCAATGGTTATTTGAAAAATATAACTGAACGTCTTATTAAAGTCCATTTACTTGTCTCTTATGGAAGAATGAAAGTAACTTTTCTGAAAGTGTGAGAGAAAGAGAAAATAATTCAGGCTAAGGCAATAGAAATTGGTCAAATATAGCATGGTGTTTGGTGTTAGAACAAAAGAAACTACAATCCAACCTTTGGCTTGGACAAAAGTGCTTTATGGATTTATAGCCTGCCATTAAAGTCTATCATTTATTTGATGATTTTAAGGTGTCACCAAGCCCACTACCCCTACATCTTCCAGGTGAAAACTTCGGTCATCCTCAACTCCTACATTTCCATCCATTAAGTCTTTTTTTCTTTGAGAATTGCTATATGCTATTTCAAATAGTTCTGTTTTTCATGTACATAAATCCTCTTCAGAAATAGGTTAAGTATACTTCTTAAGGGCCAAGAAACTTACATGTTTTTTATGTGTCCCTCAAGATGTTGTATACAGTTAGAGATATGGGGAGGGATTTCTTTATAGACGTCTTACTGAAAAGTCTCAACGATTTTGCAAATATTAGAAATGTATGCTATTCCTTTTTCTTAGTTTTTTGTTCTTATATTGAAAAATCCATAATTCACATAATTTGCATTATATTCACTTTTCTGGCACCGGTTTAAGCAGCTTTGTCTCATAATTTTTAAAGGCTCTTAATTAATACTATTTTAATTTATACATAGTTACACATT
The DNA here is from genome assembly GCF_000296735.1 of Chrysochloris asiatica. Lineage (NCBI taxonomy): Eukaryota > Metazoa > Chordata > Mammalia > Afrosoricida > Chrysochloridae > Chrysochloris > Chrysochloris asiatica. The sequence goes on from NW_006408568.1 coordinate 18,818,665, forward strand.
CAAAAGAAGAAGCATCCCATTTTTTACTTCTACTTTCCATTAAATTAATTGTAAATGAATGGATTCTGGTGAAAGTATTTAAAAGAAGACATACACCACCTCAACATTTTCTACATGCACAGTTCAGTTACATTAATTGCATTCTTCAAGTGGTAGTATTGATGCTATCTGTTTCCAAATCATTCTACCACCATTAACTTAAAATCAATGCTTCCTAAGCAAAAACTCTCCCTTTTTTCACCCTTTCACCCTGGTAATCACTAAAAATTCATGGTTTCTGTATATTTTCTTATTTTACATAAGTTAAATCATACAGTAATTGCCCATTTGCAACTGACTTTTGCTCAGAATGTTTTCAAGGTTCATCATGCATCAAGACTTTTTATGGCTGAGTAGAATTACATTGTGTCTCTATTTCATATTTTGGTTATCCATTTATTTGAAGATGGACAATTTGGTTATGTCTGACTTTTGGCTTTTGTGACAAATTCTGCAATGAAAATTGAAGTAAAGATTTCTGTTTGCAGTTCTGCCTTCGTTTAAGTGTTTCATATAAGTGTACTTCAAATTTAAAGCTTACATTGCAAAGAGAAGAGTAAATATTATATTAGTGAAAAGTTTTAAAAACTGAAAGTAAAAGTTCCATATTGGAATCAAGATTCATAGAACTTCAGAGCAACTTTTCTTAGAGCAGGCAAGCCTGATTCTTGTCCCATTTAAATTAAATTCAAATGAAAGAATAAATGATATTGGAATGTGTCACCAGTTTAGAATAGACGTTTATTGTCTTTTCAGATGGGAGATATCAGAGAAATACTGACTCACTGATCTCCACAACGAAGGCATTACCTCTATATGCTAACTCATGTACAAGTGTTACAAAATGATTCACAAACCTATCACCAGCACACTTCAAAGCAAAATGCCTTCTGTGAATCCCTGATTAAAATAAGGGTGTGGCTTTGATATTGCAGAAGAGCAGCAGGAATGAAGAGGATTAGTGCAAAGGGGAAAGGCAACCAGAATTTACATGCACGAGATCTTATCTTCATTCTTGAAACTGCCCAGTCTTTAGGTGCCTTCAGCATATGATGCAAAGGTTAATAGAAAAATCAAGGATAGTGTGAGAAAAAAATAAAGAAACAAGCAAAAAGACCACAAATTACTCAGAATATGCTCCTTGTTACAATGCTTCAGTATGAGATATAGCTACTACTCCCTTCTATACAATCTGAAAGTGAAAGTGCCTCTCTTTAAAGTTTTGCAAACTCTATGAGGTGTTGACAGCTTCCTGCAGACTGGCCTTTAGATCAGATTTCAGTAGCTCATTCAGCTTCAAGGGCTAGGTTCTCACCCTATGTAACATTGGAGGGTTTGCCCAGGCAAAGGTCCATATGGCAAGCTTTACTGTACAAAGAACTCTAACCTCCACATTGAACTTCACGCAACCAGAGACTAGCTGCTCTAATGTGAGCTTAATTCAGAATATATTCAACTTTTTACAGTTGCAACTCATTATTTTTACTGTGAATTCATGATGCACTAAGACTTAACATTCCTCATATTAAAGCTTTAAATCCGTCTGTAGCAAGTCTCCAAATGATAATTTGCCATCAGTTTTGAAATTTTTCCTTTTTAACCTGATTTCTTCAGAGAAATCTCAACTGTAAGTGGATTACAACAGTCAATATTCAATAATATAAACGTTGTACACTTACATAATAAATAAGAAAAACATATTTAAGGAAAATACATTTGAGATTTAATTTTGTTTGGTGAAACACGTTTTCTCCTCAGGATCAAAGGACAAAAGAAAGAAAGAATGACAAAGAGAAAGAGAGGGAAGGGAGGGTGGAAAGAACCAAAGGAAGAAAGACACAAAGACACAAAGAAAGAGATAAAAGTATAAAGGTCAGAGAAAACATATTTTGTAACTCTAGTTATATCTTTCAAGACTTCACACGCTGTTTCCTTGCTCCTAAAATTATTCAGGATCACCATCTAGAGTCAATGCACTGTATTAAATGTAGAGACCACCATCATCATACCAAAGCCAGAGATTCACACAGTAACAGTAGTACAAAACTATCCATGAAGCCTGCTTGGAAATCATAAGTCACAGTCAAGAGTCTGCACCACAGAGCAAATCCTCTGAGATACTCAGTCTCTCCTGGTGAAACTTCATCTTTCCCTTTTGCCTTTGGGTCATTTCCAAACAGCAGGGTACCAGACATGCTCTACCTTATGAGGAGTCATACCTAAGTACAAGAGGATGGAGTTTCACTATTGACTTAAAGGGTTTTTACCTCTGAGATTTGACAGTATGTCAGGACCTTTCAGTAATATGATCATTTGTTGTTTTAGAATGTTAATAACTCCATTGAGTTATCTACTTATTCTAAAGGAAAAAAGAAATCACATTAAGATAAATTTACCCAGCTTTCCTATGTAACATCAAGAGTTAAACATTTAATTATTTGGCACTTTGTTAATTCTCTTCTAACAGTTTAGGGTTTAAGCCAGGGAGACTATTCCCCGCCCCCACCCCCTGAATTTTCTCCACTTCTCTTTCTCCAATACTGACTCCTCTTTGTGAACTTGTGCAATGCATTCAAAGTTTTTGCCTGAGTTACTTTAGCATTATTGTATTCTTTTTACACCTGTGGAGCTGGAAGCCTTCAGGGATTTGAAATAAAGGTTGTGATTTAGTCATAGCACCTAGTGAGAATGAGAAACTACAGACATGGTCCCAATTCACCAATTTCATCCTACTGATTGGTTTATCCATTCTTCTAAGTAAAAGTTGGAAGAGAGGTGGGATTATGAGTTCACTTTATCTTTAATCTTTTCCAAAGAGAGTTGCTGAGTTGTTGAGTCTGTGTTACATAATCAGTCAGACAAACTGCTCTTATAATTCCCACAATTAATGCTTACACTTAGAACAGTGTGGGCTTTTTGTTTAGTTTTGTTCCTTCAAAATTGAGAACTAGTACTTTTTCTATGGTAAATGTGAGAAAAGAGGACTGGGAAATGAATGCTGAACTAGTAAAAAGAAAGTAATTTATTGTCCACCATAAAAGCTTTGCCCACAGTGCGCTAAAGAAAGACTCTTCATTCTGTACCCAAAGTGGAATATATTGATTAGTCGTTACAGATTTAGGCTTCTGGATTAGGAATGGCAGATCTTGTTGTTATTGTTGTCTTGTACTATTGACATTGTTGTGATAATCATAATAGTCTCAAGTCAACATTTGTGCTAATAAAATAGCATAATTTCAGCTGGAGATACATTCATTAAGTGTCTCTTGAATGCAAAGCTAGGGGTTCTGAGGTTTATAATATGACTGTAAGATGTATTCTTAATATTAAATTGTTTTACAGTAAAATAATCAGATTTATCCCAAAAATAACATGATTAAATAATTTTAAAAATTAATAAACAGTTGATTGTAAAAATAATTGTAAAACTAATTCATTGATGATTATAAAAAAGAATTCATTTAAACTTAGAGTGTAGCATAATCTAATCATATTTCAGGTTTTTTGTGAAATCTATAGCAAGTAATTGTATGATCATTGTAAAGGCTTATAACATCAGATGTTATAGTTTGTCATCAACTCAGTTCTGACTCATGTTGTTGTTGTTAAGTGTTGTTGAGTCAATTCTGACTCACAGAGACCCTGTATAGGGTTTCTGAGGAACAACTGGTAGGTTTGAACTACTGACCTTATGGTTCACAGCCCATTGCTGATCCTACAGTGCCACACTAGGAGTTCTGGCTTTTAGTGACTATAGAGTTTCTGAGGCTTTGAATCTTTATGGAAACAGCAAGCCTCATCTTTCTCCCAATGAACCACTGGTGGATTTAAATTGCTAAGCTTATAGTTAACTGCCCAACTGGTAACCCATTACACCACTGAGGATCCTATAACATCATATGGTGATGGTTGTGGTGGTTGTGTGACATGGAGTTGGTTCCAACTCATAGCGACCCTGTATAGGGTTTCTGAAGCTGTAAATCTTTATGGGAGCAGAAAGCCTCATCTTTCACCCAAGGGACAGGTGGTAATTTTGAACTGTTGATCTTGAGGTTTACAGCCTGACTAGTAACCATATGCAATCAGAACTCCTTATAACATCATATAGTGGCCTTGAAACTTGTTTTACTGTTACCCCATATATCTAATTTGTTAAATAATTTTGCAATATTTTACTGTCTGATTTTTTGAAAACCCAAACCTATTATCTTTTATAGAAAGTTGGCTACTTGAATATTAAACCACAGAATATACTACCAGACTGATAAGCTATATACACCACACACTCACGTGTATGTCATTGTAAGTGGTTCTACAAATTATCTTCAACATGTGTATGGTCATTCATTTAAAACTTCCAAATCCTTTTCTTTTGTCGTGCTGGACATGGTCCTCTGAATTTTTGAAGATCATTAAATAGTTAAAAACAAAAAGGCAACTAAATGATATAACATATAGTACCTTAAAAATATTTCATTTTTTTAATTCATGCAATTTTGAACAATGAATCATGATTTTCCTTCTCAAGAGCATGGCCAAATGCTCAGGGAGGTAAGAACACAATGTTCATTCAGATTGATGAACGAAATTGAGGCACAGTTTTCTGAACTTTCCTGAAGACAAGATTTCTGATACTTATCAACAGATGCAATAGAAATAAGTAAAAAATTCTTTTACTCCCTACTGAGGACTCCAAATTGTTTCATCCTGTCCCTCCTTTGGTTAATCATTAATATTATCAACAGGCCTGTAAAGTTTGAGAGTTCCTGGCCAGCACACAAACCTATGTCAGCAAGATAGGACATGTAATTTGATAATGCCTTTTTTGGTTATATATAAATGTAAAATATTATGTTTCTTTTTAATTTTAATCTGGTATAAACCAGAGTTGCCATAATTTCAAAAAATATTGAATATTAATCATGCTGTTAGGTCATATAATAATTGTACATTTCTGAATAGTCTCCTATTTTATGAAAGAAAAGTAAGTCAATAATGAAGCCCAGAGACGCTTTTCTTTAAACAAAATCTATCGCATTTAAGGTATGTTGTTAAGTGCTATTGAGTCGGTTCCAATTCATAGCAACCTTGTACAGGGTTTCTGAAGCTGTAAATATTTGAGGGAGCAGAAAGCCTCATCTTTCTCCCTACAAATGACTGGTGGGTTTGAATTGTCACCCTTGTGGTTAGCAGTTCAGTGGTTATCTAATCCATTTCAGTTCACTCATATCCATTTGGGTGATCTAATAACTAGTTGTTGTCATATCTATTGCATTGAATGGTGACTCCATGGGGATCAGAGAACTGTGATCCATATGTTTTTAATGGTTGACTTTTCAGAAGTATATCTGCAGACCTTTCTTCCAAGATACCTCTGAGACTCTAATCTTCAATATTTCTGTTAGTACTGAAGTGTACTAACTACTTTCACCACCCAGGAACTTTGATCTAATATTAGACTAATTAATTCTGCCTATTAAACCTACTGTCTCAAAAACATCAGGAGAATGATGGTGAAAACACAACAGAGATATGACTTATTCCAGTCCTTTTTTCAATATCAACGACCAATTTTGCATCAAATAGAACCTGGGTACTATGAACCAAATCTCTGAATCACTTACTACTTTAAATTATATTACATTTTTTGCAGAATTGAGCTAGTATACCTCTTGAAAACTTAGCATCCTTTCCCCCATCCTCCATCCAGAACTGCAGGTTTGTGGATAATCTTTGAGTCACTAAATATATGTGGTGTGTGTGGGTGTCTTTTTTTTTTCCCAGAGACTAGTAAAATCACAGTGGCTCCAGAGTTTCACCCTCATGCCCTAGCAATAGAAGTCATCAGTAGTATGGAGTCACTTTTGGATATCTCCCAATCAGAAACAAACAACAGAGACTCCTTTGGGAATCCATTGAGACTATTGCAAACCTTCTAACGAACAGTTAAGCTTTGTAGTGTGTCTCCTTGAGAAACAGCTGTTTGTCTAACCTTTGAACTGACGGATGCATTAATCTGAAGCATAATTTAGTCCTGTCTGAGCTTCTGGGTATGGCTTGAATAGCTGGCTTGCTTACCCTTGACCAGTCTCCAAAATAATACATTTTGTGCTTATTTAAAAATAGTCAGTTTTCCCCTTCCCAGATTAATTATGCATGATGAATTGATAAGGGAATGCCAAAGCTAGTATACAGTTCCTATACTCCTGTTCTGATAACTTTATCTATCCTTGTTAGTTACTGATATTCATCAAAACTCATAAAACAGCTACTGCCATTTTTGGAGCCTCTTTTCACACCAAAGTGGAGGTTGCATTCAGGACCTTGTTTCTGGGAGGAGAGAGTAAGGGGAGAGTGGCACATAGATATTGTGAAGTGGTGTGGTTGTCAAATAACATGGTACTATTCGACAGGAAAGCCCTATTTTGATACAACCTCCTGTGGAATCTCCTTCTGCAAGTTGGATGAGGTTTAGAGTATACAAAATCAGATGATTTGTGATTCCTTTATTAGAACTAGATTCCTATCAATTCGTGGGAAAGAATGAGAGAGTAACTCTAGCAAGTGAGAAGATACTTGAGTAAAAATTGTGTAATTGAAAGAAGACAATCCCATTCTTCCATAATTTCAGGCTGAGGAAATTGTGAAAAAACCTTGGGGGGGGGGAGCTATTACTTGAAATAATTTTCAATTAAGGAGAAAATAATAACTGTGCATTAGAAATTACTTAGAAATCTTAGACATGTAATGGTCTCAAGGAATTATGAGTTAAAAAACAACACAGAATTAAGTTGAAAAGTTGAACAAACTTGTAACAAAATAAGAAATTGATCAGGTCATCAAAAAGCTACTGACAATAACAAAAACCCAAGCCATATGGCTTAACTGGTGAATTCCAGAAAACACCATGGTCCATTCTGTAAAACTGACAAATAACTAATTTATAAGTATATGAGTAGACTTTGAATATTATGGGATGATGGTAAATTAAAGGGTTGAGATTTGGGAAACCTACAGAATAAGGGGAACTCCTGTTGTGGTGCCATCAGCAGTTCAAACTCACCAGCCACTCCTTGGAAACTCTACACAGGGTCGCTATTAGTCAGGACAGACTTGACAGCACTTAACAACAGAATTAGGGCTCTTGAGCAGGTTCCCAGGTTAGAATTGCAGCTCCTCTACTTACTGACTGTTGAGCCAAGAGGACAAAGGGACTTTTCTTCATCTCTCCATTCCTTAGGTTTGCTATCCATAAAATGGGAATACTAGTGATTCATCTGTTTTATAAGAAGTCCAGGTGGTGTGGTGGATTAGACACAAGGTCATTGGTTCAAACCTACCAGCCCCTAGGGGGAAGAAAGATGAAGCTGTCTGTTCTAAAATTTCCAGTCTGGGAAACCCTATATAGAGTCTCCGTGAGTTGGAATTGACTCGAAGGCAATGTTGGTGATAGTTTGATAAGATTACTGTGAGGTTTTAAAGTGGTAACATAAAGAAAGAGATTGGTATAGAGGAAATTTCAACAAACATTAGCTGATTCCTTTTATTTGCTAATGACTTGGCTTTGTGTAAGACATTTCGTATTTCTGAAAATTAGAGGTGTTTTTTTAAAATATAAATTTAGATAAAGGATTAGATAATAGCCACACTACTTTCCAGAAATAAAATACAATGACTCTCCAAGAGATTTCAAGTGCTCACATATCTAATAGCTAATATTTATAATAACACCAATAACCACTAACATTTTGGTAGTATTTATTGGTTTACTCAACATGTGCTCATAGTTACTTTTAATACTTACAGGGGTTCTTTGCTATAGGCATTGTTATATTTCTGAATATGTCAAAGGGAAATCTAGGATTTAGAAAGCTTTAAAATGAATTGCTCCAGATTAAAGAGTAATTGCAGGTCAGGTTGTATCCATATTTTTGTTTTTAATATCAATTCAACAACTTTTATTCTATTTCTAGATGGCTGTAGGATAAACAGTAGATTACTAACTGCAAGGTCAGTGGTTCAAACCCACCAGTGGCTGCTTGGAAACCCTACAGAGTGTTGTTATGAGTCAGAACTGACTCGATGGCACTTAACAACAAATGCTACAAAAATAAGGAGTCTGGGTGGCACTGCAGGATAAGCACTGGACTGTAAATTGCAAAGACTGCAATTCAAACCCACCAGCTGCTCTGTAGGGGAAAGATAAGGCTTTCTGCTCCCATAAAGAATGACAACCTCAGAAACCCTATATAGGGCAGCTATGAATCACACCAAACTCAGTGGCAGTGAGTTTGTTTTTTGTTTAATATTACAAAAATACATTTACTATAAGCACATACAAAACTTAAATTCATCTCTGTTAGATGTTTTGTGAGATAAAACACAAACAAACATGGTCCTTGTATTCATGTGGTGTATTGTTTCTCTGCCTTTATTTCCTCCTGTTTAAAATAAGGTGGTAATACTAGATAGTTCTAAGATCTAATCTAACTCCAATCAGTGGTATCACCAGGGGGGAATGGTGGGTAACACCAAAATGCCCCCAGGGTCTATTGTGGTAGCAATGGCAATGGCTGCAGGTGGATAGTTTTTCAGGTGAAGGGGCCATAGTGACATCACTAGAGTAGGTGTCACCAGCAACCTGTGTGGTAACTCCCCTCCCCACCCACTTGTCAGATTATGATTGAGGGTCCTACCTTGGCCACTGGGAGAGGGAGCCTACAGGAGAGGTGGTCCCTGTATACAGTGCTGACCCTGTGCAGAGTGTTGTAAGACCACTCTACCTCCCGGAGGTGGGATTGCAGGTAAGCCATACCCACAGTGGGGGCAGATACCATGAGGTACAGCACTAACACTTGCCTTGTGATGCCATTGGATCCAATGTTGTAGAGTTTCTGTGGAGCAGTTGGTGTGTTTGAACTGCTGACCTTGTGTGTGGTTCAAAGTCCTGTGCTGATCCTACAGCGCCATATCAGGAGTCCAATAGTCAAGTCTTATTTCTGTGGTTGCTGTTAAGTGACTTTCAGTTGGTTCCAACACATGTCAAACAGAATGAAAGTCCACCCAGGCCTGCGTCATCCTCATAATCATCCCATGTAGGAGTTGCAGCCACTGTGGATTGCCTTCCAACCTGAGGGATTGAGCTTCTGGCACTGTATCAGACACTGTTTCACCGCTTCAGAAGGTTTTAGTAACTCATTTTGAGATGTGGACAGCCTCTTCCTTCTTCCTAGTTTATCTTAGATGGAAAAGTCTGCTGAAACCTGTCCACCATGGGTGAATCTTTCTAGTATTGGTAATACTGGTGGCATTGCTTCTAGCCTTACAGCAACACACTGGTCACCAGGGTACCACAAACTGACAGGCGAGTGGTGGAAACCTTATTGATCTCCTCTTAAAGGGCACTTGTTCTCTTATCATGAGCCTCATTTGCAACTTACATTTGTGTTGTGTTTAGTGAGATAAGTCCATTCAAGTAGCCAGTATGCACTAACAAGTCATATTAGTCACTTCTTAGGAACTGGATGAAAGGAATATGGGATTCCTGAAGAACCAGAGACTGCCTGGAGGAGGACTTACCCACTGTTCACTTAAATAGCTTCATATATCCAGGTGTCCTTATTTGTTTATTTGCCGTTTCTTCAGCTGTTTAACTATCATTATTCTTTTTTTTTTTTTTTTTTCCCACTGCGAAGAAATGGGGGTTAATAGCTGAGGCATTATTAAACCTCTTCCAGAGAATATGAGGCTTTAATTACTTTTGGCAGGGAGTTTGAAGAAGTGTCCCTTCTGGGAAATCTGATGGCGAAGCACATTAAAAGTAATGCAGGTAATGGAAGAAAGATAAACCTCCAGGCTTTACTTATTGAACTGTTGCCTCAAAATTACAAGCAACAATAAAGATTGCTAAAATGAGGTCTCTGCTATCTGATCCGATTGGATCCTTCACACATGACACAGAGTGTTGGTAATTGATAGCCAGCTTTCTAATTCATAGTAGACAATAAACAATAAGATGTGATTGCTGATAGAAAGCAAATAGTAAACAACAGGAATGATTTTGAAGTGAACCAATCTCCTCCACCCCTGTAAATATCACACTTAGCATTATAGAAGAGGAATCCACTTAAGTCTAACAGGGGGTCTTTCCAGCCTTCTCAGATTACCATTGTTCACTTTTGTGTCACTGGGTGGACATGCAATGGACTAGGTTTCAGCAGGTGGCCTCTCTCTAGCTCTGTAGGCACACCACCAGGTCAAGTTGAACATACCGTGGCTATGTTCGGTTTTGTTTTGTTTTTGTTTTTTCCCTCTCTACATCCCTCTCCATGTTTTTTCTGGACTGGATCTGAGCACCCCTATTTACTGGCATTCTCAACCAGAAACTTTAAGAGAGTTCTAAACAACCACCAAGGTTAAGCCAGCATTATGACAGAACTTTTGTGGCAGAACTTTAATAGACAACTCCTGTACGGTTTATGCTCAAGCCACTGAAAACCTCCTCATGACCCTTTATGGACATGCCTCTTCTTTGCTCTCAGGACTTGTCCTCTCTTGGCCTTAAGGTTATAGCTCTCAGCCCATTCTGCTGCTTGCTCTGTTCTAGCATTCATCTATAAGGCCATGGACTGTGACTGTTTCCTCTTTATGGATACCCAGTTCCACTGATGACTTCCTGCCTTTAGGTGCCCAATGCCATTGGTGACCTCTTGCCTAGAGGTGCCCAACTTTGCTCTGTGGGCCTCGTCTACTGCCTTAATCTGCTAGTCTCCATCTTGTGATTCCTGCTGCTTGTACTGTTGCTGCTGCTGCTTTATTGCTTAGCTCTACTATGCTTACCCCTGTATTTCTCAGTCTCCAGTGTTTGGGGCTCAGTGAGTTTTACAAACTCAGTGACCTAGGCCGTGACCTCTATTACAGATCTTTTAGGAAGTTCTTACACAAGGATCTATGTCTAAGGTATGCACTCCCCTCCTGACCCTCATTATCAGAAAGTCTCCCCATTGTAGGGTTCTTATCATCATTGTGAGGGACACCCAAACAATCTTGTTAGTGGTCACAAGGTGAAGCCAAGTAAAGATGGCTCCCAGCCATCCTGGCAAAGTTCAACTTCTTGGCCCTCTGCTCACTCATCCCTGGTTTCCCTGCTCCCCAAGCCAATCTGTGTAAAAGTGGGCAGCAAACTGACCAATCCTTTAGCAGATACTGGTTTAACCAATCATTCTATAAGAATTAAAAACTTATGGTCAGAAAGGGCACATAAAATAAAACCATGTACCACACCTTTAATCAAACAGCTAGTATTTCTCATGGGATACAAAGTTGCAAGATATATTAACCTAAATAACCAACAACAAAATTCTGTAATTCATGAAATCAGTGACATGTAAATTTCTATATATCCTAACAATAGTGCTATATTTCTCTCTTGATCTGGGGAGAAAAGCTAAAACCAACACTAGTTTTTTTGAAAAAAAAAAATTAATATAGAATCTGTCCTTTCTTAAAGTTTTCAAGGTTGTTCTCTTTGACTTTGAAGTTTCATTTTCACTCTGTGTTGGTCTGTAATAACTCTGCTTGGGGCTTGGCACATTCCTTCATAGACATAGATTAACCTATAGACATAGACTTGACATAAATTAGTGAAGGATGGCTTTAAAACTCAAGTATGTTTATCAGGAAGACAGTTTGCAATTGTCAGGTTAATAGATTTTTTTGGTTTGGGGTTTTAAGCACAATTGCATGCATCTAAATCGCCTCAAAGTGTCAACCATCAAAGAGAGGTTCATATCGATCAATTATTTTCTATTCATTATTTCCTGAAACATTAATTCATTTCAGCATACACAGATATGCCTCTGTTATATGCTGGGTAGTACTAACTCAGCAGCACTTAACAACAACAACTATGCTGGGCAGTAGAAATAGAAAAGACAAGTAATGACAGATTCTGTCATTTAATTTTTCTTTTACTTAAACAATTCTCTACTGTGTTTCTGTATTTGTAAATGGTTAAAAATCATCATGAAAACTTTATATGGTCACAAAAATGTGCCTGGCTCATTATAAGCTAATAATCAACATGTTTTGTCATAATAACATGACTAACTCAGGATATAATTTTACATGAGATGAATGCATAAAGATGTATTTATATCTTAGATTTCAGTTTAACCGGATTCAACAAATATTTCCACTAATAAGATATAAAATAGTATATGAAATTCATATCCATAGTAGTTAGAATGTGTTAACTACCAAGTTGGTTCTGACTCATAGAGAACCTGTTTAGGGTTTATAAGGAGTGTCTGGTTAGTTTGAACTGCTGACCTTGTGATTCAAAGGACCTTGTGGTCAAGTGTTTGTCCTGCAGCACCATACCAGGACTCCCCATAATATATTTGTTGTTCTTGTTAAATTCCGCTTGTTAGTTCTGACTCATCGAAACACTGTGTAGGATCTTGGAAACCCTACACTGCTAGCCACTTCATGCCTTTATAGCCCCCACATTTTAGGTAGCTAGTGTCTAAGTTGCCAGTCCCTATTAACTCTGTGTACTGACGAGATAGGTTTAATCATCGGTGTGAAGATTCCTTCCCTCTCGGCTGATATTTTAAACTACTACGTCTATAAGTAAAGGACAGGTTCATAAAATTGCTGAAATTACACTTGCTTCCTGTATGAAATTTCTTTATCATCTTCTAATCCAGTTCTAATCATTAAACTAGGTCATATGGGTACTATCTGCAAGTCTGGGCATTCTTGCACGTCTCCCCCAACTTCATATCAGCTGGACACTTCACTCTCAGCTCCAGCCCCCAGTGGCTAGATCAGTGTTCATGGGCTCAAGAGTTCCCAAGTCTTCCCAAACTTTGGACCAACCAGCCCTTCCTCTTCTTGCTCTCACATAAAGGTCAACAGGAGTCTATGGAACATTGTCGAAATCAGCCTATGTCTTCATTACTGCCTTTCCCTCACAAGTACACCAGCATGATCCCCAGTGAGCTTCCAAGTCTGCTTCTGTGTTCCCTTTGAGTTTCAGTCTTGGAAGGGCATTTGTCCTGAAGGGACTTGGTGGTTTTCCTTGATATCTTCCACATGAACAACTGCTTGTTCTTGTAATAGCCAAACAGTCTGCTTTGTTGTTGTTGTTGTTGTTGTTTAATCTGTTGGTCTTTCTTTCAAAAAGAAACTTCTATTCCTCTAGACACTCCAGGTTGGTCTGCTTGTCCTTTCAAGTGGGAATGTCCCACATCAGAAGGTTCTGGATGGGGCTAAGGATTCCAAGGCCCTACTCTACAAAGGCTCCACAAGAAGCCTATTTCACTGAGTACGTTCTAGAACCCCTTTTAGGTATTCCAGTCAGTTATAGGCTGAAGACGGGCTTACAAGCTTTCAGTAATCATATTTCATGATATTTCTTTCTATCCCACTCAAACATCTATTTAACAATAGTAGGCTAGGGAAACCAATATCCATCAGACAGTCAAGCATCTTAACATTATTTCCCCTTTTACCCATTTAGACTATGCCTTGCTCGCTGTATCACAGAGTCCTCTTGTTCAAAGTTTGAGTATGTATCTCTATTTACCTCTATCCCATTCAATCCATGCAAACCTACCTAAGTATTTCCCTATCTACCTTATTCTTCCTTCCCCCTCCTCCTTCTTGTATATTATTGGTCTTTCCTTCTTTGTAAATTGCCCTCCCCATCACCCAAATTATGATGTGACTATCCCCTAACCTGAGCTTTACTGTCCCCTCCCTCCCATCCCTGGTAAACAACATTTTTTTTTTTTTTTTGCCTGTAGTATGGATGCCTTTTCTTAAGCTTTTACAATAATGATGTTATACAATATTTGTCCTTTTGTGACTGACTGGTTTTACTCAGCATAATGTCCTCAAGGTTTGTCCTTGTTATATGGTATTTTGCAGCTTCATCAATATTCTTCAAGATAGCACATTATTCTATGTATGTACCAAAGTTTGTTTATCCATTCTTACATTGATGGATACTTAGGCTGTCTCCATCTTTTTGGTTTTGTGAATAGTGTTGCGATCCTTTACAAATACATATATGTGTACATTTTATACATATATCCCATTGTTTTTGTTGTTAAGTGCCATTTAGTCAGTTCTGACTCGTAGAGACCCTGTATCAGGTTTCTGAAGAGCAGCTGGTGGGTTTGAATTGCTCACCTGGCAGTTAGACATCTGGTGCCTATCCTAAAGCACCACACTAAGACTCCATATATAGCATGGAACCTTTTAAGTAAGAAAGAAGGGAAATAAACAAAATTATCTGCTTTGTAAAATCTGGATGGAAATGAGACAAAAAGAGTAAGAGAAAGGAATACTATTTTTCAGAATGTCTTGCTTTAAAAAAGTGACTTGAACTATTTTTTTTTTTCAATTTAAAAAAGTAAATTCTATTTAAAATTACTAATAAATAAAATTTTAAATTAAATATCAAGAGAAACAACTTACTATATATCAAAGCAATAGCATGGCAATACAGAAAATCAATAGAAACCTAATAACTTTGAACATATTACTCTAACTGAACACACTCAGGGAGAATACAACGTAAGAACAAAAAATACTGCAAGTGAATATCATCCTTCTTCATAGTGTTCTGGAAGTCAAACTCCAAACAATTTTGTGTTGATTGTAGGATTGAACAAATATACTAGTAAATATATTGAGAGTGCTGGGAACTTATACCCTTGCTGTGGAAGTAATGAGATCCAGAAATAAAACAGAAGAAAATAAAGAACCCTATAAATTATGTTCAGTAGGAAATTACAGGAACAACCTAAATGGATGGACAATGCAACAGATAGACAATTGAGTACTGTGGAGAGGTACGATAGAATACAAAAGTTCCCTACAAACTGATGTGGTTTGCAATAGGACAAATCCATCTTAAGCAGCATTGTACAAATAGACTGTCCTGGGATCCTTCAAATATCAAAGGCATGAAAGACAAAACAGTTAGAAGAACAGCTCTAGATTAAAAATTATAATAAAAACAGACAGTAATCAAATGCAATGTACAACTTTTGATGGGGTTTGAATGATCTGGATACAAATTACTATAAAATAGACTATTACATCACTGAGGGGAATTTGGGTATAAATGCTAGAATGCAAACTCTGTTTATATCCATGCTTATTTTTCTAAGTGTGATAATGGTATTATGGTCTCAAGGTGAGGATCCTTGCTATTAGGAGACATTTGCTGAAGTACTTAGGAGTGAAGTGTAATGTCATTGCCAACAGGCCTGCAAATGATTCAGGGAAGATACTCATATATTTGGAGAATGAGAGGGGAAAAAAAGGGGGGTAATATGGTGAGGTGACAAGAAAAAGAAAACTTAAAAAATATTAATGATTGTAATTCTAGGTAATACATATACAAATGTTCACTATGCTACTTTTGCAACTTTTGTAAAGGTTTGAAATTGTTTAAATTAAAAAATTGATTTGAAAAGTAAACATTGTTATTTTCTCCTCCTCCAAATTTGAATAGCAATTTAGCCAATATTAAATTTTAGGAAAACTATAAACAATTGTTTTCCATAAGCATATTGAAAATATTACTGCAATATTTGTTTATATCTACATTTACTAATGCTAAGCGTGTTTCAAGTCTCATAATGTGTGTGCGTAAAATATGCAATTTGTCTTTCTTTCTGGAAGTTGTTAAGATTGAGATGTTTCTGTTTGCCTTTTTTTTTCTTTTTTTTTTTCATTTTTATATATTAGTGCCAGGTGAGTGTTGGTTTCTATTAATAATGGTTGGGGCACATGGCACCCCTTCAATTTATGAATTCATTTCTTACTTTTTGTTGTTGTTGTT
>NW_006408568.1:18834665-18842124 GCF_000296735.1 Chrysochloris asiatica
GTAACCACTACGCTATCAGAGCTCCTTTAGGTACTGATAATTGTGTTAACTAGTTTAAATCACTTTGTCTCAAGTACATTGGACATGTTTTCAGAAAGAACTAGTATCATCATGCTTGGTTAAGTAGAGGGTCCAATAAAAAGATGAAGACCCTCAGTGAGATAGATTGACCCTGTGGCTATAACAATGATCTCAAACAACAACAATGATTAGAATGCTGCAGGACAGGAGAGTATTTCAGTCTGTCTTACATAGAATCTATGTAAAGGAGAACTGATTCATAGCACCTAACAACAATAACAACAGTTTAAAAAATAATTTAATTTGTAACTTCTCTCTTTAGCTTTGTCTAGTCTGTTTAACCAGAAGCTTAAAACAAATGAATTTTAAAATGCTAAAGTGCTTTATTTTTTTAGTGATTACTGTTGTTAGTTGTTAAGTGCCGTCAAGTCAGTGCCAACTCACAGCAATACTGTATAGGTTTTCCAAGGGGCGATTATTGATTGTTCTTGTTGTTAAGTGCCATGAAGTTGGTTCTGACTCATAGATACCTTGTGTATGGCTTCCAAGTAGCAGCTGGTGAGTTTGAACCACTGACCTTGAGACTCAAACTGACATTGTGGTCATTATCCTGCAGCAACACACCAAAATTAGTTTGTAATAATTTGTACTTCAACTCTGATAAAGTTCTTTTTTGTATAATATATAATATCATTGAAAAAAGATTTGAAGCACTTATTGATGAAGATCAAAGACTGCAGCCTTCAGTATGGATTACATATCGACATAAAGAAAACAAAAATCTGGACAAAATAGCAACATCATGATAAACAGCAAAAATGTTGAAATTGTCAAGAATTTCATTTTACTTGGTTCCACAGTGAACATCCATGAAAAGCCATCAATAGATTAAAGGACATGAAGCCTTGGGCCTATTTACTATGAAATTGCTTTTTAAAGTGTTAAAACACCATTAGGCTGAAACCAGAAGAACCAGATAGTGCCTGGTTATCACTACCAACTGCTCTGAAAAGAATCACATTATAAGGTCCTGGGTAGAGTGGGAGAAAGAACAAAACTCAAAATTATAAAAAAAAATTTAAAAAACAAGCTTTATTGGTCAGAAAGAAACTGGAGGAACTCATGAGTATGGCCCTCAACCACTCTTTTGGAAAGGAGTTTAACCTTGTGGCCCAATTTTCAACCAAGCAATAGATAAGTATATAGGGGTGACAACAACACTAGTAAGGTATGTTCATCATGGAATGGTCGTTCAAGATCTAAAAGGCAACACTTACCTAAGGATAAAGTTGAAAAGGGATGGGAAGGAGAGTAGAATGTAAATACGAACCAAATATGGGAGGAAGTGTCATAATTCTTGTTGCATGGAGGAGATTGCAATCATTGAGATGAAATAAAGTATATGATTTGTTGGATATAAAAATGATGGTCCTGCCTATAAACCTTCATTCAATTCACAATAGAAAGCTGAGAAATAAAATAATAATGTGTTAAAAAGCAAAGATATCACATCAAGGACTAAGGTGCACCTGACCCAAGCCTTGGTATTTTCAATTCCTCATATGTATAAGAAAGCTGGAGCATGAATAAGGAAGACTAGATAAAAACTTATGTATTAAAGTGATGGTGTTAGTATAGAAAACTGAATATAGCATGGCCTGCCATAAGAACAAACAATCTGTCTTGGAATATATACAGTCACAATACTCCATAGCAACAAGAACTGTGGAACTTGGTCTTACATGTTCTGGGCATGTTATCAGGATGGACCAAGCCCTGGAGAAGAATATCATGCTTAGTAAAATTGAGAGGTAGTGAAAAAGAGGAATATCTTCAATGAAATGGATTGATACAGTAGCTATAACAATGCATTCAAACATAGAAAAGGACTGTGATGATGACATTGGACATAGCAGTGTTTTGTTCTATTGTACATAGGGGTGCTATGAGTCAGAACTGACTCTGTGACACCTAACATGTGTGTGTGTCTGTCTGTCTATCTATCTCTATCTATCTATCTATCTATCTATCTATCTATCTATCTATCTATCTATCCATAATCTATTGAAGGGTCACTATGGGTTGGAACCGACTCGATAGCACACATACACACACACACACATCTATAATCTATTGCAGGTAAAAGAAAGATGATGCTTTCTGCTTCCATAAGTATTTACAACCTCAGAAACCCTATATAGGGTTGCTATAAGTTGAAATTGACATCATCTAATGACAGCAATACACATACACATGCACATGCATTATAATTATATGGCAAATCATTTATAAATCAGCTATGGCTCTGCCTGAAAAATAATCTACAAAAGACTTGGGTTTTGAAAAGTTTGTATGAGATGTATACCAAAAGAACTTCTGGACGAGTATAAACAGAAGTGTTTGGACATTTGCAAACAAAATTTGAACGGATACTCAAAGGAAAGTAAAAGTTTCTTTTTAAAAAAAAGTTGTTACTAGTGAACAGACATGGAGTCATCACTTTGATCCTGAGAGCAAACAGCAGAGAATGTATTGGAAACATCCTTAGTCATTGACCAAGAAAAAGGTCAAAAGTCAATCATCAGCTGGAAAACTGATGCTTACAGGTTTCTGAGATTCTCAAAGTCAGTATTGGAACACTATCAGGAAAAATGTTCAACAATCAACAGTGCTCCTTACTGTGAGATGCTCACTGAAGAGCTGAAGCCTAAACTTTGGATTAAATGTAGAGGACAGCTATCCAATGCTATTGTGATCTTGCATGACAATGCATGTCCACACAACTCTGCTCATACTGCTGACATTCTGAAAAAGCTTCATTTTGACGTCCTAAAAGACTATTATCTACCTTACAGTCCTGATGTTGCTCATTGGGCTTTTCACCTATTTGGTTTCCTGAAATCAGCCCTTTGAGGATGAAGACGCACCTCTAATAAAGAAGTGAAGACAGTATTACATTCATGGCTCACAGCTCAGCCTCAAACATATTTTTAAAGCTTTTATTGCAAATTGAGCGATAGTTTACATGTGAAAACATCAGTTTTTCACTCATCCTATCAAATTTGGTTTCATTGCCATGCTTTACAAACTCCTCTGTGCTTCACCATTCAACAGTATTTGCTTCTATTCCCTCTGCTTTTTTTTTTTGTTTTGTATTGTTTGATGTACACAAAACCACTCAGGAATATATAATCATTTAAACAGCCAAAGGACACATTCTGCAAGCCTGCCTCCTAGCCACCAACACACAGCCTTTCTCTTTCTATGAGCCTGGAGTCCTCAGTTGCTCTATCTCTTGATGCCATCATCTTTGCCTCCACCTCTGGAATTTCTGCTTCTCTGGATAGGGTCCCACATTCCATTTATGCTCTTCTCCCTTGATGGTCTTAGGGCCCTTTGTTCCTGTACTGTAAGATTAACTACTCCCCCCTTTATTTTATAAAACTTCTACCTTTATAACTGTGACAGTCACAATTAATCATGATGACAATTAGTCACTACTGAATCATAAGAATCTTATCCCCATCTCCTTTCACCAGACCTGTCTAGACAAGATGAAAACTGTTCAGTGGGGATTCTACCTTCTCCAGAACACTATTAAACTAAACTCCCTCTTGAAAACTTGTAAGCCAGTCACTTCATGTCTTTATAAACTGACCCCACCCCCATTTTAGATTGCTAATGTTTAAGTTGCCTGTCCCTATCAACCTGTATACAGAGGGATGGAATTGATACTTGATGTGAAGACTCCTTCCCTCTCAGCTGGTAATTTGAGATACTACATCCATAAGTATAGATAAAGTTCATCAAATTGCAGCAATTTACACTTGTTTCCTTTATCAATTCTTTTTTTTTTTTTTCAATCTTCTTCTAGTCTAGTTCTGATCATCAAGCCATCAAAGCTAGGTTGAATGGGTACTATCTACAAGTTTGGGCATTTTTGTGCATCTCCCCTCACTGCATATCAGCTGGATGCTTCACTCTTTGCTGTAGCCCTCCATGGCTATGTCCTTTTCCATGGGCTCAGGAGTCCTCAGGTCTCACCACATTTCAGACCAACAAGCCTTTCCTCTTCACTCTCTCATCTCCAGGTCGACGGGAATCTATGGAACATGGTAGAACTCAGCCCATATCTTCATTGCTGCCTTTCTCCCTCTTCCATTCACCAGTAGACCAATGTGGTGGCAAGCAAGCTTGCATGCCTGCTCGTGTGTTCCTGTTGAGTTTCAGTCTTGAGAGGGGTTTATCCTGAAGGCCCTTGATTGCTTGCCTTGATGTCTCCCCAGCAAACAATTTGCTTGCTCTTGTAGTAGCCATTAAGACTGCCATTTTTGTTTTGGATTTTTCCTGCTGGTCTTTCTTTCCAGAAGTATCTTCCATTCCTCTAGCTGTTCTAGGCTGATTTGCTTGCCTTTTAAGTGAGAATGTCCCACCTCAGAAGGTTCTGGATGTGGCTCAGGATTCCACCTAAGGTCTTATATATTACAAAGGTTCTGCAAGAAGCCTGTTTCACTGGGCAAGTTCTAAAACCCCTTTTAGGTATTCCAATCAGTTATAGGCTGAAGATGGTCTTACAAGCTTTCTGTAATCATGTTTCCCAATATTCCTTTCTATCCCACTCAATTGTCTATTTTACAATACTAGGCAAGGGAAACAAATATTCATAAGTCAGTCAAGCATCTTAGTATTATTTCCCCTCTTTTACCCATTCAGATTATGCCTCGATACCTGTATGATAGAGTCCTGTTGTTCCAAGGTTGAGAATACATCACTATTTACTTCTGTCCATTTAAACCATGCAAACTTACCTCAGTGTTCTCTTATCTACCTTGTTCTTCCATTCCCCTCCCCCTTCTTGTGTATTGACCTCCCCAACACCTGAACTATGATGTGTCTATCCCCTACCCTGTGCTCTGCCATCCCCTCCCTCCACATCACTAGAAACCAACAACAAAAAAAAAGTTTTCCCTTTTAGTATGGGTATCTTTTCTTAAACTTTTACAATAATGGACTTATGGAATATTTGTCATTTTTTGACTGATTAATTTTACTCAGCATAATGCCCTCAAGGTTCATCCATGTTGTGTGGTAGCTTGCAGCTTCCTTGTTATTCTTCAAGGTAGCATTATATTCCATTGTGTGGATGTACCAAAGTTTGTTTATTCTTTCTTCCATTGATGGGCACCTAGGCTGTCTCAATCTTTTTGCTATTGTGAATGATGCTGCTATGAACATCAGTGTGCATATATTCACTAGTGTTATGGCTCGTATTTCTTGTGGATACATACCAAGTAGAGGAATTGCTGGATCATAAGGTATTTCTATTTCCAACTTTCTGAGAAAGTGTCATGCTGTTTTTCAGAGTGGTTGGACCACTTTGCATTCTCACCAGCAATGTAGAAGGGTCCTAGTCTCTTATGTCATTAGTCTCTTGTCTGATATGTTATTGCAAAATATTTTCCCATTCTGTGGATTCCCTTTTTAGTCTTTTGGTGAAATCTTTTGATGCACACAACTTTCTAATTTTTAGTGTGTCTGGCCAATTTTTAGATTATTTGTTTTCCAGTATAAACTTTCTTACACACAATGTGAATTTATATTTGATACCTGCTATAGCATCAGATAACATTTCCTGTTATTAAAATATGACTTATTTTTTACCTCAGATCTGAGGCAGAAACATGGTGTCATACATGTTTCTCTGTAGTTTCACCAGATTCATAGTTTTCTGCTTCCTGCTACACCGACCAATATTTTATAACTCTTAACTTGGAAACCCTGTACAGGGTCGCCATTGGTTGGAACCGACTCGCTGGCACTTAACAACAACAACAACAACTTACCCCAATAATTCAATTTTAGATTTCTATAACTATAGTTTCTGTGATTCAGACTACTGTTCTTGAAAGTTGTAGAACTCTAGTCTCCATATAATATAAGGAGTTTGGACAGTAAATGCATGGGAAAATACCACATGTGCAGAAGACCTGATGAGGTTTAAAGAAAAGACTTAAGGTGACAAGATGCTGAAATAAATTTTAAAAAAATTTTCTAACAGGTTTTTACACAGATGAGGAACATAACTGTATTTATCATCCGTATACATATTTTCCTATCTATTCCTCTGTCCCTGACACTTGTGGGTAGGCAAAAGTGACTTGGTTAGTTATATGAAGGGGCTATAAAAAAGCTAATGAAAAATTGAATGGAAAGATAATAGAATTTTTTGATAAATGTTTTGAGGTCCCTTTGTATTTATGGAAATTTTTTTTCTTTTTTTTTTTTTCTTTGTTCAGTTCACAAGGACACATTAAAGACATGATGCTCTGAGCTCCCCTCCCAAAGAATTTCTTTCTTTTCTCCAATAATGAGGTTTACATGAGATCTGTAATATTCTTAGAGATTCTGTCTCCATAGCTATACATTGTTGTTTTTAACAATTGCCACTGTATAAACAGATCCAAACTGTTTTTTAATGGAAGCCCCCAAACACCTAAACCAATGTGAAGAGACTCTAGAGACTTAGACAACATATGGAGAGAGAGAAAGGGGTCAAAGAGCACTTTGGTGTCATAACATTTAAATAAAGATACCATCTTCAAAGTGAATTGGCCAAGTTCTGCTGTTCTAGCTCATGCCACATGAATTATTAATGAATCACCCAAGTAAGCCCCCTTTTCCTTCCCAGATGCCTGGTCCACAAAACCATGATCCAAATGACTGGGCTGTGCTAATAATATTTGGACTAGTCTCTTCCACAACAATAGATAAAAGAGAATACTTTTAAAAAGGGACCTTTCTGAAAGAGCTATTTAAGGCTTATAGACATTTTGGTTTGCTGTTATCAACTTTTCAACTCAAAATAATGAAAGAGATATATATTCTGGTGGTAGTTTGCTAATGAAATTCTGTGACAAGTGACTTACTCTGAAAATAAGTCACAAGTGAATACATTTTTCATCTTGGTGAGGACCGACAAGGTCTCTTGACATTCTGAGGAGAACGCACCTGGATGCTGAATTTAGTTTGAGGTATCTGAGCCCCAGACAGGTTGGAAGAAGTTCAGAGAAGGATAATCCAAACTCTGAACCATACATACCTCAATTAAAAAAATAAAAAAATTAAAACAAAATACCAGAAACAAAACAACAGCAGTCTACCCCACACATAAAACCACAAGCGATGAAAGAAGTGAAGGTCTGGCTAGAGATAAAAGACCAGGCATGTAACTAACTACATGAAAATGTACCTCAAGGCCAGCAACTGGTAACTACAAGAAAGCTATGATCTGAGGCTAGAAATATTTGAAAGTCATTTTGCAGCAGCTATAGAACAACTTTTTATGAGTTTTACTAATAATGTGAATAAAATAATATCTGCATACTTTTTCTATTTTTTTCTACCCTACATTAACAAAATTGGAACAAAATATCATTAT
>NW_006408568.1:18843612-18845709 GCF_000296735.1 Chrysochloris asiatica
CTTGTTCTTTGCCACTTCTTTCAATGCACTTTGGACTTCCTCTCTGAGTATCATTGGCTCTTGTTCATATGGTATCTCTTGAAATGGTTGAACATTAACTACTAGTGCATATAATAAATATTATTACTTACCAGCAGCAAAATGTCCAAAGAAAGTAATTTAAATGATACTTGTAAGTTAATCACAATTTAAGCATGAACAATAAAAATTATATAGATTTTTGCATTAATATATGCTTGATAGGCCTACCTGTTATATTATTTATTAAAATATTACTTCTGCATTTTTCTTTTGTATGCTATGTTTGGGTCTTTAAAAATTGGATGACAGTCATCTCTATATACTTTTAAAATTTTGCATCATTCAATTAATATATAAATGCCATCCCTGTGTTAGGCACTGCAATGCAGTAAATTATTTAATATGTTTTTTTTTTCCAATCATAGTCCTTGTAACTACCAGCACATGATTCTTTTCGTAATGGGAGAAGGTTGGAGAAGATATTAGTAGGATTATGATTCAGTTATAAGTGATCATTGGTAGAGTTACTTGTGATTATGAAAACCTGGAACTCTAATATGGATATAAAATGAGCCATCTCATAAGCAGGAGTTGGGATCTCACTATCTCTAAGAAGAAGAACCAGGAGTGGAGCATATCCTTTGGAACCTGAAATCCCTGCACATTGAAACTCCTCAACCCAATGACAGAAAGCTGTGATACCAGAAAAGCAGCAGAAGCAGAGCAGAAGCAGAACCAAGAGCCAAAGCATGAAATAGAGCAGTGGGATTCCTGGCCCCTAGAACCAGTTTAGCTGAATGTCTTTAGGGAAGAGGCTCACTTGTGAAGATACTTAATTGGGAAGTTAGGTTTGCTGAACCTCAGATCTAGGGCTAAGTGTCTTTAGGCTGAGGTATATAGTTGAGTGGAGTGCTCTTTGGGCATTTTTATCAGCAGTGTGAAATATATTTGTAACTTTGCCCGAGCATAACAGAAGGCAAGGGACTGCTCTCTTGAAGGTTCAAGGACTAGAGAGAGACCAGCATGTGGGAATGGCTGGGAAGAGACTGTCCTGACCAAAGAGCTGTGTCCTGAACACTTCTGATCCTGTATTCAGACCCTCTTAATTTTCCTAATGAAATTCCCTGAGTGTGGTGTCTGAGTTTTGTGTGACCATTGCAATGAATGATCAAACCCAGCTGAATAGATTGTTGTGAGAATCAGATTGGTGTCAGATTTGGTAGAGAAAGTAGAAAGCTGGAAGCATGTGACCTCAGCCCCATAGGAATCAGCTTTGGGGTGATGTGGAATTTGATACCCCTTTCCCCTTGGGAAAAGTCAGAGGAGGTCAGACACTTCCCCCATTTTTACAGGAACTGTGTTGGTTTCTGTAATATAAAGTAGGATTTAGTCTTTGTCTTTGAGCAGCTTCTGTTCTAGTATATAGGAGAAAATATTTTAAGGTGATTATTAATTTTCTGGTCTATATGTACAGATAGAGATATATGCAAGACACAATAGGCAGTAAGGAAAAAGGACCCAAATAATCAAGAAAAACTTCAAGTTGGATCTAGAACAAAGATACTATGCCAACATAAAGATGAAAAACATCATACAAGATGTAAATTATCTCATCTGACATAGTGTATGTGAAATGTTTAAAAATGTGAAACAATATACAAATATTAACCATTTATATTTCTCAATAACCTCACTGACATTAGAGATCTTAGACATTCTAAAAAATAGTCTTTATTTTTTAGTTTTCTAGAAAATTTTTACAGAAGCTTAAGAGTTCCCATGGACCCTTTCTCCTCTAAACCCTTTATTAACATCTAGCATTCCTGAGGTGCACTTGTTATAGTTGATGAACCAATATTGATATATTTTATTATGTAATAAAACCTAATACAGGCATAGTTAGCTCTTTCATGATTGGCTATAAGCAGCCTATCGATTAAAGTGATTCTTTCTTGGAGATGTGGCCTGCTCTCAATATAATGGACAGAAGACACTCTCTTTCTCTCTTCCACTGGGGACCTGGGACTCTACAGTCATAAGCCATTTCATTGATAATAGACCTCTCTCTCTCTCTCT
>NW_006408568.1:18846410-18852750 GCF_000296735.1 Chrysochloris asiatica
CCAAGCCATGGTATTTTCAGTAATCTCATATGGATGCGAAAGCTGGACAGTGAATAAGGAAGATCGTAGAAGAATTGATGCCTTTGAATTATGGTGTTGGAGGAGAATACTAAAAGTTCCATGAGCTGCCAGGGGAACCAATAGATCTGTTTTGGAAGAAGTGCAGCCAGAGTGCTCCTTGGAGGCCAAGATGGCCAAGCTTTTCGTCTCTCATACTTTGGACATATTGTCAGGAGGGAAAAGTCGCTGTAGAAGGATATCATGCTTGGTGGGATGGAGGGTCAGAGAGAAAGAAGAAGACCCCCAACGAGATGGATTGGCCAGTTGGCAGCATCGATGGACTCAAGTGTGGAAACAGTAGTGAGGTTGGCCCAGGATCGGACATTGTTTCGTTCTGCTGTGCACAGGGTCACTATGAGTTAGTTCCGACTTGAGGGCACCTAACAACAACAACATGTTAGCTTGCTTGTTGCTATGATGCTGGAAGCTATGCCACTGGTATTTTAAATACCAGCAGAGTACCCATAGTGGACAGATTTCAGTAGAGTTTCCAGACTAAGATTAGGAAGAAGGAGAGGCTGACTACTTCTGAAGGTTTAGCAACTGAAAACTTTATAAATATGAGTGGAACATTGTCAGATATAGTGTGGGAAGATGAGCCACTAAGGTTGAACTAAGGCACTCAAAATACAACTGGGAAAGACCTACCTCCTCACTCAAATCAGAGGTGACAATAATGATGCAAATTGAGTAAAGCTTTCAGACTCGTTATTTGCTGATGGGCACAAGTTGGAATGAGGAGAAACATCTGCAATTATCCAATAATAATCATAACATTGAATATATAAAATATGAATCTAGGAAAATTAGAAGTTGTTAAAAATGAAATGAAATGCATATAGATCAATATCTTAGGCGTTAATGTGCTGATATGGACTGGTATTGGCCATTTTCAATCTGACAATCATGTAATTTACTAAACCCAAATGACAAATTCAAGAGCAAATGCTCTTGAATTCATTGTCAAAAAGAACATTTCAAAACATGTTTTAAAATACAATGTTTTGTGTGGCATTATAATATCCACACAACTGCAGGAAAAACAGTTACTGGTAGTTAAGTCCATGAGAACCAAAATATGACCATGAACATATTCCAACTGAATTTAGAGGTCTACTCAGGAATAAATTTCATACATTAGGCACTAAAGACCGAAGGTGAGAAAAATTGTAGGATGACTTAGGAAATATCATACAGGCAGAAAGCAAAATGTCATTAAAAAAGACAAGAATGAAAGAAATAAAAGACCAAAATGGATGTCAGAATTCAGAAACTTGCTCTCCAGTCCAGAGATGCTAAAGCCAATGGGAGAAATGAAGAAGTAAAGAGTTGAGCAGAAAATTCCAAAGGGCAGATTGAGCAAACAAAGTCAAATGTTATAATGAAATGTGCAAAGACCTGGGATAGAAAAGCAAATGGGAAGAGCATGCAGTATTGAAGGATTTTATGACCCAAAAAATTAAATGATGCAGAAATCATCAAAAGGATGCAAGGAATCCACAGACATTGTACCAAAAAAAAAGAAAAAAAAAAAATGGTTGCCATTCAACCATTTCAAGAGGAAGAACCAAAGGTACTGAAAGAAAAAGTCCAAGCTGCAATGAAGGCATTGGTGAAAAACAGGGTTCTGAGAAGTGATAGAATGCAAATTGAAATGTTTTAACAAACTGATTAAACACTGAAAGACTGAAAGTGTTCACTCACAGGTTTTAAAAAATGCTTAATTCCATGTGTCTACCAGTGCAGTATCATACAGAATAGTTATATGTAAACAAACAACAAAACACAGTTCCAACTCATATTGACCTTATGTTACAGGATAGAACTGCTCCACAGGACTTCCAATGCTGAAAATCTTTATAGAAGCCACCTGCTACATCGTTCTTCTATTAGCAAGTGTTGGGATTTTACCCACCAGAATAGTTTCACTATTGTCTTAGGCAGATTTTCTAAAGAAGGAAAATCAGTGAAACATACATGTATATACAAGGCTGGGTCAAAAATTATACATACTATGGTTATAGAATTTATTTTAATCAACTTTTAGAAGAGACAAATGCATAATTTTCTTACATAATCTACCTGCTTTTCAATAAACTGTCCATCTGTCAACAAGCATTTGTATTCCCTTTTTGAAAATATTTTAGGTTGAGCTGCAAAGTACAAATGCACCACTGTCCTGACTTCATCAGAGGTAAATCTTTGCCCTTGAAGGGCTGTTTTCAGGGGACCAAACAGGTAAACTTCTGATGGAACAAGATCAGGACTATAGGGAGAATGCTTTAACACCTCAAAATGAAGTTTTTGCATAGTGTCAATAGTGTGGGCAGAGGTATGTGGACATACATTGTCATGCAAGATCACAAAGCCCTTGGATAGCAGGCCTGTGTTTAATCCCAAATTTAAGCTTTCTGCATTCAGTAAATATCTCACTGTAAATAGCACTGCTGATTGTTGAACCTTTTTTCTGATAGTGTTCCAATACTGGTCTTTGAGAATCCCAGAAAATGGTAAGCATCAATTTTCCAGCTGATGCTTGACTTTTGAACTTTTTCTTGCTGGGTGTTTGAGGATATTTCCTTTCCATACTTACTCTCAGGCTCTTAGTGATGAATTCATGTCTCATCATCAATAACAATATTTTAAAAGAAATTTTTACCTTCCTTCATGTATTGGTCCAAATTTTGTTTGCAGATATCCAAACTCTTCTCCTTATGCTCTTCCCTGAGTTGTTTCGGTACCCATCTTGCACACTTCAAAACCTGTCTGTAGTGTATTATTTCATAGGCAGAGTCATGACTGATTTGCAGATGATTTGCCACATAATCTACTGTCATTCTTCTATTTGACAGAATCATTTTACATACATGCTCAATGCTTTCATCATTTGTGGATGTGAATGACATTTTAATATAATGGGAATGTGGATAATTTTTGACTCACTATCGTATGTAAAGAGAAGTTTCTATCAAGGAAATGGCACACAATTGTAGAATCCTAGGTCCCCATTGAAAAAGAAAGACAACTTTTCTGGTATGCCCATTTTATTGGGAGCAGGTGACACCCCAAGGAAGCAATCTTTCAACTGATTGGTTGAAAGATTCATAGAGTTAATCATCACAGAGTTAACTATACTATACTAGATTTCACCAGTGGAATAAGCACATCTTAACTGCCAAACCACTGGCCCAGTCAAGTTGACACCAAACCGTAACTACTACAGTCCATCCTTTGTCAATTTGGCACCTATAAACAATATGCATAGTATCTAAGTAAGGAAAATTATAGTTAATATGATATAACTAAAACCTAATATGATATAACTAAAAAACCTAATCATCTAATATGTAACTAAACCACCTGATCACCTAATATGATATAACTAAAACACATACAATAAAAAAATGTACTGGCTCCATTTGCAGCTTATATTTCACAAATTAACAAAGCAAAAAATATTTGATACACACATACAATACAAAACAAAAAATATAAATTCATTTAAATGTCCAAAGTGCACATTCTGCAAGCCAGCCTCCTGCCCATAGGCATACAGCCTTACTCAATCCATGGACCTAGAGGCTGCAGATGCTCTATCTTCCCATGCCACCACCTCTGCCACCATCTTTACTGTCACCACTTTTCTAGGTAGGAATCTCATACTCCACTCATGCTCTTTCTTCTGGAGGGTCCTGGGATCTTCTGTTCCTGAAATGAAAGATTAAATACGCCCCCCCCCCCCTTTTAGTTACACATCTTCTACAATTACAGTTGTGACGATCACAAATAACCCTGGCAACAATTACTCACAATTGAATCATAAAATCCTATCACTGTCACCCCCACTGTCTTTCACCAGACCAACCTAGAAAAGAAGAAGATTATTTAGTGGGAATTCTACATTACCCTCCTCATTCTGAGACTAAGCACACCCATGAAAGTTTATAAGCCAGCCACTTCATATCTTTGTAGTCCCCCATTTTTGATAGTCAGTTTTTAAATTGCCTGTCTATATCAACCAAATACACTGATGAGACAAGCATGTTCCTTGATATGAAGAATCTTCCATTACAGTTGGTACTTTGAGTAACTGCATTCATAAGCAAAGTCCAGTTCGTGAAATTGTTTCAATTTACACCTACAGTTTCAATCATCTTTCCCTTCATCTGGTTGGGTTCTAGTTAGCTCAATCTTATCCATCCAAGTTAGGTCAAATGGGTACTAGCTGCAAGTTTGGGAGTTTACATAACCTCTCCCTGCACTTTAGACCAGCTGGCCCCTTCACTGTCAGTCATACCCCTCAAGACCTAGGTCAGTGTCCATGGGCTCAGGAGTTCATACAACTCCCTAAACTTCAGACCAGCCAGCCCTTTCTCTTCTCTCTCTCATCTCAAGGTCAGTTGGTACCTTTGGAACACAGTCAGACTCATTCAGTGTTTTCACTGCTGTATTTCCCCCACTCCGACTCACAAGTAGACCAGGGAAATCAACAGTGAGCCTACAAAACTGTTCTTATATTCTCTTTGATTTTCAGTCTTAGAAGGGGGATTCCTCTGGTTGGCTGACTTCTCCTGTCTGGATGGCTCCAAGGCAAGCAGTTTGTTTAATATTCTAACAGTTAAACAGCATGTTTTCTTTTTTTTTTCTACTGGTCTTTCTTTCAATAAATAGCTTCTGTTCCTCTAGTCTTTCCAGATTGGTATGTGTGTCTTTTCAAGTGGGAATGTCCGACCTCAGGAGGTTCTCAGTGGGGCTCAGGATTCTACCTGAGGCCCCATACTCCACAAAGGTTTAATAAAAAGCCTATGTCCCTGGGCAAGTTCTAATTCCCCTTTTATCTAATCCAATCAGTTCTAAGGCTTATGCGTTCTAAGGCTTATGAGTTTTCTATAATCATATTTCCCAATATTCCTTTCTATCACACTTAAGTGTCTATTTTACAAGAGAAAGGAGGGGAAACCAATATCCACAAGACAGTCAAGCCCCTTAACATTATTTCCCCTCCTTTCTCCATTCTGATTTTATCTTGATCCCTGTGTCACAGAGGCCTTTTGTTCAAAGGTTGTGTATATATCTCTGTTTACCTATATCCCATTTAGTCCATGCATACTTCCCTACATCTATCACTATCTTCCTTGTTCATCTACCTCCTTCTGGCTTTTTGTGTATTGCCCTCCCCATCACCAAGCTATCATGTGTCTAATCCCTAACCTATGAATTACTGTCCCCTCCTTCCCATCCCTGACAACCATCAAATAATTTTTCTTTTAGATTGGAGATATTTTCTTAAGCTTTTACAATAATGGTTTTATGCAATATTTGTCCTTTTGTGACTGACTAACTTCACTCAGCATACTGTCTTCAAGGTTCATCCATGTTATGAGGTTTTTTGATGCTTAATTGTATTCTTCAAGGTAGGACAGTATTCCATTTTATGTATGTACCAAAGTTTGTTTAGACTTAGGCTGCCTCCATCTTTTTGCTATTGTGAACAGGGTTGTAATAAACATTGGCGTACATATATCTACTCATTTTCTGGCTCATATTTCTGGTGGATATATATGTAGCAAGTAGAGGATTTTGTAGATCACAAGATATTTCTATTTCCAACTTTTTGAGTAAGTGCCATACCATTTGTCAGAGTGGTTGGACCATTTTATAGTCCCACCAGCAATGTAGGAGGGTACTAGTCTTTCCAAACCCTTGCCAGCATTTGTCATCCTCTGTTTTTTTGGACTTCACTGTTAATGTTGTATGAAATAGCTCATTGTTGTTTTTATTTGTACCTCTCTCATGGCTCTAATACAGAGTCCTGGTGTGGCACTGTGGGTTAATACACTGGATTGCAAAGTCTCTTTGACCGCAAGGTCGATGGTTCAAGCTCACCAGCTGCTCCTATACAGGGTTACTACGGGTCGGAACCAACTAGACAGAACTTAACAACAATAACTATGGTTCTAATAGCTCACCAGCTGCTTCATGAAAATCCTATACAGGGTCACTACGGATTGGAACCAACTCTACGGCACTTAACAACAACAGCAATTGCTAATGATTGTGAATATTTTTTCATATGTTTGTTGGCTGCCTATATGTGTTCATTGGTGAAGTATCTGTTTATATCCTGTGCCCATTTTTTAATTGGGTAATTTGTATTTTCCTTTGAAGTGTGTTGTAGTTTCCTATAAATTTTAGTTGTTGTTGTTGTTAGGTGCCATTGAGTCAGTACTGACCCATAGCGACCTTATGCACAGCAGAACAAAACACTGCCCGATCCTGG
>NW_006408568.1:18854705-18864653 GCF_000296735.1 Chrysochloris asiatica
CATGGGTATTATCCTATCACAGTGTTGTACCTCATAACTGATCTGAATATCTTCTGTGTGACGATGAATGCAACACCATTCCTCTTCAATTTGTCATTCCTGGCATAGTAAACCATGTGGTTTCAGATTCAAAATGGCCAATACCAGTCCATTTCAGCTCACTAATGCCTAAGATATTGATGTTTATACATTCCATTTAATTTTTGACAACTTCTAATTTTCCCAGATTCATACTTTGTACATTCCATGTTCTGAATTTCAGTGGATGTTTACAGCTGTTTCTCTTCATTTTGAGTTGTGCCCCATCAGCAAATGAAAGTCCTGTGGACTTTTCTCCCATGAGCTTTACTCCATTCGCATTATCACAATCCTCTACTTTGAGGAGGCAGCTCTTCCCAGTCGCATTTTGAGTGCCTTCCAACCTGAGGGGCTCATTTTCCGTCACTATATCTATATGAAAGTGTTTTTCTGTTATTCATAAGGTTTTCAGTGGTAGCATAGTGGTTACTAATTGGGCTGCTGCAAACCTTAAGGTAAGCAGTTCGAAACTACCAGCTCCTCCGTGGGAGAAAGAAGAGGCTTTCTGCTCCCGTAAAGACTTACAGCCTTAGAAACCCTGTACAGGGTCGCTATGGGTCTGAACCGACTCGACGGCACATAACAACAAGAACAAATATTCGGAAGTAGTTCATCACTCTTTCTTCCTAGTCTGTCTTTGTCTGGAAGCTCATCTGAAACCTGTCCACCATGAGTGACCCTGCTGGTATTTAAAATACCAGTGGCATAGCTTTCAGAATCATAGCAACTCACAAACCACCACAATATGACAAACTGACAGACAAGTGATGGCCGTTTGGTTTTAAGTGGAAACTGTCACTTTAAATGTTGAGGAGCTTTGTGGGCGTGCGTAGTAGAACCCTCAGGGGTGGGGGTGGAGTGTCTTTATGTCAAGATGGCGGATCGGGTAGATGTTCAGTGAGGAACTCTGTCACCAACAACACTGAATAATGGGCCAAACAGACTCAAGGGATGGTGCTAATACTCTGAACCACAAATAAAAGAATATCTGAAGGCTTACAGATAGGGGAATTAGTAGCAGAATCAAGAAATCCATTGCTTCCTAATTCAAGACGCTCAGCTATTCCTGGAGTCGCCATTTTAGGAGAAATCAAAGTGAGGGAAGGATCAGAATAGGCACAAATGCCTGACAGAACCGTGGAGATACAGGTATGGACATTCTTTTTTTTTTGGTATCTGTTCATTGGTCTCTCGCTGTCTGCGCACCTCCATTCTGGTGACTAGAGGGGATGCCTAAGCGAATGGACACCCCATAAATTTTAGAGATTATTCCATTTTATGATATGTGATTGCAAAAAAAAATTCTTCCTCATCTGTGGGTTTCCTTTCTATTCTTTTGGTTAAATCTTTTGATGCACAAAAGTTTCTAATTTTTGGTAAGTCCCAGTCATTTATTTTGTCTTCTACTGTTTGTGTGTTTTTAGTAATATTTGATAGTGTATTTTTGCCATGTGTTTTAGCCCCTAAGTTTGTCCCTGCTTTTTCACTGATAATCTTTTTAGTTCTAGATTTTACAGTTAGGTCTTTAATTCATGTTGTTTATTTTTGTATATGGTGTAAGATAATGGGTCTTGCTTCATTCTTCTGCAAATGGATTTCCAGTTTTATCAGCATCATTTGTTTAGGAGATTGTCTTTTCCTTATTTAATATTATCTGGCCTTTTGTCAAAGATTAGCTGACTCTATGTGGATGGATTTACTTCTGGGTTCTCCATTCTGTTTCTTTGATCTATGTATCTTTCATTGTACCAATACCAGGCTGTTTTG
This sequence comes from Chrysochloris asiatica, assembly GCF_000296735.1. Classification (NCBI taxonomy): domain Eukaryota; kingdom Metazoa; phylum Chordata; class Mammalia; order Afrosoricida; family Chrysochloridae; genus Chrysochloris; species Chrysochloris asiatica. The sequence continues at coordinate 18,856,551 of NW_006408568.1, forward strand.
ACCATTGTGGCTGTGTAGTAAATTTTGAAATCAGGGATTGAGATGCTTCCCACTTTGTTCTTCTTCTTAAGCAGTACTTTGCTTATCTGAGGCCTCTTTCCCTTGCATATAAAGTTCATGATCATTTATTCCATATCAAGAAGCATATTTTTTCCAGAAAAATTCTAACTCCCCTTTTAGCAAATCCAATCAAGTATAGGCTGAAAGCGGACTTACAATCTCTTAGTAATCATAATTCCCAATATTATTTTCCACCACACATACATGTCTATTTTATAGTAGTAGTAGGCAGGGGAAACAAATATCCATGTAGCAGTAAGACACATGGCAATGGTGGTGGTGGTGTTCTGTGTGTCGGTTCCAACTCACAGTAAACCTGTATAGGGTTTCTGGGACTATGCATCTTTATGGGAGCAGAAAGCCTCATCTTTCTCCTGTGGATTGGCTGGAAGTTTTGAACTACTTACCTTGAGGTTAGCAGCCCAACTCATAACTATTATGCTAAAACACTCAGGTTTAATCTTTTCTTCACCCTTGGATTAACCCTGTTCATATGCATGTGACCTTGCTCCTTTGACAGATCCATAGACCCTGACACCCTACTGACCATCTACTTTAACCAGTATGATACCTGTTTTAGGTAGCTCCAGACAACTTTAGACAACTTCTTTGTTCCCTCAGTGAATGCTTTTCATTTCTTACATTCCTTTCAGTCATTACAGGTAACAAGAGTCAAAATAAGCATCTAAAAATCAAAAGCTTCACTTCCCATGACTCTTGGTTCTTTCTCTTATAAAACCTCTTTCTTCCATGAGTTTCGTAATGAATACTGCTTCTAATGCCAACTGAAAAAAACATGTGGAGACTATGTCTGATTTCCTCTGACTCCACAAGAGGGAAAGAGAACCAGATTCAAAATGATCCCAAGGCTGATTCCTATGAAGTGCTGGTCAGACATTCCCCCACCCTATATCAGTGCCTTTAAAATTAGTCAGACTTGAGAACCAATTTAGAAAACTCAGCCTTGTAATTTTGTTTATCTGGAACCCCACTCACTTGGTTGTTCCCTGCCCATCCCCAAACCCCATGAAACCATGTATCTTTTTCCTTCTCCCTAATTTTGCCTTTTCTAGAATGTTTTGTGCTGTTATTGTTAGTTGCCATAGGATTGATTCCAACTCAGGATAACTGCATGTGTTACAGAGTAGAACTGCTTCATAGGATTTTCTTGGCTATAAGCTTAACTGAAGGAGCTCTGGTAGCATAGTGGTTACAAACCGCGCTGCAAACTGCAAGGTCAGCAGTTCAAAACTACCAGCTGTTCTGTGGGAGAAAGATGAGGTTTTCTGCTCCCGTAAAGATTTACAGCCTCAGAAACCCTGTACAGGATCACTATGAGTTGGAATTGACTCCACAGCACATAACAACAAAAATCTTAACTGAAAAAGATCACCAGGACTTTTCCTCTACTATATCATGGAGTAGATGTGAACCACCAAATTTTAGGTTAGCAGGAGTGTGTAAAGATCTAGGGATCTTTACAGTGTTATATAATTGCAGTCATTCTATTGGCTTCTTTCACTCACTATAATGCAAATTATTGTTATTAAGTAACATTGAATCACCTCATAGTGAACCTGTATAGGGTTTCCAAGGAGACACTGGTGAATTTGAACCGACAAACTTGCAGTTAGCAATCCAGTGCTTATCCTACAATTGCATACCAGGATTCCAACATATGTAAAGGAAGTTTACTAAACTCAGTTGGCATGAATTCCTGACAAGTATCCCAATAGCCTATCAATCCAGTCTGAAATTTGGAATAGGGCTTGAATATTTACATATTTTTCAGAACACTAGACCCAAGATTACCATTGAAATATTTCTCTTTATGGATCAACATTCCTGTGCTCTATATATTGATTTTCTGCAAAAATAGTAGCCACTGAGTGAAATGCAGTCTTTATTTTTTAATTTATACATACACAAAGTTAATTGTGGGTGTGACAGGTTTTTATTGAGGGGTGGAGAGAAAGGATTATTTATGTCACGATAACATAAATCATTAATTAACTTTCCATCTTGATGATGGAAATGGAAATGTGTGTGCTACCTTGATCTCATTTCAGGGAAAATGTGGTTTTCCCAGGTGTGGGAGTGTGGTCATTGAAGAGCCCTCAGCTGTCATCATTTTCATAGATTGACTACCCCAGGTGCAGAGAGCTAGCCTCCTACCCACATTCCCTTCCTGATGGGTGGGTTCAATCTGCCAACTTTGTATCTAGTAGTCAAGTACTTAATCATCTAGGACTTAAGAAAGTACCCTAGAGGTCATCTAGTTAATTTTTGTATCCAATGTACGCATGTGTCCTCCACAGCTCCAACAAATTAGCATCTCCTTAATTACATGCAATGAAAGGCAACTGGCGATCTCAGTAGGCAAACTGCCAGGGTAGTGCTGTAGGGCAAGCACTGGACGACTGCTAACCAAAAGTGAGCAATTCAAATCTACCAGTCACTTCTTGGGAGAAAGATGACACTGTCTGCTCCCATAAAGATTTATAGTGTCAGGTAGGTATGAGTTGGAATCGACTCAATGGCAGTAGGCTTGGTCTATTTGATATCTCAACAGGTAACTTATTTCACATACACATATTTCTAATTGTTTCCTTTTTAAATTTTCTGATTAAGCCTAAATTTGTCCCCCAATTTCTTCCTATTACTCCTAATTATATCTTATGAAGAATTGTTTTCCATATAAACAATGCTCACAGCTGTTTCGTTTCCAAATAAACAATTTTTTATCCACATAAACATCATACTTTCTAACTAAAAGCATCTCTCCATTTTTTTGTCATCAATATTTTTACTTCATTAAACATGGATTTTTACTGTGCTCAGAATGACCAGTTATTTAGGAATCTGGATTATTTAGGACCTATAAGATGGTATAGTTTCAAATGTTTCTTTGTCTTTCTTTTAAACGATTTTTCCTGCTGTTTATTTAAAAATAAATTCCAATGTAGAAATTTCTCTGATGGAACAAATTGTAGATTGATGATCAAACAAAATTTCCCAATTACAAAAATATTACATTTTACTGTTCAACATCATTTACAGAAAAAAAAAAATCAATGTGAATGTTTATTTTTATAGTGTCTATATCAGGAAAATAGTATCTGAAAAGTAACAGAAGTATATTCAGGAAAAATAATGGGAATTTTGTTTTTCTCATTATTTTCATTAAGGCAGATATTAAATTGCTCTTGAATATGTTGGTTATTTCTCTGATATTTTAAATGATTGAAGCCCAAAGCACTCAAATGATATTTGAATGTAATGAGGTTTTCTTTCTAGAATGTGGTCCTTGTTATAAAAATGTGAATGATAGTAGCAATGAATAGACGATGCTAATAATTATTCATAATGGTTAACTCTAAGTTTAATAATTAACATAAAATTGCAAAAAGAAACATTTGATCATGTATAATATGTATACTGTAAAACAACATTGCCTAGTCAGTCCAGAGGAAGTTAATGAGTGCCCATTTGAAATCCCTACTCAACTTATGTTTATGCTTATTAGTATATAATAATTAATAAAATAGTTGGAGATAAGAAAATGGAGTATGTAAATAGTTCTGCATATGTAATCCCCTAAATATGACATTCTTTTTAGAAAAATGATTCTTGCATGTCACATTTTTAATAGGCTAAGTTTAGCGCATCCATTTCAGCTACCAGAAAAACTTTTATGGAGTAGATTTAGGAGTCTTGTTTTCTGTTAAAGAAGTGAATGTTTTTCTCCTCTTTGAGCAGTAATGATCAAGCAGCACTGACATAAAAAGAAAAAAATTCTACCACTTTCTAGATTACATTAACTTGCTGTCTCTTTTGTTCTCTTAGCTATAGTGCATGAAACTCTTCATTTTCAGTGCAAGTTTTTCAGAGAAAGAACAGACTTAGGGTGTCATCAGTAAACAAGATCAGCCAACTGTTAAAATAAACAACTCCAAAATCTTAATATACTTATAAAACAATGGTTTATTTCTGGCTACGAGTCCATCTAATGCAGGTTTGTTGTGGGGAGTGAGGTCTCTGCTCCATGTGGGTATTCTATTTGAGGGTGTTTGAGGACACACAGATTTTAGGAAGTGGGCCTGGAAGTGGCATAATCACTTTCTCCTGTACTCCAATGAATAGAGCACCGTCATTTAACTCTTGAAAAGGATGAAAATGTCTACTGTAACAGGAAGAAAAAGAAATTATTTGGTAAACACACAACATTGTTTATACCACAGATTGATTTTTGGGAAATTGTTTTCCTCACATATTCTTTGCTGAAATTCCATGACCTAACTCTGTACCTTACACCATATTCCTTGCTTAAAACTTCACCACAACTTTGATCTATTCTTTCCTCCTAATTCTCAATCTAAAAGGAACATTGAGAACAAAGAGGACCATTGAGGATTATTTAGGAATCAGAAATTATTAAGAACAATCTTGGAACAGCTAATTCATCTGATGGTCTTCAGAAAAGTGTTTTATTTCTTTATCAATCCTCTCCTGGTTATCACTAACATTAATTCCACAACCACACCTGCCATCACATAGCATACCCAGCCATTCAAGCATATATATATATGACCCAAAACTAAAAAGAAAGTACTAAAGGTGAATTCTATTGCACTCCTTCACATCACCTAAACCTCACAACTGTGGTCCTACTCCAAGAAACATATTTCATCCAGACTATTGTTTCATCTCTTTCTGTTTGAACTCATATAATCTATTCTCCCCAATAGTGATACTTGCAAATTATTCATGAAATACCATCACAGTTTGTTCAAAATTCTAAAAACTCCTGTGTCATTCAAACCCTGCATAGCTATCCAGACTCATACTTAACACTTTCCCTCTAGATTATTCTGATTACTCCAGGAAGTATTTTCTGTTGTTTGAATGACCAAAACTTATTCTTACCCAAGAGCCTTTTCATTGGTCTCAGATTTCACTGATTTGGGTTTTTGGCATAAGTTTAAATAGTTTCATGGTTCTATTCAGTTCTATCCCCTTATCCCAGTCATTTTCTTTATAAAAATTATAATTAAGCATGTATTTACTTAGTAATTCCCAAGTCCTTGACTAAAATTTTATTTCCATAAAGACAATAGGCTTCTCTGCCTAGTCACTGAATTAAAGTAGTTTCTGCCATATAGTGGCCACTCAATAAGTGTGTATTTAATAAAATGATGACTGAATCAATATATAAAGAAAGAGGAAATTTAGTAGGATTTTGACAAGTGATTGGTAATCATAGGGCATTCAACGCTAAAGGAAAGAATCAGCAAAGATATATTAATTGGAAAACATGTTTTGGAGCAATTTAGCTAAAAGACTACTTTATTCTAATATTAATAAATTGTTTTCTAAGTTTATTAAACAAAATTAATTATGTAACATTTATTTAGAATGTGTTGTTCTTACAGGGCTCTGTGATATAGTGATCAAGGCATAGTCTGAATGGGTAAAAGAAGGGAAATAATGTTAAGGTGCTTGATTGTCTTATGGATATTAATTTCCCAATTGTAAAATATACACTTGAGTGGGATAGAAGGGAATATCAGGAAATATGGTTACAGAAAGCTTGTATGTCTGTCTTCAGCCTGTAACTTATTGGAATACCAAAAAGGGGTTGTAGAACTTGCTCAGTGAAATAAGTTTCTTGTGGATACTTAGGTGGAAACCTGAGTCCTATCCAGAACCTTCTTAGGTAGGACATTCTCACTTGAAATGACATGCAGAGCAACTTGGAGTGGCTAGAGGAACAGAAGATACTGCGTGAAAGAAAGACCAGATGAAAAAAATATTAAAAAACAAAACAAAACAGCCTGGTTATTACAAGAACACACAAGCTGTACACCTGGAGCCATAAAGGAAAGCCATCAAGTCCCTTCAGGACAAACCCCCTTCCAAGACTGAAACTCAAAGGGAACACAGAAGTAGGCTTGTAAACTTGCTGGGATTCATGTTGGTGTATTTGTGAGTGGAAGTGAGGAAAAGGTAGTAATGAAGACACAGGCTGAGTTTGACGATATTCCATAGACTCCTGTTGACTTTGAGATGAGAGAGAAGGGGAAAGGCTTGTTGGTCCGAAGTTTGGGGAACTGGGAACTCTTGAGCCCATGAATACTGACCTAGCCATTGGGGATGAGAGCTGTTAGTGAAGCTGCCAGCTGATATGAAGAGAGGAAAAGCATACAGGAATGCCCTAAGTTGCAGATAGTACCCATCTGACCTAACTTGGATGGCATGATTATTAGAACTCAACAAGAGGAAGATTAAAAAGTATTCATAAAGGAAGCAAGTATAAATTGCTATAATTTGAAGACCTTGACCTTTACTTACAGATGTAGTAGCTAAAAATACCAATCAAGAGGGAAGGAGTCTTCACATCAGGGATCAAGCCTTTGAGACATTGGCTACCTAAAATGGGGATGGTGGGGTTGTGGTTGTTGTTGTTAGGTGCCATTGAGTTAGTACTGACCCATAGCAACCTTATGCACAGCAGAACGAAACACTGCCTGATCTTTTGATCCAATAGTGAGTAATTGTTATCACGACTAACTGTGATTATCACAATTGTAAAGGTAGAAGTTGTGTAACAAAAAAGGTGGAGAGTACTTATCTTACTTTCCAGGAACAGAGGACCCTAGGACCATCAGGAGTTCAAGAAGGAAGGGCATGAGTGGAACATGGGATCTTAACCAGTGAAGCAGTGACACCAGAGATGGAGGCAGAGGTGATGACATGGAAAGATAGAGCAGATGAGGACTCTAGACTAATGGAAAGAGAAAGGATATGTGCTGTCAGGCAGGAGGCTGACTTGCAAAATATGTCACTTGATTGTTTAAAGTATTATATAGTCCTGCTTGGTTTTGTGTACACCAAAAACAAAAAACAAAACAAAACAAAACAAAAAAACAGAACAGAAGCAAAGCAGGAATAGAGGCAAATAATGATGGCACATGGAGGGAATTGTAATCATTGCAGTGAAACAAAACATAATTGGTTCAGAGAACAAACAAGATGGTGGATCCAGTAGACTTGCAGTGAAGAACTCCGTCAGCAACAAGACAAGAGTGCTGGACCAAGAAAGCTCAGGAGATGGTGCCAGAACAATGCACTACGTATAAAGGAATATTTAGAAGGTTGGAAGTCTTACACCTAGGGGAATTTGTAGCAGAAGCGAGAAATCCATTGCTTTCTAATCCAAGATGTTCAACTGTTCCTGAAGCCGCCATCTTGGGAGAGACCAAGTGGGGGAAGGATCAGAGCAGCCATGGACATCTGACAGTCTGTTCATTGGTCTCTCATTGGCTGTGCACCTCCATTCAGGTGATTAGAGGGAGTGCATGAGCAAGTGGATAACCCGCCCACCCCCAAAGGGTTCTACTACACAGGCACACAGATCTCCTGGAAATTTAAAGTGACAGTTTCCACTTAAAACCAAATGGCAAAATGGCCACAGCCGGCCCTGAACTGTTTATAACTAGAAAAAAGACCTGAGCGGGGATTGTGGAGCAGGACAGACTAAAAAGGAAATAGGCTGAAAATTAAATCCTGAGTTATGTCACAGTGACCAATAGTGGCATCTTGAAATTTCTAGGGAGAAGAGTGAAAGGGAAGCCCACCTCTTGATCACATCAGAAAGCATAAAAAATACACACCCATGTAAGTATTAAGGCCACAGATAACTCTTGAATATACCCATAAAACAGAAACATATGACCATATCAGCACATGTCCAGAGATGAGATAAAGTAACTGAGGCAAATGAGCTGGAAATAGACCTACACTCCATACTGGAAGATGGGCAGGCTTAGGAAATGCCTGAGAAGGAATAAGATTATAAAATGTATCAAAACACTATACAATGCAGTTGAGAAAAATAAGGAAGAAGTCAGGAAAGCGCTACAGGAACAATCAAATAAGATAGATACAGCATTGGATACAATTCAAAACCTACAGAAAGAGGTCCAAACGATTAATAATAGAATATCAGAAATGGACAATACACTGAAAGGGCAAAGGAGTAGA
>NW_006408568.1:18865813-18873283 GCF_000296735.1 Chrysochloris asiatica
TGCTCAACCTTGGAACAGCAGGGCTCTGGGATACAGGGATCTAGGCATAGTTTGAAGAGAGGAAATAATACTAAAATGTTTGACTGTCTTATGAATATTGGTTTCCCTTGCCTACTATTATAAAATAGACACTTGAGTGGGATAGAAAGGAATGTTGGGAAAGATGATTACAGAAAACTTGTAAGCCCATCTTCAACGTATAACTTATTGGAATGCCTAAAAGGGTTTCTAAAACTTTCCCAGTGAAATAGGCCTCTTGAAAAGCCTTTGCATTGTATAGGACCTTAGGTGGAATTTTGAGTCCCATCCAGAACCTTCTGAGGTGGGACATTCCCACTAGCAAGGACAAGCAGACCATCCTGGAAAGCTAGAGCAACAGAAGATATATCTTCAAAGAAAGATCATCAGGAAAAACCCCAAGCAAAAATGTCAGCATGACAGGCTACTACAAGAATAAACAAGCTGTTCACCAGGAAGCCATCAAGGCAAACAATCAAGTTCCTTCAGGACAAACTCCCCTCTAAGACTGAAACTCAAAGGGAACACATGTACAGGCATGTAAGCTTGCTGGTGACCACATTGGTCTGTTGGTGAGTGGATGAGGGGAAAGGCAGCAATGAAGAAATGGGCTGAGTTCAACCACAGTCCATTGATTCCCACTGACCTGGATATGAGAGACAGAAGAGTAAGGGCTTTTTCTTCAAAAGTGTGGTGAGACCTGGGAACACTTGAACCCATGGACACATAGCCGCAGAGGGCTAGAGCTCAGAGTGAAGCATCCGGCTGATATAAAGTGAGGGGAAATGCACAAAAACACCCAAACTTGCAGACAGTACCCATTTTACCTAGCCACGAGGCTTGATAATCAGAACTCTACTAGAGGAAGATTACAATAAAAAAATTTTTTTTTGATAAAGGAAACGGGTAAATTACTATAATTTGATGAACCTGACCTATACTCATGGAGGTGGTTGTGGTGGTGGTGGTGGTGGTAGTGTGCCGTAGAGTCGGTTCCGACTCATAGCAGCCCTGCATAGGGTTTCCGAGACTGTAAATCTTTACAGGAGCAGAAAGCCTTATCTTTCTCCCCGAGAACAGCTGGTATTTTCGAAAAGCTGACTGTGGGGTTAGTAGCCTGAATCGTAACCACTATGCTATCAGAGCTCCTTATATTCATGGAGGTAGTAATTCTAAATACCAACAGAGAGGGAAGGAGTCTTCATATCAAGTACCAATGCTATTCCCTCTGTATACAGGGTAGATTTGTTGTTGTTGGGTGCCATGGAGTTGGTTCCGACTCATATTGACCATGTTCAGGGTTCCCTAGGCTGTAAATCTTTACAGGAGCAGAACGCCTCATCTTTCCGGGCAACTTAGACATTGGTTACCTAAATGAGGGGGCAATAAAGGCACAGAGTGACTAGCTTACAAGATTTCAAGAGGGAGGGAGTTTAGTTTAAGAGTGTGGGGTGGGGAGAAAGAGTCCCCATTGGATAGTTTCCATCTTGTCTAGATGGGTCTGGTGAAAAGAGATGGGGATAAGATTCGTATGAATCAATAGTGAATAATTGTTATCATGACTAATTGAAACTGTCACAATTGTAAGGGTAGATATTTTGCAACAAAAACAGGGTAGTGGTTAATCTTACAGTTCAGAAACAGAGGACTCTAGGACTGTCAAGGGAGAAGAGCACAAGCAGCATGCGGGACCTTATCCAGAGAAGCAGTGACACTAGAGACTGAGGCAAAGATGGGGACATGGAGAGAGGGAGCGACTGAGGACTCTTCATGGAAAGAGAGGGACTAAGAATCAGTGGCCAGTAGGCAGACTTGCAGAATGTGCCCTTTGGAGGTGTTAGTTATTAAATATGCCTGAGTGGTTTTTGTTTTTTGTTTTTAAAATCTAAAGTGAATAGAGAGAAATACTATAAACTGATGGTAAATGGAGGGTATTATAATCATTATAATGAAACAAGGTGTATGATTTGTTAAGAGTAAATCTGATAATCTGCCCTGTAATCTTTCACTCAACACACAATAAAAACCATAAACACACACACACACACACACACACACACACACACACACACATATATATATATATAAATTGGGTGAATGTAAAACCAATGTTTTGTCATGTAAATTATCGCTCAATTCACAATAAAATCTTTACAAAAAATTTCTTTAAGGATGTGTTTTTCTTTTTTCTTGAAGGGGCTATAAAGCGATTTAGGAATATTCACTGTCAGGGATGGACCTTAAGTTTTTCCTTGTACTAACTTTTAACCATTTTTCAATTTAGTCATAGCTGTTATTAAGTGCATCAGAGTCAGTTCTGACTCAAGAGAGACAGTGTTTAGGGTTTCCAAGGAGTGACTGATGGGTTTGAACCAATGAATGACCTGGTGGTAAGAAGTCCAGTGCTTATCGTACAGCACCACACAATTTATACATAGTCAATATATAATTATATACCATGATTATTTTCTTTAGTAAACTACAGAATATAGAAATGCACAATGTTCTTAAGTTGTATGTAGCAAAGCATGTTTTTTATCAACACAAAATGATGTAATTTATAATATCACACATGTTATTTTAAGTAAACCTAACAAACATTATAAGGAGCTCTGGTAGCGTAGTGTTTACGAATTGGGCTGCTAATCTCACAGTCAGCAGTTTAAAACTCACAGCTGTTCTGTAGGAGAAAGATGAGGCTTTCTGCTCCCGTAAAAATGTATAGCCTCAGAAATCCTGTACAGGGTCACTATGAGTCCTTACCGACTCCATGGCACATAACAATAACAAACAAACATTATGGTTTACAATGCAAATTAAGTTTGGCTTGAACTTTACACATGCTATTATTTTGTATATTTTATTATATTGGAGTTTTCTACCCTAAACTTGCTGTTGAATTATATATTTTCTATATAGGTAAAAAAAAAAAGTACTTATTATGTTTCCAAACTACAGTATTGTTAAGCAGTAATAACCTTGATTGCAAGATAAAGGTTGAAGAAATTTTCATTTATTGTGCAACCTAGAAATAATACAAGACAAAAAAATAGCTTTCACTTTCTACTTGTGATTGAGTTAAACTTATCATTTTAGTTTTTGCATAGTGGACATTATACTTGGTAATTAATACTCTAACACTGCAAACCAGAGTTTCCTTTATCAAATAGTTTTATAATAGAATCTCAAGTATTTGCAAGCTTGCCTTGATTTTCAACAATGTGATCTTTATTGGCAGTGAATTCATCTGTCACAGTACCATGTGCTTGTATCATTGTGTTGACTTCAGGGTAAACTTAGTCACTATGGTTTCTTGCAGTTAAAATTCCTTCCAGTACACTCTGCATTGGCAATGAATTCCAGATCATTAACATAAAAGTAGGCGAGGCCAATGTTGCTGTTTACATGCTTTCAAAAGCAATGACTACACTGATAAGTTCTCAAGATGGCACTGAAGACCAATGTTCGATTCTTGTGTGGCTCTGTAGGATAAGCACTGAACTGGTAATCACAATGTCGGTAGTTCAGACTCATAAACCTTTCCTTAGAAACCCTATATAAGGTCGCTATGTTGTTAAGGACTCCATGGCACTCAACAACAACAACATCAAACAGCTCCTTGTTATACTGATTATGTGGCACACTTCATGGGCTGTAATTACTTATTACATATTAGAATCTATCTTTTGGACTTTTTTTGCCCTTTAAAAAACAAAAACACCTAGTTTCTAGGGATCATGTCTGCAAGTCAGGATCCCCAATCCAGAGACAATGGCCCAGATGGGATGGAGCCTGAAGGCATCATCGAGAATAACTGGAATGAAATTGTTGACAGCTTCGATGGCATGAACCTCTCAGAGTCCCTGCTCCGTGGTATCTATGTCTACAGTTTTGAGAAGCCCTTTGCCATCCAGCAGCAAGCCTTGTATCAAGGGTTATGATGTGATTGCTCAAGCCCAATCTGTGACTGGGAAAATGGCCACTTTTGCCATATCATTTCTGCAACAGATTGATTTAGATCTGAAGGCCACCCAGACCTTGGTCCTGGTTCCCACTCGAGAATTGGCCCAGCAGATACAGAAGTTGGTGATGGCATTAGGAGATTACATGGGCGCCTCCTGCCATGCCTGCATTGGGGGCACCAATGAGCGAGCTGAAGTGCAGAAGCTACAGATGGAGGCTCCTCATATCATCGTGGGTACCCCAGGCCATGTGTTTGATATGCTTAATCAAAAATACTTGTCTCCCAAATACATCAAGATATTTGTACTTGATGAAGCTGATGAATGTTAAGCCGTGGATTCAAGGACCAGATCTACAACATATTCCAAAAACTCAACATCAACACCCAGGTAGTTTTGCTGTCAGCTACAGTGCCTTCTGATGTACTTGAGGTGACCAAGAAGTTAATGAGGGACCTCATTCGGGTTCTTGTCAAGAAGGAAGAATTGACCTTGGAGGGTATCCATCAATTCTACATCAACGTGGAACATAGGAGTGTAAGTTGGATACAATATGTGATTTGTACGAAACCTTGACCATCACCCAGGCAATCATCTTCATTAACACCCAGAGGAAGGTTGATTGGCTCACTGAGAAGATGCACGCCCAAGATTTCACTGTTTAAGCCATTCATGGTGATATAGACCAAAAGGAACGAGATGTGATCATGAGGGAGTTCCATTCTGGTTCTAGTAGAGTAGTGATTCTCACTGACCTATAAAGCAGGTTTTGTTAGTCATCAACTACAACCTGCCCACCAACCGGGAAAACTATCTATATACACAGAATCGGTAGTGGTGGACGTTTTGGCCATAGAGTGTGGCTATTAACATGGTGACAGAAGAAAATAAGAAGACTCTTCGAGACATTGAGACCTTCTACAACACCTCCATTGACGAGATGCTCCTCAATGTTGCTGACCTCATTTGAGAGGGGCTTTCTATCCTGTTACGTAGCCCTGACCAGGGTTCATTCCTGGGGGCTTGAGGAGCAGCAGCAGGATGGGGGAGGGAAGAAGCAGCCCAGGGATGGACATCTTGTCTTTTTTTTTTTTACCTTTGAATAAATGTCACTTTTTGAGGAAAAAAAGGGAACCATGAACATTTTAGACACCCTTTTCTTTGGGGTAGGCTCGTGACAGGCGTCTTCTCTTCTCCCAAATAAACACTAATCCATTTCCCTAACCTAGTCATCGCCAGTTCAGACGCTCCCCACCCCTGCCAAATTCTTCTGAAGGTGATTCAAGGGGCTGTGTTAGTCAATCCCATTTGCTGGACCAAATCTGGAGGGAGGACCCTTGAGTGAGGTGGCCCAGGGTATTCCTAGGTAGGGGGAGAAGCGGAGAGAAAATGGTAGCCATTTGTACAGTATTTATTGATTCAGGAAACAAACACAAAATTCTGAATAAAAAGTCTTGGAAACTGCCAAAAAAACCGCCAAAACCAAACAAAAAACAAAATAAACTAAAGATGGCATATGGTTTTATTGTGAGCAAAAACATCTTAACTTGAATAGAAATTATTTTTTCTCTTAACACAGATGCCCTCTAACTTGTAGTAAAAACACACCACTCTTCTAGATGTTTCCTTTTGGCATTTATATCTCTTAAGCAGCAATTATAGCTTTTTGTTAAAACTGTTTGTAATCTCCTACTTCCTTCAGATTAGCTCCAGATTAATTTCTGATGTTATGTCCGCCTTGGGGAAGGGCTTCATCCTGCTTTTACTCATTACACTTCATTGATCAAACTTCCTGTGCACTTGGCCCTCATGCCTAAGTCAGTTCACTTGCTCTTTTTAAGCCAATCACACAAACCACTTGGTATATGATGTATGAATGACCGACATATTTTATTTCTGTAGGTTACCTGATAACACAGACAGTAACTGAGACAAAAGGAGAGGAAATGACCTAGATGGAAGAGAGAGAAATTGATACAATGCTTAGTCAGGAACACTAAAATTTAAAAGAGAAAATGACACAGTAGTCAAAAAGAGGTAAGTATGTAATTCTCATACAATGTACCAACCTCAAAATATTTAGAAGAAGTGGATGGCAGGCCAAATCAATGGCATTTTCATATATATGTTGTTGTTACAGGCCATCAAGTCGATTCTGACTCATAGAAACTCTGTATTGGGTTTCCAAGGAGTCATTGGTGAGTTTGAATTGCCGACTTTGAGTTTTAAAACCACCTTTTAGTTCATTGCATTATCTTACAGCATCACAGATATTTATGATATTTTTCCAAAGTGACTACTTATAATAGCTTTTTTTTGTTTGTTATTGTTAGGTGCTATCCAGTTGGTTCCCACTCACAGCAAACCTATGCACAACAAAACAAAACAAAACAAAACACTACCTAGTCTTGTATCATCCTGACAGCTGTTGACATTGTTGGTGCCACAATATCAGTTCATCTCTTGGGAGTCTTCCTATTCTTTGTTGACCCTCAACTCTAGCAAGCATGATGTCCTTCTCTAGGGATTAGTCCCTGTTGATAACATGTCCAAAGTACAAGAGATTCTCTTGACATCCTCTCTTCTAAGGAGCATTCTGGCTGTACTTCTTCCAACACAGATTTGTTTGTTCATCGGGCAGTCCACATTACTTTCAATATTCTTTGTTAACACAATGCTACAAAAGGATAGATTCTTCTACAGTCTATCTTATTTATTGTCCAACTTTCACATGCTTATGAAGCTATTGAAAATATCATGCCTTGGGTCAAGCTCTCATTAGTCCTCAAAGTGACATCTTTGTCCTTGAACACTTTTAAGAGGTCTTGTGCAGCAGATTTGGCTAGTGCAATACATCGTTTGTTTTCTTGACTGCTGTTTCAATTAAGTGTTGATTGTGGATCCAAGTAAAAATGAAGTATTTTCTCCATTTGCCATAATGTTATTATAAATCCATTTGTAAGGATTTTTGTTTTCTTTATGTTGAAGCACAATCCATACTGAAGGATGTAGTTTTTTGTTTTTGTTTTTGTTTTTTTATCTTCATCAATAAGTATTTTAAGTCTTTTTCACTTCCAGCAAGCAAGGTTGTGTCATTTTGCAGGTTGGTAATGCATCTTCCACAAATCTTGATGCCATTTTCTTTATATAATCCAACTTCTTGGATTATTTGCTAAGCATACAGATTGAATAAGTATAATGAAAGGACACCACCTCATCACACACTTTCCTGAGTTTAAATCGTTCAATATGCCCTTGTTTTTTTGAGCAATTGCTTTTTGGATTACGTACAGGTTTCTCGTAAGTAAAATGAATCATTCTATATTACGTATTCTTGACAATATTATCCATAGCTTGTCATGATCCAAACAGTTGAAAGCCTTTGGATAGTTAATAAGGCACAAGCAAACATTTCTAGCATTCTCTGCTTTTAACCAAGATCAATCTCATGTCAGAAATAATATACCTTGTTTCATATTCTCTTTTGTAT
>NW_006408568.1:18874248-18886423 GCF_000296735.1 Chrysochloris asiatica
CTGTAGGATAAGCACTCGACCACAATATCACTTTGAACTGTAAGGTTGCTGCTCCTCAGAAATCCTATATGGGTTTTCTGTAAGTTGGAATAGACTCAACAGTACTTAATAATAACAACAATAGTTCAGGATAATGATGGTGAGGAACCTGGGGAAAGTGAGGCAATTAAAGATGAAAAACAAATAACTATGCAATTCCTTTAACATGATTCAAGACGATACAAAACTGATTTCTCCAAAGTATGCTTGCTTAGCATGGAGGATTTATCTGATATGTTTACAAGAAGAAACCACACTCAGAGCAGTCCATGAAAAAGAAAGGAGAGGGAATTTATCAATTTAATTTAGTCCAGTTTTCCATTTCCCATTATCAAAACTCACCCTATGGAAAGTTAACTCATTCAAGTATCCAGATTGTGTCATCTAGCCATTTGTCAGTTGCTTAGAAAACCAAATATCACATTAAGTGGAGAATGCTTCGTTCAAATCTTAAAAGTCAGCGAGAACAAAGCAAGAGTTAAGGGAAAATTAAAATCTGTAATGTTTATAATGTGTAAGGAGCCCTGGTAATATACAAGATTATGAGCTGGGCTGTTAACTGCAAGTTCAGTAGTTTGAATCTACCAGAGACTCCATAAAAATGACGCTTTGTGCTCCCCCTAAAATTTACAGCCTCAGAAACCCTAAATGGGGTCACTATGAGTCACAAGTGATTGCAGTGGCACATAATCAACCATCATTATTTATATGTAATCATACTAACCATATTGATTTCATGGCCCCCATTGTGTCTGTTTACTGAGAAGTGATCATCACAAGGTAGGTCTAGAGACCTAGAAGATGATCTCAACTAGAATTACATTTTCACTTGATTTCCATAAGCTCACATTCTCATTGATGAAGTATAGTGACATTTGAGATATCCAAGTATCATTGTCATCACAAGACCTATATCTAACTGTCTTTAAGCAATCTTCATAGTTCCCACTCTCCAATACAAAGTTACCTTGGCAAATGGTTACATAATCATTTGGGCAAAAATTAGAGAAATGTTTACTGAATACATGCTGTGAAATTATAGAGTCCTTCATTAAATTAATGCAGCCTGCCCTTCCATCAGTGGGGATACTGTCCTTGGTGTGTAACATTGCTTAGACTTAAAAATTGGTAAGTATCCATAATTGTCCACTGTAACAACTGTCATTGTCCTTGTGCTAATCTGCTCATATTTTGTTTTTCATTTGCATAAAGCATGTAGCAGCCTAGTTAGCTATCCATCTGTCTCACTTCTGAGAATACCATGATCTGTTAGCTGATACCATTGGATCTCTATAGATTAAGGCCTTGTTTGCCAGTCTGGCTTCTTTGTCTTTTGTAGTGATTATGTCTTCTTAAATCTGATGATTAATTGCCCTTAGTTGGTATTAAGGATTGAACAGTGCTCCGCCACACACAAATGAGTGTTGTAAATTCCAATCCTTAGACCTACAGTTACAGT
Source organism: Chrysochloris asiatica (assembly GCF_000296735.1). Taxonomy (NCBI): domain Eukaryota; kingdom Metazoa; phylum Chordata; class Mammalia; order Afrosoricida; family Chrysochloridae; genus Chrysochloris; species Chrysochloris asiatica. The sequence continues at coordinate 18,875,747 of NW_006408568.1, forward strand.
ATTTAGGAATTGATATTCTTTGTTATGTTAAGAATTAGTGTTGGGTATACAGATTAAGAAAGTAAGCAAACAGAGATGACAAAAGACAGATACCAGCCTATACAGTGATCACCAAGGGACAAAGGAAGAAAAGCTAAAAAGAGAAAAGAACTTTCCTCCTTAGCTGACAGAAAATGAATGTCTTCCCTTAGAGCCAGCACCCTGAAATCAGACTTCTAGTGGGCTACTTCTGAATGTTTTGGTGTGGCACTGTGGGTGAATAGTCTGGACTGCCCAGTGGGTTTGAACTGTGAGGTCAGTGGTTCAAATTCACCAGCTGTTCCCTAGAAACCCTATTCATGGTCACTATGGTTCAGAACCAACTCCATGGCTTTTAACAACAATAACCACTTCTGAATGTTTAGCCACTGAAAATATTATGAATAGCAGTGGAACATTATCATATATAGTGTCAGAAGATGAGTCCCTCAGGTTGGAAGGAATTTAAAATATGACTGGGGAAGTGCTGCCTCTTAAAGTAGAATTGACCATGATTATTTGAATGGATGCCATGGGCTGCCAAAAGAACCAATAGATCCATTTTGGAAGAAGTGCAGCCAGAATTCTCCTTGGAGGCCAAGATGGCCAAACTTCGTCTTTCATACTTCAGACATATTGTCAGGAGGGACCAGTTGCTGGAGAAGGATACATGTTTGGTAAGGTGGAGGGTCAAAGAAAAAGAGGAAGACCCACAATGAGATGGATTGGCCAAGTGGCAGCTTTGATAGACTCAAGCGTGGCAACAGTAGTGAGGTTGGCCCAGGATCGGGCAGTGTTTCATTCTGCTGTTCATAAGGTCGCTATAGGTCGGTACCAACTTGATGGCACACAACAACAAAACAACAATGTGAATGGAGTAAAGCTTTCAGGACTTTCATTTGCTGATGGGGCACAACTCAAAATGAGGAGAAACTGCTGTGAACATCAATTCATGATCAGAACATGGAATGTATGAAGTATGAATCTAGGAAAATTGGAAGTTGTAAAAAATGAAATGGGATGCATAAAGGTCCATAAGCTAGGGATTAGTGAGATAAAATGGACTGGTATGGACCACTTTGAATAGTTTACCATGCCAGGGATGACAAATTCAAGAGGAATCGCATAGCATTTATCATCCAAAAGAACATTTCTAAATCTCTCTTGAAGTACAATGCTGTCTATGATAGAATAATATCCATATTTACCTACAAAGAAGATTAGTTCATACCATTATTATGGGTATTTACACACCAACAACGAAAGCTAGTGATGATGAAATTGAAAAATTCTACCAACTTTTCCAGTCTGAATTTGATCAAATACATACAACCAAGATGTACTGATAATTATTGGAGATTGGAAAGAAAAGGTTAGAAACAAAAAAGAAAGATTAGTAGCTGGAAAATATGGCCTTGGTGATAGAAATTATGCTAGAAATCACATGAAAGAATTTTTCAAGATCAATGACTTATTCATTGCAAATACATTTTTAAATACATAAATGACAACTGTATACATGGACATCACCAGATGGAATATACAAGACTCAAATTGACTACATCTGGGAAGAGACAGTGGAAAAACTCAATATTATTATCAAAAACCATGTCAGGGGCTGACTGTGGAACAGATCATCAATGCTCATATGCAAGTTAAGGCTGATGTTGAAGAAAATGAAAACAAGTCCACAGGTACCAAAATACTTCCTTGAGCATATCCCATCTGAATTTAGAGACCAATTCAAGAGCAGATTTGATTCACTAATCACTGAAGATCAGATGGTATGACATGAAATCAAGAACAACATCCAGAAACAGAGCAAAAGGTCATTACAAAGACAGAAAAGAACAAAATCAATGTCAGAAGACACTCTGAAACTTGCTAACTAGGGTAGAAATGCTAAAGCAACTAGAAGAAATGAAGAAGTAAAAGAGCTGAACAGAAAATTCCAAAGGGCAGCTCAAGAAAGCAATGTCAAGTATTATAATAAAGTATGCAAAGACCTGTAGTTAGAAAACCAAAAGGGAAGAACATGCTCAGCATTTCTCAAGCTGAAAGAACTAAAGAAAAAAGTCAATCCTCAACTTACAGTATTGATTGTTAAAATTACCACTTGTAGTATTTCTTTTATAATTATTGTTGTTATTCAGTGCTGTCAAGTCAATCCCGACTCATAGCTAGTCTATGTAGGGTTTTTGAGGCGCAGTTTGTGAGTTTGAACTGACAACTTTGCAGCTCAAACTGACCTCCTGGTCCAGTACTTATCCTACAGTATCACACCAGGACTCCTCTGCTAGATAACTGACATTTGGCCTCTGCATTTGAATTCCATTTTCCTTAAAGAGACTAGGGAGACCAGGTACATGGCACCATTAAATACTAAAATCTCAGTTTAGTGGATAGTCATTACCAAGTCTTCAAAGACTCTAGCATTCTGACTTGCCCCCTACCTCCAGTAAAGAATTCCATACTACCCTAAAGAACAAAGGATCCTTTGTAACTTCACTTGGTCACATGGTGAGTTTCTGAACTATACAAAGAAAGTCATAGAATTTTCATATATAAGCATTTTCTGGACACCTCTAAGCTCTTTGTAAAGAAGTCTGTGTATGTACACGTTCTTTATTCTTTATAAATATATATGTGTGTGTGTGTGTGTGTGTATACAAAAAAAATTAATTAACTTAGGAAAGATACAGTCAAAGGAATTCCATTACCTTTTAATTTCATTTTTCCACCAAATTTTTTAAGCCCCTTCATATTGTGATACTCAAAAAAAAAAAAAAAAAAATTCTAATTACGACATACTTGCGTGTTTTGTCATTGGTAATACACCTTCTGTTGCCATGATCTTAATAGACTTATATTTTGGGGGAAAATATTCTTGGCCCTTTGGGTTAGTCATTGGGCCACTAACCCCAAAGTTGGCAATTCAAACTCAGAAAGATGAGACTATTCTCCCATAAAAAGTTAAAGTCTTGGAAATCCTAAAAAATAGGCTGTTATGAGTCAGAATTGACTCAATGGCAATACGTTTGCTTTGGTTTGGTACACAGTATAAACAAAATATATCATTTACTCATAAGAGCAGCAAATATCATATATTTAGGATCAAAATTTAGTTCCTAAAATAGATACCATTTTTGTTAAGTCATCATGAATTAGAAGCAAAAGTAGTACATACATATATAGTAAAGAAGATAGTTAGACACCTCGAATTATATAGGACCTATCTATGTAATGATTTATATAGAGAAAAGATAAAATGATGAAATTAATAAATTAGGCAATATCAAAATGTTCCCATCATGCTTAAGACCCAGTTCAGAGCTCTTTTTTTTTGGAAACTGGTCACTAGAGAGAGTTAGTTACTTCCTTACAAATATTCATGCAACACATCATTTTATATATTACATATATCTTTCCCAAAATTGAGTACAAACTTCTCAAGGTCAAGAATTACATTTTTATTGGTCCTTATGCCTAAAACAGTAACAAGGATGTGCAATGTTTTAATAAACAGTTAACTGAAAGACAAAAAAAGAAAGAAACCTAACATTTTTAATTTAAAGTCCTTCAGACTTTCTGTACTGTCCTCAGTAATAATTTCCCAGACATCTCTTAAAATATCCTGGATTCTCATATTCTGTTCTGTCAAAATGTTCTCTTTAAAAGGAGCTGAAATTTAGTTTTACTAATATGCAAGTGATTCAAAATACTTTTAGTTACTGTATGTGTTGTTGTTTGTTGTTTTTGTTAAGTACTCTCAGTTCTGACTCATAGTGACCCCGTGCAGAATTTCCAAGGAGTGGCCGGTGGATTTGATCTGCCGACTTTGTGGTTCAACTGACTTTGCAGTCCAGTGCATTATGCCACAGCACCAAAAATACATATTAAACATAGATTTTTTTTTTCTACTTGAAACCATTGCTATTTAAAATATCTCGAAAATGCAAAACAAAAAGTGATTGTCTAAACATGAAAAATAATTGGAAACTCTAAGTCTATATTGGCTTGCAGCTAAGTTTGCATGTGTGTTTGTGTGTGTTCATGTATATGGATGAAATTAACTTTTCTCTAAACTAGAGAATTAGAATGTTTCATGAAATTAATGGAAAGAGGATCCTAGAAAGAATAAAGGGAAGCCTGGATAAATTAAAGATTTTATCTTCAACCAGACTGGAGTAATTGGCTAAATTAACTTGTCTTAAAGAGACACGTTCTGAGACATTGCAAAATAAAGAAAAGATAAAAGGAAATTAGAGAATGTAATATGGCATATAAACAGCAATAGTTGGAAATAAAGGGAAGAGTGGGAATCCTATTGTGAAGAGAAAAAAGGTTTACATGTATGTAAGTGACTAAATGTATCTTTTCATTATATGAAAAGAAGTTGCAGCATCTTTCAAATGATTTATGGACAAAGGAAAAAAAAATCCTCCTGTATTCAGATTTTCTCCCAAATCATATATAAAATAAGTGCAAGATATAAATTTAAAATAAAATGAGACTATAAGAAATAGTAACTCTTTCCTCTTGTTGCTGTGCGCTGTCAGATGAATTGCAACTTATAGTGATCCTATAGCACAGAGCAGAACTGCCCTATAGGTTTTCTAGCCTGTAATCTTTATGGAAACAGATCATTATATATTTCCACCTGTGAAGCCACTGGTGGGTTTGGATCACCAATATTTCAGTTAGTAGTCTAATATATACCCACCGTGTAATCTAGCCTTTTCCTTTTCCCCCTAGTCTATCTCAATTGTCAAAATTCTGTTCTTTGAAAACAGGCATTTATGAATATCTGAATAGTAAAACATTTACTAGTAAATTGTTTGAAGTTGTTACATTTTTCAGTTATGACTTTTGGCATTTTCTAAAACAATCTCAGTTACAGAACTGTGATTCAATTTTACAGATTTAGTTAAGGAAAATAATATATTTAGACGAAATTGAAGTGATTTTAGAAGCCCTGGTAGCATAGTGGGTTATGCATTGAACTGTTAACTTCAAAGTCAACAATTTCAATCTACCAGCTGCTCCAAGGAAGAAAGATGAGGTTTTCTGCTCTCAAAAATATTTATAACCTAGGACTGATTGTGAAGGTTGGAAATGTAAAGGTAGACATTTTATAGCAAGGAGGGGAGTGATTAACTTTTCAGTCTAGGAGCGGGGAGGTCCCTAGGACCATCAATGGAGAAGAGCGGAGAGTGGGACCCTACCCAGAGAAGCGGTGATACCTGAAATGGAGCCAGAGATGATGACATGGAGAGATGGAGCAGCTGGGGACTTTAGATCCAGAGGGACTGTGTGCTGAAAACTGGGGTGGGGGTGGGGGGCAGGCTTGCAGGGTATACCGTTTGGTTGGTTGATGATGCATGGAAGACATTGTAGCAATGGCAATGAAACCATATACAATAGAATGAATGTAAAACTAATGTTCTCCCATGTAAAATATCACATAATTCACAATAAAACATTAAAATATATATATAGCCTCAGGAACCCTATATTGTTATTTCTAAGTGCCACATAATTAGTTCTGACTCATAGCAAACCTGTGCAGGGTTTACAATAAGCAGCTGGTGGGTTTGAACCACTGTCCTTAAGGTTAGCAGTATAGTGTTTATCCTATAGCACCACAGCAGGAGTCTTATACAGGGGTCACTATAAGTTGGAACCAACTCGATGGCACACACCAGCAGCAGTGTAGATAATTTATATTTTATGCATATTTTTCTTTCTAAAAATCTAATAAAGTGGAATGGACATGTAAAGAAAGCAATTAAAATCATGTTTCCTAAATATACCATGGATTGTAAGAAGAATAAATAAAATCTGTCTTGGAAGAAATATAGCCAGAATGCTTCTTAGAAGAAAGGATGGTGACCTCATGTACTTTGTACATGTTATCAAGAAGGATTGGCCAAGGTGAAGGGCATCATATTTGGAAAAACAGTCAATGAAATAAAAGATCCTCAAAGAAATGGACTGACTTATTGGCTACAACAATGGGTTAAAATAAAGGAACTATTGTGAGGCTGACATAGCTCTGCACAGTGTTTCATTGTGTTGTTCATAGCTTCTCTGTGAGTCTGAATCAACTCAATTGTATCTAACAACAATGCTACACCATGAGAAGAGTGATCATTTGTCTTTTTAATTTGAACTATTTGATGTCGATGATCCTAAGATCATGTCTAATGCAGATCTTCCTAAACATAGCAAGAAAAAGCAATTAAAATATTTAATAGATCTATTGATCTTTTGGAGTCCTGGTGTGGTGCTTTGGATTAATGTGTCAGACTGCAAAGCTGTTTGAACTGCAAGGTTGGTGGTTCAAGCTTACCATCCATTCCTTGGAAACCCTATACAGGTTTGCTATGGGTCGGAACTGACTTGAAGGCATTTAACAACAACAACAACATTATCTATTGACTTAGTCTTTTGCTCTAAACTAACAAATTAAATGTATTTTTGTCTTATTATACTGATAACTGACTATAGATAAATGAAAGAGTAGTGCATTAGATATTTATATAGTTATTTAGTTTTACTCTTCAGAATTTAAAGACAGCAACAATCTTGATTAATATTTCAATTAAAAATAACTATGGTGAATTTGAAGCATAAAGAGCCATCCATATTTGTTTTGACATATAGAAGAATTATTTTACTAACTGGTCCTTACCTATAAAATGTTAACCCTACAATCCTACTTGCTCTCTGCCCTTTATTTGATGCTTATTACCAGGAGCATGTACCTTCCTGGCTCTTTTCCCAAGAAGCCTATCATTTTTGTTTATTTCCCTTGTGCAGGTGTTACTATGGTAGCTTCTGGAGACAGTGACCCAACTTTGCAGTCTAATGCTTTTGTGACTCTAATAAAGAACATTTCAGTTAAAGGTGATATTATGACATTATGGTAAGAAAGCTAATATAGCACTTTTGTTTAGGGCTGGCCTCCCAAAAGAAAACATATGAAACAAGCATTTTGTTATTACGATATGAAATGCCCCAACTTACTAGGAGAACACAATTAAATGTTGCTTACAGAGTTCAGGCAGTCAGCTTCTGCCAGGTTCTCCTGATGAATAATGGATTAGACAGTCATAATGGCAGATAGAGATTTGTACGGATAATGGAAGTTTGCAGTCAAAGACACCATGCTTATGATGGCACCCCTGGGAGCAGCAGTGCTCGCTCATGTAAGGTAGGTCAGAATTGCTGTGATAACATCAGAACTCTGGAAATACTACCAACCTTGGTATTAGGGACATACCATCAGAGCAAAATGCTCAAAAAATTTTCAATTTTCTAATATTCTTCCTCTTTATCTAGTATAAACAATGATTTGTTGGTATCTGTAATGGGATGCCCAGTCTACTTCATATTCGATCTTAAAGTATTTATTTAAATTATTCTTGGTCTACTTTTGCCTTAAGTTAGTATATCAGCAATATTTCTCTCCCTGAAATGGCAGAAATAACTTCCAGATAGTTTATACATCTCTGACTTCAGATATTGATGTGGGGTTTTAGTTGAAAAAGGTACGAGATGTGGATTAATGTGCTGGACTGCGAAGTTGGTTTGAACAACAAGGTCGGCAGTTCAAGTTCACCAGTAGCTCCTGGGGAGCCCTTTCCAAGGTCTCTATGAGTCAGAATCAATGGCATTACTTAACAACAACATAATAATAAAAATATATTTAGATTCAAGTAATAGAAAAAAATTTTTTTGGCTTGTGTAGGAAATAATTTTCTTATGTATTTGATAAGATTTTAAACTAATTTAATTGAGAAATATTGTAAATATTAGTACAATACAAGCACTATCATAGCTTGATTGTGAATAGGGTATTTAGGCAGAGGATTTAATTCATTTGAATGTTGAGTGATCATTAGGATTATTATATTGTTGCTGTCTGTAAGTTATGCTTCATAAAGTTTCTGAGGAGACATGGGAGGATTTGAACCACCAACCATGTGGTTAGCAGTCTGTGCTTATCCTACAGCACCACACCAGGACTCCATTATACGTAGGGATATGATTTAATAGAAAAATGAATAAGAGAATAAATGGGGTTGGGCATGTTGTATCTAAATTATGGTTATAGTGCAATGTGATATTGGTTTAAAATGGTTTCATTTGAACTGCACTGAAAAATAAGACAGACTTCTTGAGGCAAGATCTTAGAATCATCTTCGAATGCCTGTTCAGAAGAGTAACCATTATGAAACAGGCACAGAAAGGAGTCAGCATTATGTAATATCTTGGTGAATTTCTAATTAATTTGGGAAAGATAAGTGTTAGAACCTCCAAATGTGTATACATTTATCTACCAGTGTGGTAATGATGATGATGATGATATAAAAGTAGAATGTATTATTTACTAAATGTTGTTAAGTGCCATCGAGTCAGGTCCACTCAAAGTTTTCCTGTATGGGGTTTGGGGGAGTCTGGTTTGTGGTGCTATGGGATAAGCACTGGCCTACTAAGTGAAAGGTCAGTGGTTCAAACCCACCAGATGCTCCTTGGAAACCCTATACATGGTCGCTATCAGTTGGAACAGACTCTAAGACATATAACAACAATGACAATTTAGATTGTCCGAGGCTGTGGTGGCAGGAGCAGAAGGCACAGTTTGTGGTTCACAGTCCAGTACTTAGAATACTATATATGAATTATATCATTGAATCCTTACCTTACCACATGAAGTAAGCACTATTGTTAAAACTTTATTTAGAGCTGAATAAACAAAAACAACAGTTAAGTAACTTTTTGCATGATAGCATAATACCTAATATCAGACCTAACTGAAAGGTCTTTATCATTAAATCTCCTGTCTTGTGTGTGAAAGATTATGACTTTTTCTGTAATTCAACACTCAGGGAACAAAATTCCCTGTAACTTAAAAGTGGCATAAATCATATAGTTTCAACATCCATGATAATAATTAGAGTTCTGGGTGTAAAAACACTAAATAAGTTTAGGAGCTATGGAAGTGACTTTCTTCATATTGTGTGTCACTGAAGAATTGTCAATTAAAATTATAGCCAGAAGCCTAGACCAGAGACTTCTATACAGTTCCGGTACAAATTTAGGCCAGGATTTCTTAATCCTAGTTGTATATTTTCATCACCTATGTGGTACTGTGGGTTAATGCGCTGGACTGCAAAGTAGATTTGAATTGAAAGGTTGGTGGTTCAAGCTCACCAGCCACTCCTCAGAAACCCTACACAGGGTCACTATGAACTGGAACTGACTTCACAACACTTAACAACAACAACAACAACAATCCTAAACGCACACCTACAAAACAATGTTGTACCTCATACCCAGACGTTGTTGTGGAGTTTGGTATAGGAATTGGTATTTTTAAAACTTTTTATTGTGAATTGTGGTGCTGACGGTTTCTTTCTTTCACATACATTTCTGTGCCTAGGTCATTTTGTTTGTGGATTTTCTTTTCATTTTCTTCACTGTTGTTGTTTTGATGCTTATTAAATCTTTGTTAATTTTCTCTTTTAATTTTGATGTGAGGTTATTCTGTAATTTATTATTTTTTTTCTCCATTTAAGACTGTCCTGGTATGGTGCTGCAGGTTAATGCACTGGGCTCCAAGGTTGGTTTGAATTACAAGGTCAGCAGTTCAAGTTCACCAGCTGCGCCTTGGAAACCCTATACAGGGTCGACTATGAGTCGGAACCAACTCGACAGCACTTAAAAACAACCATTTTATTTGTTTGACTTCCTTGCCATCTGTAAGTTCTATATCTGTACTATTCCCTCGTTTTGTTTGGTAGTTGCCTTTATTGTAAATTGATTGTTATTGTTGTCGTCAGGTGCCATCGAGTTGGAACCGACTCATAGAGACCCCATGCACAGCAGAATGAAACAATGTCCGATTGTGGGCCAACCTCACTACCGCTGCCACACCTGACATCATCAATGATGCCACCTGGCTGATCCATCTCGTTGGGGGTCTTCCTCTTCTTCTCTGACCCTCCATCTTACCCAGCATGACATCCCTCTCCAGTGACTGTTCCCTCCAGACAATATGTCCAAAGTATGAGAGACGGAGCTTAGCCATCCTGGCCTCCAAGGAGCACTCTGGCTGCACTTTTTCCAAAACAGATCTGTTGGTTCTTTTGGCAGTCCATGGCACTTTTATTATTCTCCTCCAACAACACAACTCAAAGGCATCAATTCTTCTATGATCTTCTTTATTCACTGTCCAGCTTTTGTATCTGTATGAGGTTATTGGAAATTCCATGGCTTGGGTTAGGCACACCTTAGTCCTCAAGCTGACATCTCAGCTCTTCAACACTTTAAAAAGTTCCCGTGCAGCAGATTTGCCCAATGTAATACGTCATCTGATCTCTTGACTGCTGCTTCCACGAGTGTTGAAAATTGATCCAAGAAAAATGAAGTCCTTGACAACTTCAATCTTTTCTCCATTGATAAGAATGTTGTTTATTGGACCAGTGGTGAGGATTTTTGCTTTCCTGACATTGAGATGCAACCCATACCTAAGGCTGTGCTCTTTGATCTTCATCAGTAAATGTTTCAATTCCTCTTCACTTTCGGCAAGCAAGGTTGTATCATCTGCATATTGCAGGTAGTTAATGAGTCTTCCTCCAATCCTGATGCCAC
>NW_006408568.1:18887668-18889158 GCF_000296735.1 Chrysochloris asiatica
GTTTGAATTTGCATATCAGTAATTGATGGTCTATTCCACAGTCTGCCCCTGGCCTTGTTTTCACTGATGATATGGAGCTTTTCCATCTTCTCTTTCCAAAAATGTAGTCAATTTGATTTCTATGTGTTCCATCTGGTGAGTTCCATGTGTATAGCCGTCTCTTATGCTGTCTAAAGAAAGTATTTGAAATAAACAAATCATTTGTCTTGCAGAAATCTATCATACGTTCTCCAGCATCATTTCTATCACCAAGGCCAAATTCTCCAACTACTGGTCCTTCCTCTTTGCTCCCAACCTTTGCATTCCAATCACCAGTAATTAGCAATACATCTTTTTATTTCCTCCAATAACAGCAGCTTCTGCAAAAGGGTGTTCCAATTCATAGAGGAAATGTAGTCTTTAACAGAGATAGCAAAACTAGTAGCCACTTCAATTAGAGATGGAGACCCAACTTGAGAATTACTCATATCAGAAATTTGAGCATGTAACTGTTTAATATCCATGGACAAACGAGTTATTATCTCACAACTCCTTAAGATGATTTGGAATTAAGTTCCAATTGTGTTCTGAATTATTATAAGATGACACAAATCTACTTATACAGTGAATAACATTAAACTGAGAGTCTAAACTTGATATTTTGAATCTTATTCTTCATAAACAATAGTGCTTCCTCTAAAGCATTTATTCTATTTTGTAAACTTTTATCTATTTGCTCTTGGATTACCAATGCTAAAGAAATATTTTTAGAAAGATCATTCACATGATTATCTGTAGGTACTTGCTGAACTTTAGGCTGTAACTAAAAAATTTATAGGTTGGCTTAAAGATCAGTATACTGTTTCTAAGGTGACAAAGCAGGATCATTATACCGAGGTTCAATTAAGTTCACAGGTAACATGACAAAAGCCTAATTACAATAATACAATTTGCAATATAACAATGCTCACAATAAATGTTGTAGAGAACCAATACAAGCCAACGTCAAATCCATGGAGTTGTTAGGATATACAATAGTAGAAGGAGTTTCAAGATGATATTGAATTAAGAATGGCTAGCATAGCCATAAAAAGGTTAGCAGAAGTCATCGGTTGCCATTGGGAGATCACAGTGTTTTCAGCAGCTCTGCTCAGCACAAGAAGCTCTGATTGGTGATCAAGCTCGACACCGATAAGGGGAAGTGAGGGAAAAACAGCAGTGAAGTAGGGCGCCAAGCCCTACAACATTCAGTAGACTTCTGTGAACCCGGGTGAAGACCTGGTTGCCCAGCATTGTGGCAAGACCTGGGGACTCTTGGGCCCAGAGTCAGTGACATAGCCACAGAGGACTAGAGCGGAGAGTGAAGTGTCCAGCTGATAAGATGAGAGGGCATATGCATAAGAACACCCACACTTGCAGATAATACCCACTTGTCCTGGCTTCAATGACTGGATGATCAGAGCTCAACCAGAAGTAAAAAGAAGAGGGAAAAAAAAGTATTCTCATACAAT
>NW_006408568.1:18890988-18895525 GCF_000296735.1 Chrysochloris asiatica
CAGGGTCGCTATGGGTCAGAACCAACTCAATGACACTTAACAACAATAACAACAATTCTACAATTTTCTGTGTGCTTTTTATTGTCTATTCCTGTTTTGGAATTAACATCACGGGTGATTCATCTTCATGATGTCCCACATAAATCTCAAGCTTTCTTCCAATTATTTTCATGCTTTTTTCAGAGTTTTCTTCTAACTTGCAAATACTGAGAGATTTATCTTCAAGGTCACTAATTTGGGCTTCCATTGATTCAGATTTACTCCTTTGCCTTTTCAATGTATTGTCCATTTCTGATATTTTATTATTATCTTCTGGATTTATATTTGCAGAATAGAAATTGTTTTGTATTGTTTCAAAATTTCCATTTATTTTGTCTGTTTTGTCCTTGTAGTCTTTTTTTAAGACTGTCCTCCTGGTCTAAGGATCCCTGATATTGTAGTGGATTATGAGCTGTCTGCTTACTGCAGGGTCAGCAGTTTGAATCTAGCAGTCATTCTGTGGGAGGAAGATGAGACATTCTGCTCCCACAAAGATCTACAGCCTCTGAAACCCCATACAGGGTGGATATCAGTCAAAACCAACTTGGGATGGACTTCTGGTTTGGAGACAGGTGAAGCAGAGACTGGTAGGAAAGACTCCTCTGCAAAGGTGCAGAAAAAAAAAAAAAAAGAGGAGGAGCTTTCCTGGAGCAGCGCCGGAGTTTTGGATCTTGTATAAGGTGCTGGGCACCAGTGTCCCGCACCTCCCTGTTGAGAAATCTACTGTGAAAACAAATTATGGTCATTTGATCAATTCTCTACAGGCCCCTCAGCCTGGACTGAGATTGGAGTGTGGGGCCGCAGCCAAGTGGATGCAGTGACACAGTGCTAGAAGCCACAGAGCTACATCAGGAGGAAGAAGTATGACTGATTTTTCATTTTTCACTCATCTTTCTTCCTCTCCCTAGTCGTGCCCTCACTGCCCAGCCCAGACACCTCAGGCAGGCAGGAGAACACCCTTAAAAGGGTCCAGCATTGTACCTACAGTTTTCCCACGGCACAGAGAGAGAAGGTTCCTGAGAGCCCCATTGGTCCCACAGGCTTCTGCTTATGACGTCTGATTCTGGGACCCAGTACTGAAGTTGGCCTGGGCGGGACCTTTTATCCTTGCCTACACAGCAAAAAGCTACTGGACAGTCAGCTATGGTTTTATTTTTGTTTTTGAGTGATGGTTTTTGTCTCTGCTTTTATATTGTTTCTGTCTTTGGTCCTTTTGGTCTCACTCTTTTTCCTGGGGATGGAAGCTTTCTATCCCTACAATACCCAAGAAGAGACAGCATTGTGCTCAAATAGCCAAGCTACAAGCATACCTGGTAATATCCCACCATCTGGCTGAGAGCCACTACCAGCTGCTAGGCATTACATGTGAAAAGGGAAGCCTATCTCTAGATCATATCCACCAGGAGACACGCAGAAAGCTTAACAACATAGCAACACGCATCCATTTAAGGATTAAAAGCCCACATAACTACTGAAAATGTCCAAGAAAACACAACAAAAGAACTCAACAAATGTCTAAAAAATAGTATAGAGTAACTGAGACAAATGAGCTAGAGTCAGACACAGACTTTCCAGTAGAAGAAGAGGAGGCTTTGGATCTGCCTGAGAAGGAATTCAGAAGAATTATATGGAAACAAATTCACATGCTGTGAAAAGGGGTGGAGGAAAATAAGGAAGAAACCAGGAAAGTGCTACAGGATAAATCAAGCAAGATAGATATATCATTGGAAACAATTCAAAACCTGCAAAAAGATGTCCAGATTATTAATAATAAAATATCAGAAATGAACAATAAACTTAGAGGGCAAAGTAGTAGAATTGAAGTGATGGAAGCCAGAACCAGCGAGCTGGAAGAAAAAAATCTCTCAATATCGGTAAGATAGAAGAACAAGCAAAAAAAGGGATTAAAAAATCTGAAGAGAGTCAAAGATTCATGCTGAATAACATGAAGAGGAATAACGAAGATTATTGGCATTGCAGAGCAGGAAGCATTGCAGAAGTTGACAGAAGAGATAATTGAGGAACTAATGGAATAACGTTTCCCTAACATCTTGAAGGATGAGAAGATAATCATTCAAGAAACTGAACAAACTCCAGGAAGGATAGACCCCAAAAAAAATCACCAAGACATATCATAATCAAGCTCTCCAAAATCAAAGACAAGGAAGGAATCCTAAAAGCAGCCAGAGAAAAGAGAAGTTTTACCTAAACTTCTCTTTTAAACCTAAAAGTCAAACAAATCAGATTAAACTCTGACTTCTAAGCAGAAATAATGTAGGCAAAAACATAATGGGGAGACATATATGAAACCCTGAAAGACAAAAAACTGCCAACCAAGAATCGTCTATCCATCAAAACTGTCAATCAAATACGATGGTTCAATCAAAACATTCCAGGATAAACAGAAGCTAAGAGATTTTGTCAAAGCCAATCCAGTGCTTCAAAACATCCTAAAGGGAGTTCTTTGGAGTGAAAACCAGCAAGAGCAGACAACAAGCAGAGATTGACAGATGTGACAACACCATCAGGAACTCAGTCGACAGATAGCAGAGTTCAGAACAGACAAAATTACAACAATGAATTCAGAGGACCTGTGAGGCCAATCAAAGATAAAAATATTAACAATGTAAAAGAAGATGGTGAGGAGGTCAAGTAGATTTCAGTATACAATAGATTGTCTTAAATGCAGGGAAAACTTAATAGACTGTGTTGTTAGGTGCCATTCAGTCAGTACTGGCTCATAGCAACTTTATGCACATCAGAACGAAACACTGCCTGATATTGGGCCAACCTTACTATTGTTGTCACGCTTGAGTCCATTGATGCTGCCACTTTGCCACTCCATCTCACTGGGGTTCTTACTCTTTTTCTCTGACCCTCCACCTTAACAAACATGATATCCTTCTCCAGTAACTGGTCCCTCCTGACAATATGTCCGAAGTATGAGAGACGAAGTTTGGCCATCTTGGCTTCCAAGGAGCACGCTGGCTGCACTTCTTCCAACACAGATCTATTTGTTTTTTTTGGTAGCCCATGGCACTTTTAATATTCTCCCCCAACACAATAACTCAAAAACATCAATTCTTTCAGGGTCTTCCTTATTCACTGTCCAGCTTTTGCATGTATGTGAGGTTATTGAAAATACCTTGGCTTGGGTCAGGTACAGCTTAGTCCTTAAGCTGACATCTTTGCTCTTCAACACTTTAAAAAGGTCTTGTGCAGGAGATTTGCCTAATGCAATACGTCACTTGACTTCTTGAGTGCTGCTTCCGTGAGTGTTGATAGTTGGTTCTACAGGATAACGCCAAAGAAAATTAATACTTTACAAAAAAATACTTACCATGAAAATGAATATCCAGGTAGAACAAGGAAACATTAAAACTTAAAAGAAACTGACAAGAATTAGCACCAGAAAACATGAACTCAACACAAGAAGGTATGTAGAACAAAGGAATGAACAGCACCACAAAATATTAACATAATGACAGCAATTATTTCATACCTATTAATAATTACACTGAATGTCAGTGGATTAAATGCACCAGTAAAGAGCCAGAGAGTGGCAGAATGGATAAGAAAACAAGACTCTTCAATATGCAGCTAGCAAGAGACACATCTTACACACAAAGACAAAAACAGACTAAAAGTTTAAGGATGGAAAAAAAAATACAAAGCTAACTGCAATAAAAAACAAGCAGGTGGCAATACTAATTTCTGATAAAATAAATTTTAAAGCAAAAACCAGAATAAGAGATAAAAAAGGACACTATCTCATGATTAAAGGGTCAGTTGAGCAAGATGACATAACCATAATTAACATCTACATTTACAATGAAAGATGTTAATTTACAAAAATATATAAAGCAAACCCTATTAGAATTGAAGGAAGAAATAGATAAATCTACAATTATAGTGGGCTATTTTAATACACCACTTTCAGGAAGAGATAGCACAACCAGAAAGAAACTTGACAAAGTTACAGATGAACTAAACAGCACAATCAACCAACATGACCTCATAGATGTGTACAGAGAATTCAACCTAACAACAGTACAATACACATTCTTTTCCAGTGTACATGGAACATTCTCCAGAATTGACCATGTGTTAGGTCACAAAGAAAGTCTCCATAAATTTACAAACATCAAAATACTACAAAGCATCTTCTCAGATCACAAAGCTATGAAACTAGAAATAAACAATAAGAAGACCAAGGAAATAAAAGTCAAATACATGGAAACTGAACAACACCCTGCTGAAAAGTGACTGAATAATAGAAAAAATTAAATGTGAATTCAGAAAGTTCCTAGAAACAAATGAGAATGAAACCACAACATACAAAAGTTTTGGGGACATGGCAAAAGCATTGCAGAGAGGACAGTTTATTGCAATAAATGCGCACATCCAAAAAGAAGTAAGAACCAAAATTAACACATTAACACAGTATCTACAACAATTAAAAACAGACCAACAGAAGGAACTTACAGTCACCAAAAGA
>NW_006408568.1:18900860-18912382 GCF_000296735.1 Chrysochloris asiatica
TCCCATGTAAACTATCACATAATTCACAGTAAAAACTTCAAACAACAACAACAAAAAACTTGATTCTATACAATCATCACTACCATCACCACCTCATGGTGTGGAGCTACAGAATAAGCATTGGACAGCAGTTCAAACCCACCGGCTGCTCCTCAGATACCCTATACAGTATTGCTATGAATAGGAATTGGCTCAGTAGCACTTAACAACAACAACAGTGGTTCTAACAGTTACTAGCACAAAGGATGGATAAAGTTTTTGCTGTACTGAATTCTCTAAGGAGTAGAAAAGAAACTAGAAAGGAAGTTCATAAAGTCAGATTGTTCCTTTCATTGGCCTTTAATTTCTTCACAAGAAGTGTATTTATCATTAGTAGTAGCCACATATTTCTTTCAGAGATATTTTTAAGTTCAACTAGAACAACAACAAACCCACTTTAGGGAAATGCCAAAAACATTTGGCAGAAATAAAATTCAAATGTAAGTGAATTCTTAGAAATACATACCAGTTTTCTCTCTACTTGCCTGTTCCATCATGCTTCAAATAATTCTAGTGAATGTTTTTACATCTACTTATGTGTACATATTTTTATAAAAACATAAAAGCCCTTTTGTTAAATAAGTTAATAAAACTGTTTTATTCCTTGTTGAAATTTTATAATGTACAATAAATGCAATTTTGATTCATAGGATGTTAAAAAACAAAAATATTTAATGTTAACATTTCCAAGTTAATTTGAAAGTGAAACGTTTATATAAGACTTAATTTACATTCAGAAGAATCAGTTTGCAATGGAAAACACTATCCTAAGCATAGATGGGAGTCTTAGTGTGACACTGTAGGATAAGTACTGGACAGCAAACCTCAAAGTTGGCGGTTCAAACCTATCAGCCACTCCTTTGAAACCCTACACAGGGCATCTACAAGGGAACTTAAAAACAACAAAAAGAAGAATATATAAATGACATAGAAAGTAACTGAGGTACCAACATGTTAATAATAATCATTGCATTACATTGTACACATATAATGGTACATTGTTATTTTATATCTAATTCATGGATCAGGGGAATATAGTCTAGATGGACTTATTTCAGTGTACTATGAAAATCAGTGCTAGATGTAGAAATGACAGTGTGAGTTCAATAGGATGATCTTACTTTATAAGGAATGGAAAAGCTAGATTTATGGCTCAGATAAGATTATAGACTTTATATAATTTAAAAAAAACCCTATTATAGTTGAATTTAGAGACCTTCTCAAGAATAGATTGCACACCTTGAATACCTGAAGATCAGATGAATTATGGGAGGACACCAAGAACATCATAAATGAAGAAAGCAAAGGACATTTAGAGGAAAGGAAAGAAAGAAAAGATCAAAACGGGTGTCAGAACAGATTCTGAAATTTTCTTCAGAATATAGAGAGAAGTTAAAGCAGGTAGAAGAAATTATTGAACAGTATCATTAATGGTGGTGGTGGCTCTGTGCCGTGGAGTTGGTTCCAACTCATAGTGACCCTGTACAGGGTTTCCAAGGCTGTAAATCTTTCTAGGAGCAGAAAGCCTCATCTTTCTCCAGCGGAGTAGCTGGTAGTTTCAAACTGCTCACAAGTAAAATGTGGTGGTGGTTTTGGTGTGCTTTTAAATCAGTTCTGATCCTGTGTAGAGTTAAATCTACACAGTTAAATCTGACGCTGTAAATCTTTATGGGAGCAGAAAGCTTCATGTTTCTCCTGAGGAGCACCTACCTGGTGGACTCAAACCGTGTAGTTGGCAGTTCAATGTGTAATCAAGTACTCAAACAGAGTTCCTAAAATGTGGTGAAAGATAATTGTAATATGCTTGTAGCACTATGAGTGGGCATCACATTTTCATGGGAAAATTCCATTTTTGTATGAACTTTTTAAAGCCAACCTCTTATATAGATAAGGAACTGTTAGAAATGCAGGCAGATTCAGAACATGGATATGGAATGACAGATATCATTGTTGATATTAAATAAGTTTGGGCTGAAAGCAGAGAATACAGAAATATGTTTACTTGTATTTTATTGACAATACAAGGATTTAAAAACAAAAACAAACTATAGATAATATTCCAAAGAACAGAATTTTCAGAACACTTACTTGTGCTAATGTAGAACCTACGCATAGACCAATAGGCAGTTACTTAAACAGAACTAGGATATAGTAGCTTAAACTAATGAAAGATACTTCAAACAGAAAGAAAATTTGCCACCACCAGACATACCCGAAGGGAAATGCTAAAGTTTGGGGCACTAAATATATATATATTTAGAGAAAGAGAGAATGACTGACAGAGACAGAGAGACAGAGACAGAGAGGGACAGAGACACAGAGAGAGAGTCCTGTAAGGTCAGTTTTAATCATAAGGTCAGCAGTTCAAGTACACCAGCCACTCCCCAGAAACTCTATAACGGGTCGCTATGAGTCACAACTAATATGATGGCACTTAATAACAATAATATAACAACATATATATGTGTTGAAAGGAATAAACAACATAGATATTGAAAGGAATAAAGAACACATCATGTAAAAAATCAAGCAAAATTAATAAATAATAGTGATATGAATCAATAATTATACCACATATTCATATAAAAGCAAACTGTATGAAAACTAAAACAGAATCAAAAGAGCATTAAAGGAATTAGTATTTTAAAGTTCTTAAAATGTATAAAAAATCATAGAACTACAAATTTATGTTGAACTTTGATAGATGGTGAATTGACATTTTAGTTTCTAATATTATTGAAAGCAGATAAAATTACCAAGATTTTAGATAGAAATTTGAATTAAAAAAAACAGGACTAATGAAAACAATGTAAGAAAGGTAGAGAAAAAAGGAATGCCAAAATATGGGGGAAATGGAATGCAAATGGAACTGTGTTATTGTTGTTAGTTGCAGGCCAGCTGGTTCTGACTCACAGCATCATATTCACAACAGAATGCAACACGGTCAGATCCTGAGTCAACTTCACAATTGTTGCTGTGCTAGAGCCCATTGTTGCTGCTGCTTTGTTTTGTTAATCCATCTCATTGAGAGTCTTTCTCTTGTTTGCTCACATTCTACTTTCCCAAGCATCATGTCCTTCTTTAAGGACCTTCCTGATAACTTGTTGAAAGTACTAGAAATGAAATCTTGCCATCCTTCTAAGGAGCATTCTGGCTATACTTCTTCCAAGACAGAATTGTTTGTTCTTCTAGCATTCCATGAGATTTTCAATATTCACCAACACTATTATTCAAGTGCATCAATTTTTGTATTGCTTTCCTTATTCATTGTTCAACTTTGAAATGCATATGAGGTGATTGTAAATACCATAGCTTGGGATAGGTGCATTAGTCCTCAAAGTGGACTCTTTGCTCTTTATTTAACATTTCAAAGAGGTTCTGTGCCGTAGACTTGCCTAATGCAACATGTTAGTTGATTTCTTGACTGCTGCTTCAGTGAGCATTGATTGTGGATTCCAGCTAAATGAAATCTTTAACAACTTCAATCTTCTCTACATTTATTATGATGTTATTAATTGGTCCAGTTTTGAAGATTTTCATTTTCTTGACATTGAAGTGCATTCACCTCTTCCCACGGTTGTAGTCAATTCTGTCTCTGTGTATTCCATCTGGTGAGAACTGTGTGCATAGTTGCTGCTTATATTGTTGGGAAAAAAAGTATTTGCAATGAAATATAGTTGGTCTTGCATAATTTATTATGCAATCTCCAGAATCAACAATATAACCAAGTCCTAGTTTCCAATTACTGATCCTTCCTTTTTACCCCAGCTTTCTCATTCCAGTCATCAATGCATCTTGATTTCATGTTTGATCAATTTCAGTCTGAAGAAGTTTATAGAATTCTTCAATTTCATCATCCTTTGCTTTAGTGATTGGTGCATAAATTTGAATAATATGGTACTAATTGATCTTCCTTGTAGGCATATGGATATTATCCTATGATATACAGCCCTGTACTTCAAAATGGAACTTCAAATGTTGTTTTTGATAGTGAGTGTGATGCCATTCCTTTTCTATTTGTCATTCCCAGGATAGTTAACCATATGATTTTCCAATTCAAAATGGCAAATACAAGTCCATTTCAGCACACTAAGCCTAGGATATTGATCTTTGTGTGTTCCATTTAATTTTAGATGACTTTTCAGTTTTCCTACATTCATACTTTGGACATTCCACATTCCAATGATTAATGTATGTCTGTAGGTCTTTCTTCTTATTTAAGATTGTGCCCCATCGGTAAATGAAGTTCCTGAACACTTTGTTCTGTCTATGCCAGTAAGACCAATTCTACTTTGAGGAGGCAGCTCTTCCCTACTCATACTTTGAGTGCCTTCAGTATTAAGGACGTCATCTCTGGCACTATGTCAGACAGTGTCTGCTACTATTCATAAGATTTTCAGTGGTAAACCATTCAGAAATGTCTTAGTCTAGAAACTCCATTGTAAACAGTCTATTATGGATGTCCCTGCTAGTGTTTAAATACAGGTGACATAGCTTCCAGCATCACAGCAACACACCAATCACCACAATATAACAAACAGATGAGTGGTGGAAATAGTACTATGATGTTGTTGTTGTCGTTACTTGCCTTTGCATCGATTCCAAGTCATAGCCACCATGTATAGAATTTCCAAGAAATGTCTGGCGGGTTTGAATCACATACCTTAATGTTTAAACTGACCTTGCAGTTTAGTGCATTATCCTTCAGGGCCATACCTTGACTCCACTATGTTTTTGCAGTTGTTTCTGAGTGCCATTGAGTTGATTCTGACTCATAGCAAACCCAGATAAGATTTCCAGGGAGTGGCCGGTGGGTTTGAAACAACAACCTTGTGATTAGCTGTCTAGTGCTTATTCTACAGTGCCACACCAGGATTGAATATATAAGGAATTAAAATGTTTGGAAAGAACTAAACATTTTAATTACATGGCAAAGATTTTTTGAATACATTACAAAACATATAAACACATAGCATATACTTAAGAGAAACAAATCTAAATTATCAAGACATACACAGATGTAAAATAAACAAGAAAAACAGCAAAAATACATATATATCCAAAAGAATCTAGTATAACTATATTAATTTCAGAATGTTGTTATTAGTTCCAATTGAGTGCATTACATTCATAGTGACTCTAATTGTGCAGACGATCTCCATAGAGTTTTCAAGGCTATGAATGTTTGCAAGTAATTCTCTAGGCCTGCTTTCTGAGGAGCCTCATGGTGGGTTAAAACTGGTGAAGTTTAGCTAATAATTGGGTGCTTAACCATTTATACCATTGAGGGAATCATTTGCAGACTAAGTAGTAAGGATTTTTACAGGTGTATTCATAAGATATTTTGGTCAGTTTATTTATTTTTTTCTTATAATATCTTACCTTAATTTTGCTATTAAAGTTACACTGGCCTCGTCAAATGAGTTGAATAAAATTTCCTAGTCTTTCCTTTTTAAAGGAATTTGTGTAAGATCAGAATTATGTATCTTTACATGCTTAACCAAATTTACAAGTGAAACAATCTGGGGTTTACTGTGTACTACTTTGGGCCTCTTTTTGTTTTTCATATTCAAAGAAATTAATTTTCAGTGGCTGCATATCTAGCCCCGGTTTTTTACTTAATTTATGTTCATTTTGATAAATGGTATTTCTCACCTCAGTTTAAAATTTTTCAAAGCAGTTATATGTCATTTAAGAAAACAAAGAGAAGAAAAACATAAAATATTTTACATTAGTATATAATTACTATTTCTGGTTGTCTCCATTCATTTTTATGTATATCAATGTTCATATTCAATTCACTTGTGTCATAGCATATGAAATCAAGTCTTGTGTAATAGATGTTTTGACAAAAAGTTTGTTATTTATATTCAAATATTGTTATTCTGCCTTTATTTTGTTGTATAATATCATGGAGTAGTAGAATTAATGGTGAACATTTTTCCAACACTTTCAATTGAGCTCTGTCCTACATTTGTCTCCAATGGATAATGCATTTTCTTTTTTGGTAGGGGGCATGCAGAACTGGTTGTTTTGAGATCTTTTCTTTAACTCTGATTTATTTTCAACAGTTCAGTTGCCTTGATGTAGTAGTTTCTACAATTATCTTGCTTTGAGTTTTGTGAGCATCTTGGAACTGTATGATTATGTTTGAGAATTTTTGATAATTATTTCTTCAAAAACATTTTCTGCTACAACACCTTTCTATAACATTCCAAATATGCATATTAGATTCTATAGATAAATGAAGCTCTAATTATTTTAGAAATATTTTTTTCTCTCTCTCTTATTTTTTTCTTTAAAATAAAAACTACTGACACTGAGTCGATTCCAACTCATGGTGATCCTTTATAGGGTCTCTGAGGCTGTAGATGCTTATGGGAGCAGAAAGCCTTGTATTTCTCCCAAGAAGCAGCTGGTGGGTTTGAACAGCCAACCTTGAGATTAGCAGTCGAGTGCTTATCCTACAGCCTGGCTCTTTTTCTGTAGAATAGATCATTTCTATCAATAGGGACAATATCATCTAAAAAGTCACTAAATCTTTCACAAATGTCTTCAATTTATTGTTCAGCTTATCTTGTGAATTTCTCATTTTATATATTCTAGTTTTCAGTTTTGAAATTTCTATTTGTTTATAAGTAATTTCCCATTTTCTGTTGAGGTTCTATCACTTAGGTTTGGTTCCCTAGAGAAAAGCAATAAACATAATATTTGTTTGAACCACAAGATTTGCAGTTCAAACTCACCAGCCACACCTTTGAAACCCTATACAGGGCCACTATGAGTTGGAACTGACTCGACAGTACTTAACAACAATAATATATACATGTTGAGTGAGAGAGAGAAACAGAGAAACATAGGGACCTATATAGAGTCCTGGTGTTGTGCTGTAGGATAAGCACTGGACTGCTAACCTTAAGGTCAGCAGTTCAAACGCACCAACCGCTCTTTGGGAACTGTATACAACATGAGTGGTAAACGTTTCTTCTACCAAAGGTCCTTTGGATATTTATAGCATCATTTGTGGGCCATATAAAACTATCAAACATTAGCCTGATATATTTAGTCAAACATTTACTTAATTCACCCCTAATGTTTTGGCTGGAACTGTGGTTACTTTGATAGGGCTAGATCAAATGATTTCAAGGGCCTTATATGGCCTACAGGCTGGACATTCCCCATCTCTGATATACAGGGTCATGATGAGTCAGAACTAACTCGACAGCACTTAACAACAACAATATGTGTATCTATCAGTCTATATATATACACACAGAGAGAGAAAGAGAGCGTGAGAATTTGTATCAAGGAAATGGCTCACACAATGGGGGAGTCACAAGTCTGGGTCAGATGAACCAAGATTGCCAGGTCAGATGGCAAGCAGGCAAGTAGGCAGATAATAGAACATGTCACTGGCTCAAATCCTAAGAACCAGAGGTGCGAAGGACAAGCCAGATGTAAAGTCCAAACTCAACAGACGGCAAACAAGCTTTGCCTGAGTACCTAATCAATTGGAAACAGACCATACCCTTGAGTAAACATCTGTTCAATTGGTTTGCTGCTCATAGCAGAATTCATCATAGAGTTAATTGTATTACATTAGATCTCATTATAGGGATAATTACATCTCACCTGCCAAATCACTGAAAATCCTTATCAGGACAAGTTGACACAAAACTTTAACTATCATAATAATCACATTTTTTCTTAAGTACTCTGAAAATATGTATAAAAGCTTTAATGGACTTCTCTATTAATTGCATATCTAGGTCATCTTGGGGGTCTGTATCTATTGAATATATATATATATATATATATATGTATATGTATATGTATATGTATATGTATATGTATATGTATATGTATATGTATATGTATATGTATACACAAATAGACTTCAGAATGGTTGTGGAAAAATTCCATTACCTTTAATTGCATTTTTACATGAACTTTTTGAAAGCCTCACATGTGTACACATGTATGTGTATATATGTAGTTAGCTATCATCACATTTATTTGTCTCTCTCTATGCCTATTAATTTTCTACCTTTGCCATAAAGCCAAGATTATACTATCCTCAATTATAAATTATAGTGAAAAATTTTCCCACCAATAATATCTTATTAATCCAATTATAACACAAATGTTCATGAATTTAATCATTTATTAGAGTTATATTTATTTCATTAAACAGCTGTGGCACTATTGTCATTTTACATAAAAAAATTTATATAGGCTCAAACCCACCAACTGCTCCTTGGAAACTCTATACAGCGTCGCTATGAGTTATAAGCAACTCGATGACACTTAACAACAACACCATACATAAAAGAATTTCTGGTGGCATTTTGGGTTCTGTATTGGGCTGTTAACCACAGTGTCAGCAATTTGAATCAACCAGTGAGTGGATCTGTGAAAGAAAGATGAGGATGTCTGCTCCCATAAAGATTTACAGGCTCAGAAATCCTATACAGGGGGTTAGTAAGAGTTAGAACTGCCTCAACAGCACACCACCACCACCACCACCACCATTTTAGATAATGTAGCTTAAAAAAAATGTAAGCTTGAATTTCAAAATACATATTCTTAAATGACAATTATGCATTTTTTTCTCGTTATTTAATTAATTTATTTTTAAATGTTTTATTGTGAATTATGTGGTCGTTTACATGGGAGAACATTGGCTTTACATTCTTCCTATCGTATTTCGTTTCATTGCCATGTTACAATCCCCTCATTGCATCATGGGTTAACAGTACTTGCTTCTATTTCCACTGTTTACTTTTTTTTTGTTTGTACACCAAAACACTTGGGAATATATAATCATTTAAATAGCCAAAGGGCACAGTCTGCAAACCAGCCTCCTAGCCACCAGTGCACAGATAAATCACTAGTTTTATTGGAGTTTTGCTTAAGGCATCCATAAGGAGGAATTCTGGTGCGGTGCTGTAGGTTAATGCACTGGACTGCAAGGTTGGTTTGAACCGCAAGGTCAGCTGTTCAAGCTCACCAGCCACTCTTAGAAAACCCTACACCGGGTCGTTATGGGCCAGAACTGACTGGATGGCACTTAAAGCAACAACAACAAGGAGACTAAGCAATAACTTGTCTGCAATCATCCACTGATAACAAAGGCATGTTCAAACATGTTTTGTTTGGAATAAATCCATGCATGTATGAACTGGATCCCTAGTATCAACAATTTTTTACTTCTTTTCCCATATCCCTTATATACTAACTTTTAAAGAGTACTTGGGATACTGAGATTGGTCTCCATCTGGCATACATCCACATAAAAACACTAACTTCCTATATTTGATTTCACATTCTGTTTCTTCATTTTTTGAGTGTTCAGAAATTTTATAACAACTAAAAACAACAAATTCAATATAATCCAATATTTTGTTTTAGCTGGAATATGCTCATTATTTTAAAAGGCATTTTTGTGCCAGAATTTATTGTGTTGTTGCTGTTAAGTGCTGTCAAGTCAATTCTGACCCATAGCGACCCTGTATAGGGTTTCCAAGGGGCAGCTGGTGATCTTGAACCACTGACATTGCAGTTCAAATGACTTTCCACTCTGACACATTTGCCCACAGTGCCACAGTTATTCCACACCCATACACTGTGAGAAATTCTTGACTTCCTTTTCTAATGCAACCTACATCTAATGCATTAAAAAAGAAAAAGAAGAATCTATTTTAAAATACATTCAAATTCTGACTCCTTCTTACTAACTAAATGGTCACCCTGGTCCAAATCAGTCTTATCTTTTGTCTGGATGTTTGCATTAATCTTATCACTAGATTCCTTGCTTCTGTTCTTAGTCACTGTGAAGATTCTCAAAGATGGAGCCAGAGTGACCCTCTTAAAATTAAGTTATTGATGACTGTATTCAAATCCCTTTTCCTTTAGCGTAAAAGGTAGCATTATTTTAATTGCATGTAAACCATTTCTCATTCACTACTTCTCTTCATTCTTTCTGTTTTAAACTCTTTACTATTTCCAATAAGTCAGACATCTCAGATGAAAGCTTGTATACGTTTTTGTTTTGTTTTTTTCTCCCTCTTGCTGTGAAGGTTTTCCTTCAGATAGCTATATGGCTTGTTTCCTCACACTTTTAGTGTTTGCTCAATACTTCCTGTTCAAGGATTCTATAGCCAACCCTATTCAAAATGCAAATTCACCATTTCCACAAACACACCTATATTTTCCTTTCAACTTCTGTTCTAAGATTTATTTTTTCTATAGACCTTCTCACCTTCTTGTATCCAAAAGAATGTTCAAAGCATTACAAGTGATCAATAAAATACTTGTTGAGTGAATGATTGATTGTCTCACTATGTGAATTGTGCTCTTCTAAACACTTACTATTGTTTCTAAGTTTGCTGTTTGAAGCTACTGTGGAGCAAAGATTTTCTTTGCTTTAATCAAGAAAAAGTTATAGAAGCTGAATACTGCCCAGAGGAATTTCTATCTTATCAAAATATTCTTTCTTCTTTGAAATGTCTACCAATAATCAACGTAATGTCTATTGAAAATCATGCTGGCATTTGGAAATTTAATTTCATGTTCCTTTACATACCAAATATGAAATCTATGAAGCTTGTATTACAAGGTTAATCAAGTATTGTACAGAGTTTTACACATTTTCATTGAATACTTAGGAAGTATTGATTAAATATAACTTAGCTCTGGAGAAAATAAATTGATTAGTGGACATGAAAGCCAAATTTGTATGTTGCTTGTGTGTGTGTGTTGTGTGTGTGACTCCTCTTAATTTTTATTTATTTTTATTACAGTGTTTATTGAAAAATATGGAAGGCTTAATGAATTTGCATGTCATCCTTGAGCAGGGGCCATGCTAATCTTCTCTGGATAGTTCCAAGTTTAGTCTACATGCTGTTGAAGTGAGCATCAAATTTGTATGTTTTAACTGAAAAACGAATTTTTTTAAATGATTATATTAGCTTCTAGCAAAAAGTATCCCTTGAATTTCAAAATTTGTTCACTTCCAAGCATATTCTGATTTATTTCCTCATCAGTATATGACACAACAAATATTCATAGGTTTTGATGAATAAATTCTACATTTTGTAGGAAGGTAACATAGAATATTCCTTCATTTCTTTTGGTAGTTTTTAAAAACATGAACAATGTGTTTATGTTTATGAGGGCAGAGGGTTCAAAACATAGCTGCTTATTTTAATATTTTAATTCAATTGCATTGAGATTACAGGCAATATTATAAGTTCGTAGGAAACTATGAAAGTTCTTAAGGAGTTTTAGCAAGAAGATACAAATTATATATATAATTCAATAGAAAATTCAGATATATATTTATAAATTAAGATAACAGCATAAATATTTAGGACTATAAAGTTATGAGTAAAGGTGGCTTATATTATTAATGAAACTTGTTGTTGTTGTTGTTAAGTGCCGTCGAGTCGATTCCGACCCATAGCGACCCTGTACAGGGTTTC